>NC_142593.1:12127625-12431056 GCF_965207765.1 Zootoca vivipara | reverse complement strand
TGTTGCAGTTTTTTGTGTGTTTGAAAACACTGGGGCGAAATAAGAGTTGGGAGCAACTGAAATATTTTTGCTTCTTATGCCCTGATGTGCCCTAAGACAGAGAACAGTCACACTGCGAGTAAATTCCTACAATTACACCAGCAAGCACTATTCAATTGGGTAATGCTGCAGGATTGATCCTAAAACATTATTTGGAGAAACTACATTTCTTCTTTGTGGAGGGGAGACATTTAGAGCTATGGAGGAATCATATGGATGAAGTATCCACATATGAGGAATTATCCCCATAGGTATAGTAAAGGGTAAACGTAAAGGACCCCTGGATGGTTAAGTTCAGTCAAAGGCGATCATAGGGTTGTGGTGCTTATCTCACTTTCAGGCCGAGGGAGCCGGTGTTTGTCCACAGACAGCTTTCCAGGTCATGTAGCCAGCATGACTTAACCACTTCTGGCACAACTGGACGCCGTGATGGAAGCCAGAGCACACGGAAACACCATTTACCTTCCCACCGCAGTGGTACCTATTTATCTACTTGCACTTTGATGTGCTTTCGAACTACTAGGTTGACAGGAGCTGGGACAGAGCAATCGCAGCTCACCCCGTCGCAGGAATCCGGTTTAGACCACTATGGCTTTTAAGACTGATTCACCTGGGAGATGTGACTTCAAGAACAACTTGAATATCACACTGATGGTGCAAAATGAGATTTTGAGTACCTTACGCCATGCAGAAGCCTGGTGGAGGGAAGGGGTTAAAACAGCTTCCAAAACCTTTGTCATTGATTTCTGTGACAACTAGATTCAGCTGTGCAACTGTTCATCTAGTTCAGGCATCCCCAAACTGTGGCCCTCCAGATGTTTTGGCCTACAACTCCCATGATCCCTAGATAAGAGGACCAGTGGTCAGGGATGATGGGAATTGTAGGCCAAAACATCTGGAGGGCCGAAGTTTGGGGGTGCCTGATCTAGTTCTTCATTTTACCAGGAGAAAGGAGATCTTCATTTTACCTGGAGGCACGCTGCATGCTTATACCCAGTTACGGTCACTCACGGTTGCACTGCATCAGAGATTAAAACATTAACAGAATGAAAGTGGTATAGCATGAAAGAATTAGTTTGAGATGAGCAAACTTGCTCAGTACAAATTCCATGAAATAAGCTGACCTGCCTGCTTAAGCTGGAGTGGATTTTTCCATGGAGTTTGAAGCCTGAGTAGCTCCTACAATGGGAATCCATCAGGACTCTCGCGTCTCACAAATCTTGCCAGGAGCTTTTGAACCTAGAAGCCTCAACAGTGAATGGGGGGCAGGGTGTGAGTGAAAGAAGAATAGGAAATTATTGCATCCCTATCCGAGGCACCATTGTCAGTTTTTGTTATAAGATCTTATTCTGTCAAATCCATGCCCCTTCCACACCCGTCTATCAAACAAATCTAAGAGTCATGTGGTACCAGTAGAAAGTATACTGTTGTAAAACTAGCTTACATATACAGTGGTATCTCGGGTTACGAATACGATCCATTCCGGGACGCAGTTCGTAACCCGAAATGGTCGTAACCCGAAGTGCCATTTTGCACATGTGCAAAGCACGATTTCCGTTGTTTTTGTGCTTTGCGCATGCGCAAACTGCGCACACCGCTTCTGCGCATGTGCAGAACGCGCACACGGCGAAAATACTTCAGGTTTGCAGAGTTCGTAACCCGAGTTCTTCATAACCTGAGGTGGTTGTAACCCGAGGTACAACTATAACTGTATGCTAGATATTGACAGCGAAATGCTACAATATGTGTGAAACCTTCCCCAGATGAGGGCACTGTGGTGTTTGCCCATTCCTTGTAATTATGTTTCTACAGGGGGATGGAAATGGTTAATGTAAATGGTTAATCAGGAGCACTGCCTTTTCTAGGAGATGTGTTCTTTGTTCTCTCACTGTGATTATTAAAGATTGTAACTGGTAAGAGGTTCCTTTCATTTGATCTTCTTGTCTACTGCCACGGGGGGAGGAAGCCGTTTCCCTGAAGGCTGACACTCCAAGAGGCTCCATCACTGATAAGGCCTTCCCTGCTCTTTCTTATGGGAGATGCAGCTTTTTGTGTACAAAAAAGTTATGCACTGCTCAGTTCATCCATAAAACTGAATGGGAAAGTTTGTCAGTTTGTAGGCACTCATACAATACTACATGATAATCCAGGTGGAATGTCCAAGGGGACAATCCTAGGTCTTAGCGTCCTCCTCTGCATTAGGTCATATAACTGATACAATGTTTTAAAACTTCCATTCTCATCTGGCATCAGTGATGTGCTCCTGAATTAATGGCTTTTCAAGGTGAAGGGCAGCCTGTCTGTTCTCTCCTTCCTGGCATCAAGCCGCGACCAGAGAAAACCTGTCATATCACTTAAAAGGCACTGTATATTAAATTGAAGCAGTACTCCGGGGAATCTCCCATGTCCCTCTTAGCTGTCGAAAAAAGAAGGCTTGCATTTTTCAACAGAGGAGTTGGATCGCTCGGGCTTTATTCCCAGTTATGACGGGGCACACTGGTGGAGGAAGAGGGGTGCAGGAGAGCGCACCGCCACTGGCAGCGCGATCCCGGTGAGGTGCCATTGTGGCTGCCCCCCCTGCCCGTGCTGGGCACCACGCCCCCACTGACAGCATGCCACGCCCCCAGGACACCTGCCAGCCACACCCCCACCTGATCTCCACACCCCCAGTGCCGAAGCATGAAGCTCCACCACTGGGTGAGCAACAGCACCTACTGGACACTTGAACTGATCCAAATGTTTTCAAAAGCAGTGCCAGGTCTTTCTTTTTCAGGCTGTTTGTGGATACACAATGGGGTGCTGTCAGGGATTGTTGTAGCTACTCTTGAGTAACGACTCTCCACATCTGCTTGCCTTTAAGATGTTTTTATTTGTGCATATTATTTACAGTGCAAAGTGTTCGTAAATCATGTCTGCTCAGTCTGAGTCAGAACCTCGCAATGGCTGCTTTCTATTTCACGTCCAACATAACAGCCTCAGAACCCCAAAGTGCCTCCCCTTGGTCCTACGGGGAGCCGTTTGTCTCAATTCAGGCATTGGGGGGAAGGGCCTTCCTTCTGACTGTTTGCCGGTCCCTTCTTCCCCAGCTCTCTCCCCCTCCCCTCAGAGCAGGGGCTGTCTGAGGCTGCCAGAGCCTCGGGTCTCCCTTTCTGTTTCCTGACTCCTGTAATCTGATCCGCTGCTGGATTTACTGCTTTGTGAGGAACTCGACCTGATGAGGGGGGGCTGTTCCCTATAAGCCTTCCCCCTTACAGGTACTTTCCATGTAAAACGACATGATTCAGATAGCCCCTTTTCTGCATGTGTGGGAAGGAGCAGAATTGCACTTGTTAGTCACGCCACTTCCCCCTTCCTCTCCCTCACACACACACAATGGCCGAGCCCCTTACAGCTGATGCACATGGCGTTGGCATGAATGTGCCTTGTGTGCATACTGGTATGCAGGGGCTTCTCCCCACAAACAGGAAGCTTTGCTAACTGGAGAAGCCCTTCTGCACATGCATCTCTATGTACATAGGGTCACTTCCCCTATGTGTGCCCAGCAGGGAGCTAGTGCAGAGCTAGCAGAGTGCATGGCTTTTGGGAGGGGGCTGGAAGGCAGGTGTCAGAGACATGGCCAGCAGAGAGGACTCTGCAGAGGGGGGGGGGAGAGGCAGAGGAAAACAGGGACTTGATTCGTTCACACAACGAAAGTGAGATAAGCCCATCTCACTCTGGATGGCTGCCTGTAAGTTTTTGCAGCAGCACAGAGATGAAGGAGCAGGAGGCAGGTGGTAGGAGGGAGTTGGATTCAACTCCAGAGGAAGAGGAATTGGCTGCACCTGAGTCTCCAAGGAGGCGGAGCAAGTGATTAGAACAAAGGAAGACCAGCAGGAAGTGGGGGCGGGCTGGGCGTATATCTGGCCTTGGAACTGACTCTGACAGTGAGGAATGAGTTGTGGGAAGCTCGGATTGCTGTAAACCTGTTGTTGATAAATAAACCTCAACTAATCAAACTGTGGGTGGCGCTATGGGTTAAACCACAGAGCCTAGGGCTTGCCGATCAGAAGGTCGGCGGTTCAAAGACCACTTTTCCTTATCTGTTGTTGTTTAGTCATTTAGTCATGTCCAACTCTTTGTGACTCCATGGACCAGAGCACGCCAGGCACTCCTGTCTTCCACTGCCTCCCGCAGTTTGGTCAGACTCATGTTCGTAGCTTCAAGAACACTGTCCAACCATCTCGTCCTCTGTCGTCCCCTTCTCCTAGTGCCCTCCATCTTTCCCAACATCACTTTTCCAGGGAGTCTTCTCATGAGGTGGCCAAAATATTGGAGCCTCAGCTTCACGATCTGTCCTCCAGTGAGCACTCAGGGCTGATTTCCTTCAGAATGGATAGGTTTGATCTTCTTGCACTCCATGGGACTCTCAAGAGTCTCCTCCAGCACCATAATTCAAAAGCATCAATTCTTTGGCGATCAGCCTTCTTTATGGTCCAGCTCTCACTTCCATACATCACTATCTACCTTATCTACCTTATCACTATCTTTCCTTATCTACGCATCCTCATTTTTGTTGTCGTTACAATGGTGGCAGTTTTATTGTAAAAGTAATACATAATTACACAGGGATACTAAAAATAACCCGTGTATTTTTGAGTTCATCCTTTGGGACTCAGCTCAACTGGGGCCTGCTTTTGTCATCTACATTTTGCTAATTGACTTTGCTTATTTAGAAGCAATCAGGTCAGATAAAACTTCAGTTTGGTTCCTGGAATCTTGATGGTGGCAGAGGAACTCTGAAAGTAAATAAAGAAGCAGTAAAAGCCTTGAATTTAAAAGGACAAAAATGTGAAATCAATGAGGTGGAAAGAGGCAATCCACAAGCATCAGGGTTCCAATTAGACTTTCTAGAGCCTTTTAAAATCAAGCCCATTCATTCTTGCCTTTCTGAAACCACTCTTGAGTGATTAAGTCAGATGCTGTCAGAAAAATGCATTTGGGGTGGGGGAGATCTGCAATTGCTATTTGTCTCAAAGATGCTTCATGCCACTCAAGGCTACAATTCTAATCCCATTTACCTAGGGGTAAGACCCACTGAAGGGATGCAGGTGGTGCTATGGTCTAAACCACTGAGCAGAAGGTTGGTGGTTTGAATCCCCGCGACAAGGTGAGCTCCCGTTGTTCGGTCCCAGCTCCTGCCCACCTAGCAATTCGAAAGCATGTCAAAGTGCAAGTAGATAAATAGATACTGATCCAGCGGGAAAGTAAATGGCGTTTCCATGCATAGCTGCCAAGTTTTCCCTTTTCTCGCGAGGAAGCCTATTCAGCATAAGGGAAAATCCCTTTAAAAAAGGGATAACTTGGCAGCTATGTTTCCATGTGCTGCTCTGGTTTCATGAGAAGCAGCTTAGTCATGCTGGCCACATGACCTGGAAGGTGTCTGCGGACAAACGCTGGCTCCCTCGGCCTATAGAGCGAGATGAGCACCGTAAGCCCAGAGTCATTCATGGCTGGACCTAACGGTCGGGGTACCTTTACCTTTAAGACCCACTGAATTCAACAGGACTTACTTCTCTGAGGAGGCATTTGTGCAGAAAATTAGGAAATAGATTTCTCAGCATCAGTCACACTTGCATTGAAATGAAACTATTCCAATGCCAACACAAATTCTCAGTGGTGCTTATCTTTTATAGAAACCCTTAAAAGATTTTATATTGATTCCTGAAAGAGTCAGTTTTCTTTTAGCATATTTAAAAAATGCATAATGTTTTTATAGCATCCTTTAAAGATGGTCCTCATGAGTGTTCAGCCCATGAAAATAGAATAAATGCGTGGGAGAATGGCAGTTCTGGTCTTTTAATTTAGGAAGATGACTTTGTTACCTTACCTGTATGTGCACAATAAAGATGTCCATAACTCCACCTGCATGCAGAATCTCACAGTAATCCAACTATTTTAAAAATATAAATAGCCCCCCCCCCAAAAAGGAGAGAATAGGATGGTCACCCTGGATTGTGTATCTTCTCACGGGAATCGTGATTGCTATAGGGCTTGAACTTCATTATTCCAGTCCTTCACAAAACAAACATAGCAAAGGGATGGATTCTGTCCATGTAAACTGAGCACAGATGGCGTTGCATAGAAACTAGTGACAACTTTGCAAACAGGCATGTCAAAATGGCAGTCACAGTGCTATTTGAATTTGAATTGTCAAGTTGGGCAGATGGGGCTTCACAAACGTATGGAGCACCGCAGCCCACAAAATAGGCCTACTTGTGGATTTGGACTTCATCACTGAATCAGAACCAAAATCCACTGCCTCAACAGTTGGCCAAGCTCCTATTAGCCCAACCTCTTGAAGCCACACTCTAAGATCTCCCCCACTTCTGGTGGTGCACTGGTGTAACTGGTTATGGTAGCCTAAGGAGCATATTGGCCAAGAAGATCAAAAGCTCCATAGGCTTCAACTGTACACCTATTGCTCTATATCTGCAAGGGCCATCTAGCTTTCTTCAAATTATCTTCCATCCTTTTGGCTTGCATGAAGCATTCCCAGACAGTGACAAAGGGTGCCACCGATTACCTGCGGTTTTCTGTGCTGCAGGAGCCCCTCCTTTTGTATTGGGAAGCTGGATTACAGTCATTATGTATACAAGTCTGTTCTTTGTGGCTGACTCTTCTAGACAGGGTGATTCAGCTTCCAAGTGTTTAGAAGCGACTGAACAATAATTGAAAACACTGATTTCATTAAAGCTACCTTTGTCAACTCGCAGAAATGACATTCAATGCCTCCATTATAAACAGAGCTTGAATTGGCTTGTGAGTTATGACACCTTCTAATCGCCCCAGGCTCATTGTGTTAGCAGTGTACAAACATATACTGAAGACGCTATCCTTCAGCCAAAGACAATGTTTTGCATATTTTTGAATCTTTGTCTCGAAAAGTGTCTCAAATGTGTATTTCCCCGCCTTTCTCAGTTCTTCTTCTTCTTCTTCTTCTTCTTCTTCTTCTTCTTCTTCTTCTTCTTCTTCTTCTTCTTCTTCTTCTTCTTCTTTGGTGATCACTCAGGGCCGTCTTAAGCATGCCTGGCGCCCTGGCGCCGTGGTGCGCTGGATCCCTCCGGCACCCCTCGCCCCATTTCCCAGGGCGGCTGCCACAGGCGCAGCTGCACTGCACCACCCAGCCTGCCGTAGGGCTGTCCGCCCCCTGTTGTGACACCCCTGCGCGTGGCAGAGGCGGCTCCAGGCCCGCGCGCCTCCGGGGAGCGGCCTGAAGTCGCTGAACAGCGGAGGCGCACCTGGGGCAGCCTCAGCCGCGCCTCGCAGCGGGCGCAGCGGCGCCCCTGGTGGCCTGGCGCCCCACACCACCAGGAGCGGGCCTAGAGCCGGCCCTGCGATCACTCTTAGCCAAGTAAGATTGTCTTCCATAAACACAATTTTAACAATGGGTCCGTAAGTGACTGTGGAGGCCAATTCTGGATCCACACGTCCTTCCACAGTGTATATTCTTGAATCTTTGTCTCGAAAGGTGTCTCAAATGTGTATTTCCCCACCTTTCTCAGTGCATCTATCTCCACACTGTCTGTTCCCCTGGTGAGTTTTCAGAGCTCTGTGTTCTAGTAGCCATCTTCCATAGTAACAAACTCCCCCCCCCAACATCTTTACTGAAAGCTCAAAAAGTGCATAATTATATATGTTGTTTGTTGTTGTTTAGTCGTTTAGTCGTGTCCGACTCTTCATGACCCCATGGACCAGAGCACGCCAGCCACTCCTGTCTTGCACTGCCTCCCGCAGTTTGGTCAAACTCATGTTCGTAGCTTCGAGAACACTGTCCAACCATCTCGTCCTCTGTCGTCCCCTTCTCCTAGTGCCCTCAATCTTTCCCAACATCAGGGTCTTTATATGTACTAAACATAATGAGATGAAAATAAAGGAGAAAAAGAGAAACAGCACCCGCGTAGAAGGGGAAATAAAGGGGGGAGGGGAAAACGGGTCCTCCCTCAAAGAGGGCACATGTTGCAGTGAGATGTGGAAACTGACACCCTGTGTTGTGGGTGGGTAAGATTGGTCAGCCACAACACCTGATTGGTAGGTTCCTCGATGTTGGGTTCAATCTGGCCAATGGGGCGCAGTCCAAACGTATTGAGGGACCTATATATGCCCATGCACGTGACCCAGAGCTTCCTCTTTTGGTGCTTGCATTCGGAACACCCACCCACCTCTCCCTACTTTTAGGGCTTGTTGCGCTTGACCTTGCTATGTCATTGTGTGTCATTGGGACAGGGGCACGGCAGGAATTTTCCCCACTTGGCTGATTGGCTGGTGCCTTTTGGGTTTTTCCTGCCATGTAGCAAATCGTCACAACTTGTAAGGTTGCGGATAGGCACTGGTTCATGTGATAGGGGTGGGAGAATGGTCTCGCCATCCCTATGTGAAAGGTATTATGTTAAAGGAATCCAGGGACTCAAATGGTTTGGCCAACCCTGTGAGGGGGTTGTGCCCGTGCCTGAGTCCAGGGGGACATCTGGGTGGCGGACATAGCCTGTCCCCAGCTTTCCGCCTATCCAGGTGTTCACCCTTGGCTGACCTATGCTGGTGCCCTGGGTCAGTGCTACCTGCAAGGGTGCAGGGAGCTAGTCGAACCAGAGCCTATGCAACCACTCACTGTCTGTAATGAATAAAGTTGTGGCCTAAATTCTGCCAAAAACCAAACCAAAATTTGAGTCATGTGTGAATTTATTTAGGGGGGAGGTTTCTGGGTCTGAAAACCCAAAACGGTATACTTTACAAACTTGTTATTGTACTTCACCAGATCTTAATCTATTGCAGTGTTTGTAACAATGGATTCCAAATATCATTGAATTTGTCCATGGCAAACCTGTGTTTATATGCAAGTTGTTCATATGTTGCGGGTTTGTATAGGTCTTCAATCCAATCATAGAAGGGAGACACATTTTTCTTTTCCCATTTCATCAGTATCAGTCTTTTTCCATAGTAACGAACTTAATGGATGTGGAAGACGGTGAGAACTCAGTTAGTGGATTCACAGCTCCAAAACCGCAACATTGATTCCATGGTAAACATTATTCATTTCATTCAATCCCATATGAAGTTTGTAAGAGGGGGCAGTTGATGGCGAAAAAGGAGAATGATCAGACCCTAAAGCTGCTTTGGTTCATTCTGTAGTCTAAAGACCTGCTTCCCATGTTTCTGTAATGTTATCTTAAGCTACTGTTTCCATCACCTCACATTTCACTCTTCCATAGATGTATAACACCATACACTTGTACATCTGTAAAGTAACATCAAAGGTGCCTGAAATCATGATAGAAGTGAATTGGAGCCCAGGAAAAGGTAAGCGCTTGTGTGTTGAGGCTTTCCAGAAATTACCTTAAATAACTCACAACTGACAACAGAATTATGGTTTGGTTTTTGGCAATTAATTTAGGGCCACAACTTTATTAATTACACCAATTTTAATACGAGTGTTGGCTTAGGCTTTTGGTTACTCACTCATCCTTCCCTAAGAAGGACTATACCCATCTGTCCATTTGGACAGGACTCCATCAGCTGTCCCCTTTGGACAGGACTCACCTCATCTGCCCAGTTGGGGCAGGACTCACATCAGCTGTCACCATGGGACAGGACTCACCACTGTCCGCCTGGACAGTTCCTGCTCCGACTTCCTGAAGGGAAGTCAAGTAAACATCCCTGGGAGAGAGGAGGTGGCTGAGCCCAGTCATTCCCTCCTCTCTTTCCCCAAGAATGTTCCCCAAGGCTCTTACTCTTAAAATTGGGCCCACCATCCCCGCCAATGGCGGGATGGTAAGGACAAGAGTGTAAGCCCCGAGATTCCTTTAACGGAATACTTCTATATGGAGCAAACGGAGGTGGGGGTAGGCATCTGTGTGCCACACCCCTCTACCAACCGATTAACCAACCAAAAGCCTAACCGCCAACCTAACAAGTTGTGACAATTTGCTAGCGCAGTAGGCGAAAACCAAGAGGCAAAGCCAATCAGCCAATTGGAAAAATTCCTACTGACCCCTGAATACAGGCGGCCCCGAAGGCAATAGCAATGTCGTGCTAACCTGCAAGAAAAAAGGGCAGGAGGGAGGGATTCAAAACGCCAAGGCAAAATGTGACTAGAAAATGGAGGACCAGGCTATAAGAGGGGGCCCGCCACCCAATCAGAACCCTGAGATTTGCATACGCACGCCCCCTTACTCAGCATGACCTGTGGCCTAACACTAACCAAACCCTAAACTAAATTTCCTAGCAGCCCTACCACAACCCGCTTTATATTGTATGATATAAAGCGCTATGTCAAACTTTCCTGCCTGAATCATGCAAATTTGGCAATTTAGCAAAAACAAATGGAATGAATTTGGATTCTACTACGCCTCTCTCAAACAGCTGCCTATTAGAAAATATAAACATGTAATGACAAGTATCAATAATTTACCAGTATCTAGAAATATCAAATAGTCTGAAAATGTATGGGCTCTGGACTTGTTTGTTTAGGGGATTTTAGCTTCATAGATGGACCGTGGGGATTTAAAGAGGTCTAGTTTGACACTCCACAAGGAAGAAGAAGAAGAAGAAGAAGAAGAAGAAGAAGGAGGAGGAGGAGGAGGAGGAGGAGGAGGAGGAGGAGGAGGAGGAGGAGGAGAGTTTGGATTTGATATCCCGCTTTATCACTACCCGAAGGAGTCTCAGAGCGGCTAACATTCTCCTTTCCCTTCCTCCCCCACAACAAACACTCTGTGAGGTGAGTGGGGCTGAGAGACTTCAAAGAAGTGTGACTAGCCCAAGGTCACTCAGCAGCTGCATGTGGAGGAGCGGGGACGTGAACCTGGTTCACCTCTTAACCACTACACCACACTGGCTCCTAATCTCTTTAAAAAGATTTTTTTTCAGAATGCAGCCTGTCTGTACACTGATTCTGAAAACTGTATGTACAATCTAGGATTGTGGCCATCACTCTATGAAAACACAGTTCACCCACGTGGAAAAGTTGTAAGATTGCCTGGAGATGGCTCCCACCCCCTCACAAATTAAAAGCGAATGTAATTTCTACTTGGCAGGCAAGCTGTCATGAAAATGCATTAAGATTCCTATAGTACTCTGAATGCCTAGTTAAATGTTCTATAGCATTAGCATTATTTTAATTTCTTGGCCGTACATCACCCTTAGGTCCCAGTGCTGTTTACAGCATTTAAACACAATGTTTAAAACAGTTCAAAACAACTTATAATCACAAAAGCAAGGTGGTCCATAAAAATAGGCATCTCAGGTGTCAAAAAGTATTACTGATACAGCAGCAACTTTTCATCTGCTGTGTACTAACCACAACTTTCTTTAAAAAGCCAGATGGAGACAAAAAAAAATATGAACCACGATCTTGCATGCTGTTAAACTGGTGGGGGCAGCACAATTCTATACATGCCTACTCAGAGGTAAGCCTCAAGGAATTCTATGGAACTGAATCCCAGGTAAGCATGTGAAGAATTGGAGCCCATGAATTCATGCAGAATTGCAGGCACATTTCATCTTATCTTTGAGAAATACCTAATCATTTATTTATTTTTTGGGATGAGCTTATTACTGCTGCTCTAGGGAATCACTTTTGCATTCATCTCTTTGAGCTGCCCAGAGAACATATGTTATCGGACAGCCATAAGAGAGAGAAAATGCAATTAATAAATTAAATAAATACATAGATGCTGCAAGGGAGGTCTGCAGGCTAACATGAAAGGAAGGATAACATTACGGAGTCCAAAGCAAAGAAAACAAGAATATCCCTGCTGGATCACGCCAAGGGCCCATCTAGTCCAGTAATCTGTTCTCACAGCCAGGTGCCTCGGGGAAGCCTGACAGCCGTACATGAGTGCAACAGGCAGCACTCTGCCCCACCTGTGAATCCTGGCAACTGGGGCTCAGAGGCATACTGTGACTGAACCAGGGTATAAAGACACCATTGTTTCAAGTGACGCAGCTGAAAAACGAGCAACTGTTCTAGCTTGAGAAGAGGGAATCCCTGGAACGCGTCCTAGTGCTATTTCCAGCATGACAAACGAATCTTGGGCGACAGCAAAATCTGCATAACAGCACAGGATAGCCCGAAGGTTGAAGATCCAGTTGAACCCAGCTCAACAACTCCGAAGTGCATAATATTTTGGGTTGTTTTTAATTTAAAAAAGGTATTGTAATCACAGCATACAGACAAGCCAATCAGTATCCAGGCCCCTCAAATGTGGAATAGGGGAGGCAACTGTCCTTGTAGCATGTTTTCATTGCCGTCAGCCCATTGGTTTCCTCCAGGACCAACATGATCTGTGATCGGCGGACGCACTGGCAGTGGTTCTATGGAGACTGAAGTGTGGGTCTCACTGTTGTTGCAATGGACATTGTGTTCTCCCTCTCCTGTCCTAGTATGAGTAAGAATAGGATTTGGTGGCCATTGTACAGGCACGTTGGCAGCCTACCTCTGTCCCTAGCCACACATACACAAACACACACACACATACATACAGGATTGCTTGGCCAGCACACCATTAAAACCTCCCCCTTTTTTCCTTTTCTCAATTGACAATCTAAGCATTATTAGGATCAGGTAGATCAAAGACATACTTTAAGTGTTTGAAAGACCAGGTGATCCAATAAAATATGCATTCTCGATTTCCCTTGCCTTTCTCGCAATGTTTTTAATTGCTAGTAGGCATTGTAAGCATCTCATCGTAAAGATCTGGTTAAGAAAAAGGAGGGGAAACTAGCATTAAAATGTAAGATGCAAATCATGTACTAATGCTCTGTGTCTAATCCCCCCTTTTTTGCAAGTTCTGGAATCACTTTTAAATAATATTTGGTTCATGTAATACTGATGAAGTTAATATATGGATCCTCATTTGAATAATCTCTGCTTCTTATTTAAACAATGCTCAAAGCAGCTCATTCTTCTTCAGGGTGATATTCAGCTCTGCAGAAATCTTGGGAGAAGAACTGACATATTCTGCTTCTACTTTTGCTTGGTTTACAAATGTCATGGAGGTTAAGCAATGGTGCCAGAATTTGTAATTACCTGGCTCAGCTGAGCACTCTTACTTCTTTAATCTTTAGAAATAAATCCAATTTTTCAATGAAGTCTTGCCAGAGTAAAGCATTTCAAATATCAATAATAAAATCAATAAATAAACAATAAGAGCCAATAGATAATTTCAAAGAGGAGGAGCAGTCAGCCACAGGAACTGGAATATTCAGCAATCAAAAGCTAACCTGAGGGTCAATGTAGATAGGACAGTTAATTGCACAAATGCCATTAATATACACATTTCTGTGGAGTAAATAAGAAGACCCAGTTCCACTGGAATAATGAGGGTGAGCAGTGCAAACTTAACTCTTTCTCTCCCTGCCAGGGTTCCACTAAAAAAAAATGTATACATTACAAGGAGAGTCTTCATCAGTGCTGCCAATAGATGTGTTGCCTGAAGTGAAGTAGCAGTTTGGGTCAGCTACTGAAAGAAAAGACCATCTCCCATGGTCCTGAAGCTGCTTAGGCATCTCTGTGGCTGCCATTTACAGAACAAATAATCTGCACATTGATTGTATTGACATCTCTGGCTTTGTACACGCTATATCTTTAAAGCACATTCAAAGCACATTCTTTCCCTCACCGTAGTTTACCCCTCATGTCACAGTTCCCAGCAACACATAGCAAACTGCTTCTAACACACTTTAAAGGTGGAATTTGTACCTAGCCATAGAAGGCACTTGCAATCACCGGTTACTGCTGGATCTCAGCGCCATTTCCCCGAGAAGTTCCTGCTTGATTTTCAGAGTCAGCCCCGACCCACATGCTGAAAACATGTAATCAGTGCTTTCAAATCTGCCAGGGCAAATTATCTCTGCAGTGCTGAATATGTGCTTCTTGTTCCATTTCTTGGAACTCTGTGTGGAACCGAACGTGTTAAATCCAATTATCCAGTACTAAGAAATCAGAGTCATCATGCACTTCTATGAGTGCTCTTCCCAATCCAATTGCTGAATTACAACTTATCACTAAACTGCAAACTATGGAGAGACCTGGTCTGAATAGAGATACTGGATTCCTGTCTCATTACATATGCTAATCATTTCCCTTGCTTTTTCCTGTATGACTAATTGCAGTCATTAACAGTCGTCAACAGGTTTACCATACCCATTGAGTCAATCACCCATCTCCTACTACCCTCCTGAGAAAAACCCCTCCCACTATATATAAGGGTCTGGTGACTTCTGTTTCAGTGTATCTGAAGAAGTGTGCATGCACACAAAAGCTTAAACCAAGAAGAAACTTAGTTGGTCTCTAAGGTGCTACCCATTGCGGGTGGCACTGTGGGTTAAACCACAGAGCCTAGGGCTTGCCGATCAGAAGGTCGGTGGTTCGAATCCCCGCAACGGGGTGAGCTCCCATTACTCGGTCCCTCCTCTTGCCAACCTAGCAGTTCGAAAGCACGTCAGCACGAAAGCAGTTTGAAAGCAACTGGAACGCTCGCAGGCCAGTGTTTCCCGGTTGTCAGTGTTTATACTACAGCACCCCCAAACTTTGGCCCTCCAGATGTTTTGGACTACAATTCCCATCTTCCCCCACCACTGGTCCTGTTAGCTAGGGATCATGGGAGTTGTAGGCCAAAACATCTGGAGGGCGGCAGTTTGGGGGTGCCTGATCTAGACAGAGGCAGGTAAGCTGCTCCTCACTTACATGGATAGTCAAATGGAATTCCAATGGAGGCTGAAGCAAGCAAATAAGCAACTATCTTCAGGGCAGACAGAGACAAAAAAAATATTTGGACTACCCTATTTTGTGGTGTGTTCCAGGAGAGGCAATGACTGATCTCAGGGGAGCAAGTATCCAATCAAAAGACAGCAAAATGGTGTCAGGGATGCCTATATATAGATTGTTTTTTGGACACATCGGCCTCACTTATCTACCAGTTTAACTGCCATGCCACAGCTTCCCCCATAGAACTCTGGCAATTGTAGAATTATTTGCCGGAAATCCCTAGAGAGACAGCCACACTGTGGCTGGGGAAGGTAAAATACAATAAAGCCCTTTTAGGCTTGCAGTGTAAGTTTGCCTTACAAGGTAAAAGCTGCATTTGAAAGTAGTTCAGGGATTCAGAAATCGTCAATGAAAAAAATGGGCCTTGATATTCCAGGCAGCAGTCCAGAAGGAAATTGGATCCCGATGAAGTGAGGGAAATATCCACATTTCACACTGAAAACACTTGGGATGCATGTCCAGTGGCTGGACAAATTTATCAAACCGGAAGATTGTTTTTCTCAAGATAAGTAAGATCCAGTATATGTGGTAGCCTCTGGAGCCAAACAAAAGCACAATCTTCCTCCAGAGGCAGAGCAGGATTTACATTTTTTTTTGTTCAATTCTGTTATGTACCAAGGACACTGGCTTATTTACTGAAATGTCAGAACAACTTATTGAGAAGTAGCCTCTGTAACACAAATTACTCCCTTTGGTAGAAGACGCAGGAATTACCAGCAACACAAAGCGTTACTTAAATTGGACATCAGATTGCTATTTTCTCCTCTCATGTTTAAAGATTGAAAAGCCTGGTTTTTCAAGTTTGCAAAAGCTAACTCTAAAAAGCCCTTTACAGAGCAGTAACTTCCTGCTGAGATCCTGTACTTTTTATACCATACCACAAAAGTTCTGGGTGCTGGAAGGGAAGTTGTCCTGCTTTTGTTGTACTATAGTGCAAGAGTGCCCCCTCCAGATGTGGTAATATTGGGGCAGTGGCCTAGCGTGGGTTTCTAGCACCCAGGGCCATGTGGAAGGCGGGGTGGGAGGAAGCGAAACGGATGCACATGGGCATTCAACTGCCTAAGGAGTTGCAGCTGCAGAGATAAGAAAAGAAGAGTTGTTCCGTTGTCTGGAAAGGTCACTTCCTGGTTCCCATGGAGAAGCCATTTTCAACAAAGCCCAGTGATGGAAGCACATAGCTGTATTCACCGGGTGTCGGAATTTTATCCCCCTAACAAATTTTGCACCCGGGGCAACTGCCCCTTTGCCCCCCAGCCTGCTATGCCACTGCATTGGGGAAACATTGCAGAACAACAAATGAAGAACAATGACATGTTGGACATGCCTGGTATATAAAACTATCACCAACACACAATTATAGAATCACTGAGGTGTTGCAGAATTTTCCCCACATGAAAAGTCAGTCAGGAGGGACCCTACAATTGCACTGTTAGAGCTGAAACTAAACCAACAGTGTGTGTGCCAGTGTGTGAAATCTCTCTAGCAAATATACATGGGAGTACTGGGAGATGGTTTAAAGTCACAGGAAAGAGAAGAGAAGGGAAAGAGTGTGTGGGGTGTGTGTGCATGCACACACACTATGGCAGGAAATGAAAGAGTTAAACATTCCTTCCCACTCCCCCCACTCCCCCCCCCCCCCCGGTGCTCTGGCTGGGGCATTTATATAACAAAAAATGCACATTAATTGCAGTTCCACAATTATAGCTTGGCCTAAAGTATGCATATCAAAAGTGCTGGAGATGTGAAAAATCTATTGAAAGGGCAAAAGTGGCGAGAACAGCTAGAAATTAATTTCTGAGAATTCAAAAGGCAGAATGGAATGCAATTAAGGCAATGCAATCTTAACATATGCAGTGAGAAAATGTTCCTGCACTTTGGGGCTCCAGATGAATGTTATAGCCACAAGTGCTGGGGCTTCCAAATTTAGGTTGGCAAGGCTCAGATATATTTTAGGGTCCATAGTTAAGGAGGGAGCTGTAAATAAATACAGCTATCTCCAATAATTTTAATGTACAGTCTTTGCCTGAAATGATGTAGACTTGTTTCAGGTGCTGGATTTTTATTTTATGGCTTGCTGCAGCAGCAAATAAATGCTTAGAGTAGAACTCAGCAGCACAAAAATTCCTAATCATAATGACATTGAAAGGTCACTTGACATCTTAAGTTTTAGGCACAAACTTTGTCTAGAAACTTGTGCCAGCCTCTGAAGCATGGATTACACTTTCCCATATACTGTAGGTAGATACGAAATAGCTCTCTCTTTCTCTGGTTCTCTAGCATTTATTACAGTACAATAATATAGGAAGCTGTCTTCCCCCTACACCATCCCCCTTTCTCACCCAAAGGACCACAGCGCAGGGAGAGTGCTGCTTCTTCTTTGTCCAGAAATGGAATGAAATACCAACTGTGTTGGGAAAAGTCTCACAGGATATGCTATTGTGCTCAAAAATGTGAGTTGGTCATGCTTGCCTCCCAAAAGGTGAGCTTAGGACTAGGGATAGGTGAATCTGTATGTTTCAGTTTCTCACAGTTTCTCATTTTTTCCAGCATTCAGTTCTTCACATTTCTTCATCAGTTTGCACTTTTTTTTAAAAAAAAAAAGAAGTCCTCTTGGAAATTCAACAGCATTTAAGTGCATTTTTCTCCAAATGTCATCATTTTGGTATGCAATTTTGCCTAATGTACATATTTCTGCAAGCAATTTCCCCTAGCATAATGCATTTTTTTCTGTTTTGTTTTCACTAACAAGAGCATTTATGCACATGTGCCCCTAATACATGCATTGTTGTCTACAATTTTCCATTAAAAACTCAATTGCCAAATTTGGAGAAGGGTAAGTTTCAAAGGGCCCCTTTGTTTCAGTTCACAGTGGATGATTTCAGGAGCTGCAAATTAAATAGATTTGCCTTTACATGCAAAATTGAATCGAATTTCCCTGCCCCATCCTTAATTAGGAGGCTCACCCAGCCACCCCCCTCTTTTTAATCTCCGGTTTTATAAAGGATGTGAAAAGCACACACAGTTTTGTGCAGAAAATTGCGAGACTTGTTACCTTTGGACTCTTCATATATTGCCATTGCTTTATTGTGACATTATGCGCCTTGATATATGGCCAGTGAAAAGAACATGGGAGGAATGATTTTCTTTGCATTCAAAGATCTGGGAAATCTTAACCTCACCCAGGATCTCATTTCTCTCTCTCTCCAGATTGTTCAATTTCCAGTGAGGTATCCCCCTCCCTTACCTGGCTTAGCATCGGCTTAAACTGAGGATACACCTGTGGGAGAAAGCTCGTATCGTCACGGAAGATTTTACCCCAGACTGAAAAAGAGCCAGAATAAATTAAACCGAGTGAGGTTAGGCTAATGTGTATGAATTATGTATATGGGCTAATGGGATGGATGGCAGGGCATTACAAGGAAATTATTCCACAAAGCATCTCCTGTCAGCATACATGATGGGAAATAAAACTGGACTCTGTGATGAATTAATTTCCTCCATCTCCATGGCTCGGTTCTTATTTTTATATAAAATCCCCCCAAAAAGGTACAGAGTGATAAGGCTACCTAAGCTAGCCTTCCGAGGGAGGAAATTGCTAATATGCAAGCAAATCGGCGGCCTGATCTTCTGAGCCTGTGCTGAAGCACTAGCAGATAGGATCTGGTGTGTGAAGGGTCTGAGGCAAAGGGACAGCAGCTCAAAGAGGTCCATGGTCCTGAAACATGGACAACAACTATCTCTGGCGCTAGTGTACCAGTGTTTCTTTATTGTCTCTTGACTGCCGCTCTAGGGCCTCGAAATCTGCCTGAGGATTCCTGGGCCTGCACCAGACGCTTCGTTGTTTGTGACATCATTAATGGCAAGCAGGTACTTGCTTATATAGTTCAGCTCCTTTAAGGGAATGTGCATCTGGCCAGCTTTTATTTAAGTAGCAAACAGAGCAGCAGCCAGCAGCTCAGTTCTCTGTGGATGGGATTTGGTGCTCTCATCTGTGAACCAAGTGCCTGCAGTGGCTGAAAAGATACATACCTGAACATATTAAAGTGTGTGGGAAGAGCTTCCCTGCTCCATTCAGAACCTTAATCTAAATGGTGCTCCTGTTTTGTTTTTTTAAGAATGTTGGTAAGCAAGCATAGTAATGGCAGACTCTCCAAGTGTTCCTAATTTCCAGGGAGAGTCCCGGATTTTCAAAAGTTGTCCCAGTTTCTGATTTGATCCTGGAATTTCTTGCTTTTCCTTAGGAAATCCCTATTATCATTGGAGTGTTGGAGTGATGTGACCCCAGAGCCAAGGAGAAGAAGGCAGCCCTGTATAGGGAAGTTTTTAAATGTTTAATGTTTTGTTATTTATAAAGTGGCATTTCGGTTGTAGAACGTAATCTGTTACTAAAGCTAAAGGGGCCCCTGACCATCAGTCCAGTTGTGTCCGACTCTGGGGTTGCGGTGCTCATCGCCCTCTATAGGCTGAGGGAGCTGGTGTTTGTCCGCAGACAGCTTCCGGGTCATGTGGCCAGCATGACAAAGCTGCTTCTGGCGAACCAGAGCAGCGCTACGGAAACGCCGTTTACCTTCCTGCTGGAGCGGTCCCTCTTTATCTACTTGCACTTTGATGTGCTTTCGAACTGCTAGGTGGGCAGGAGCTGGGACCGAGCAACGGGAGCTCACCCCGTTGCAGGGATTTGAACCACCGACCTTCTGATCAGCAAGCCCTAGACTCTGTGGTTTAACCCACAGCACCACCTGGGTCCCTCACAATCTGTTACTAGAGGGGTATAAATAATAATGATGATGATGATGATGATGATGATGATGTTGTTGTTGTTACATAGGATGTCTCTATTTTCATTGGAGAAATGTTGGGGGGTATGTAATGGTTAGCCCGGCACGTCAGCAAACTGTGCCAAATAAAATTTATTCTCCAGCAGAAGTAGAGCATCAGATTCTCAATCAGAAGGTTCATGTTTCAAGCCCCTACTCAGAAAGGTTTCTCTTTCACCAGCTGTCCAGCTCAGAAGCTGCAAGCCCAGGCCTCACACTCCCCCCTCCTCTGCTCAAATGAGCTACCAAATAAACGAGACCACACAGCTGAATGGGATCGAATCAGGCCGCAACTTTATTGACTACACATGAAGTGGTTTGGCATAGGCATTGGGTAAGCATTTATTTTCTGGGCCGCCTACCGGAAATGACATCAGGGTCAACCCGGCAGCAGGGATTCCTATGACTTACATCATATAGGGGAATCCCCACAGGGATCGCTGCCTTTAGGAGCACTGAGGTCCAAGCCCCTCCATCTGGGCAAATGGACAGAAACAACTCCATCACAGATCTCCTGAATGGGATGCCCTATTTTAGGAGGAAAATGTGAGGGTACAACCCACCCTCCAACCAAGGCTAAGGTTAAAAGGTAAAGGGGGCCCTGACCATCAGGTCCAGTCGTGTCCAACTCTGGGGTTGCGGCACTCATCTCGCTCTATAGGCCGAGGGAGCCGGCGTTTGTCCGCAGACAGCTTCCGGGTCATGTGGCCAGCATGACAAAGCTGCTTCTGGCGAACCAGAGCAGCGCACGGAAATGCCGTTTACCTTCCCGCCGGAGCGGTCCCTATTTATCTACTTGCACTTTGATGTGCTTTCGAACTGCTAGGTGGGCAGGAGCTGGGACCGAGCAACGGGAGCTCACCCCGTTGCAGGGATTCGAACTGCCGACCTTCTGATCAGCAAGTCCTAGACTTGCTGGGTTTAACCCACAGTGCCACCTGGGTCCCTAGGCTAACGTTACCCAATGCCTGAACCACCAAAGTTGTGATGATTGCTATGAGGTAGGTAAAACCTCCACATCATAGCCAATTTGCCCAGTAGGCAAATTCCTACCCGGCCCCCAAAATATGGTGACCACCACAGCCACAGCAAGGTCAATTCAATGAGCAAAATTACAGGAGTGGGTGGGTGGGTGGGTTGATCAGACAAGGAAGAGCTGGGTGCCAGGGACTGGCGTGGGCTGGATTTAAATCCCCTGGAAGTGGGCCTGAGGGAAGTCTGATTGTTAGTGTCTGAATTATAAATGACTAATTGGAAAACAGGCATAGATGTATTGTTTAGATAGCCTGTTGTTTCAGGTTGTAAGACTTGTCTTTATAACTGAAGTGGTATTCTTTTTAAGAGGTATTCCTGTCATTTGATATGGAGGGCTTTTTTAAAAAGAAATGGATTACATTGGGACAGAGCCAGAGGTTTTAAAGAACAATGCAAAAGTACTTTTAAGCCTGTCAAGATAGCACTTTTTGTGAGTTAGTTCAGTATGTACTGCTAAGCTTGAATTTATAATAAGGTGTCATGGGGTTAAACCTCTGTGAGGCTTTATTTTTAAATAACATCTGCATTAAGGGCTCCCTAAGTAAATAAAAAGCTTTCAGAAAAGTGCTACATCCCCTGAGATGTCAAAACTCTCTCCACGTATTTTGATTAGTGAGGTCCATGCCTACCAGAAACCTACTCCATCTAAAGAACCAAGTGAGGAAATTTCCTTTCCTTTGTCACTAAGAAACTTGCCATGTGTTTGTTTCATTTCGTCTCCCTTGTCATGCTTTGACCCATTTTAACCCGATCTAAAACCCTCCAATGACCCATCTTTGTCACCTTGATAACTTGCATCTTTTATGGATGGCCCCAAAGAGTGTCACCCTCAGTCAATTCATTTTCAACCCATTTCCTTCATTAATTCTCATCTCCATGGAAGGAAGGAAGCAATTTGATGTGGATCAATGCAGCATCACTTTTTAAGCGGTAACAAACCTTTGTAACTTATCCATTTCTGGTTAGGCATCATAGATGCATTTGAGAATCATACTTCTAGAGAATGACTGTGAGCACTCTTCATTTATTATAATTTTGTAAAAATTATTTTCTTTTCTTTTTTAACAGGCATTGGTCCTCCCAAAGAACCAGGGACCATTAAAAAAGAAATCTCTTATACGCAAGCCCCAAAAGAGCTGCAAACAGATGAAAGGGTAGGCTTAAGATCAAACTTCCAAGTAGGCCATTGACAGCACATTAGACTTATATCCTGAAGGAGAACAGCATGGAAGTAAAGTTGCTCACTCAGGAAATCAATAGGCTAATATCCTTTCTAGTTTCGCAGACTTTTTACCCCCTTGGGATCATGTTTTTAATTTCCCATATGTGCCCTGCAAACAGAAAGCGTTTGAAGTCCGGACCCCGTTGTCTCTTTAGAATATTTTCATTTCACACAGTGCAGTGACCTCTTCAAATGTTTGGTCACATCTGGTCATATTCATTAGCGGCTGGTGCATAGAATGGGGCTTGGTCACATGACAGCTTCCAAATCAGCAGGTGTTTGTCTTGCCATTCTCCAAACACCCAGACAGCTTTATGACAACCAAGGGCAGATAGAGAGTTCAAAACAAGCTTTGAGAAAAGGAAGCCACGGTATCCTAGCCAAGCCATTCAGTAAATGTCCATTCCCTTTTCCATTCGGCTTTTGGAAGTAATGAAAGTAGATTAAACATTTCCCACACACAAAAAAAGTCTTTTTTCCAATTCAAAAGCATTTGATCTTTCATAAAGATAATAAAATTGAAGAGGAGCACATCATCTAAATTAGAAGCTCCCCCATAAAATTCACAATAAGCCACTTCAAACCGAGGGACAATATTTCAAAAAACCCTTTGCTTAGCAAATACCATAGACAGGTAACAGAGTAGCGGCTGATTATTCTGTGCCAGATTTGAGCAGAGATGGATCAAAATGTAACTGCACCTGCCTTGTGCTCTAAACTCTAGGAAGACAAAGCATATACCCAATTCAGATGGCGTACTGGATCATGGTTTCTTTAACTTAACATACAACACGGCTGCCATTCATACGGGATATCCCAGACATATGTGGGATTTGTCCATTGGAAATAGCATCTGGGTGGAATTTCTGAAAATCAGTAAAAAAATGTTCAGAAAAACCCAGGCAACCCATGTAGGAAGTGTTGATTTTCAGGCAATTTTCCTTAAAAACAACTTTGCCCCCCCCAAAAAAAAACCCTCAACAACCTTGTAAAAAAAAAAAAAGCTCAACAATATTTATGGCAACTGTAATATACAAACTGCCACCACCCTGAAGGTCACAAGGATGCAGATCACTGAAGACAGACTATCCATGTATGATTTGAACTGCTGTACTGGGAGCCAGGATCTACATTGGCTCCCAGTACATTTCTGAGCACAAGTCAAAGTGCTGGTGCCGACTTTTAAAGCCCTAAACCAGGCATCCCCAAATTGTGGCCCTCCAGATGTTTTGGCCTACAACTCCCATGATCCCTAGCTAACAGGACCAGTGGTTAGGGATGATGGGAATTGTAGTCCAAAACATCTGGAGGGCCAAAGGTTGGGGGTGCCTGCCCTAAACAGCCTTGAAGGAGCTTCTCCACATCAAGGAGCATCACCCCATCATTCAGCCGAGACACTTGAGGTCCAGCTCTGAGGGCCTTCTGGTGGTTCCCTCATTGTGAGAAGTGAAGCTACAGGGAACCAGGCAGAGGGCCTTCTCGGTGGTGGCGCCCACCCTGTGGAACACCCTCTCATCAGATGTCAAGGAGATAAATAACTGCAATGGTACCTCGAGTTACGAACTTAATTCATTCCTGAGGTCCATTCTTAACCTGAAACTGTTCATAACCTGTGGCGCGCTTTCGCTAAGGGAGCCTCCCGCTGCCACCACGCCACTGGCGCGCGATTTCCGTTCTCATCCTAGGGCAAAGTTCTCAACCCGAGGTACTACTTCCGGGTTAGCAGAGTTTGTAACCCGAAGCATTTGTAACCCAAGGTACCACTGTATACAACTTTTAGAAGACATCCGAAGGCAGCCCTGTATCAGGAGGTTTGGTGTTTTATTGTGGTTTTTATATGTGTTGGAAGCTGCCCAGAGTGGCTGGGGGAACCCAGCCAGACCGACAGGGTATAAATAATAAAATTACATTATTATTATTATTAGCCTAAATTGAAACAAGGCACTCCAAGCAACAGAAGCCACTTGTCTGTCTAGTGACAAATACTTAACTTACCACCTGTATACACAGGTCTCCTGTGTGGGGTAGCCACTTTCCCAAATGAGAGGTAGACCACATGTGCAAAACACTGTATGGATTGATCTTTAACAAAGCCCTGCCATGCTCCAGAACTAGTCATCTGCAGAGGCATATGCTGAAGATCAATGCAGGCAGTGTTCTGCATCACCCTCCGATGACTCTTTTTGTTCAGCAGCTCCTACCAACCGCTTTAAAAACCCTCCAATATTTATATAAAGCAGTTTGGGAGCTTGGCCTGTCCTGAGAGTTACAGAAGAGCCCATTTTTTAAGCACAGGGTGTGTGTGTGTGTGTGGACATATTCCAGAGGTCCTTTGCCTTCCGGCAGTTCTCATGTCATTTTCTCTAACAAATGAGCCTGGCGTCTTGAGTGTGGGCATGATTAGATCCCAACGCAGCTTGATTAACAATCTGATGTGATGTGGCTTTCCCTCAAAGCTCTCTCCATCAGTCAAAGCGCTGAACAGATGTGTTTCTGCAGCACCACAGTTCCCAGATGGTGTGCAGGGAGATAGGTGTCTGAGTGCATCTGAAGAGCAGAGAAACATGCTTGACTTTTATGAAGTCCTTGATCCACAAATGGGATTTGCATTGGTGCTTGGCCTTCTTAGAACTAAGAGCTTACTATGTTTTTCTCCCTGTTTACTGTTTTGGTCGATAAAGGTGAGCATCACTCCCCATGAATAATAGGCATACAGTTCTAGTGGGAGAGATTTGCTTCTGTTCTATTGATTTAACAGTGACTGCATTTTAGTCCTTTCCTCTGTATAGCTAAGAAGGTTCATTCGCTGAAATAGGCGGCAACTCCTAGAGGGCAAGGTCTCTTTGGGGGGCCCAATAAAATATTTGAAGGGGCCAGCCACCCCAACCCCCAAGTTGATATTAAAAGCTTCCCGAACATTAAAAGCTTCCCGAAAAAGGGCTGCCTTCAGGTGTCCATGGAAAGTTATATAATTGTTTAAATCTTTGACATCTGCTGGGAGGGTAGGCATTGATAGGCATTGCCATTCAAATGGTTTGTGTGTGTACAGTCATTGTAACATTTCAAGGTTTGACTTCCTTCCCCCTCTTTCTGTGGTTCCTTTAATTTATGTTTAAATATCTTCTGCATATGCAAATTCATTTAATTTGCTCATTTAATTATCTACTTTAAATATATACTCTTATGAAACTGCAGGTTATTACAATAATCCTGCCAATGTTTTTATCTGTTTGCAATTTATCTGTAAATATTCAACATACCATTTCCATTCTTTTATATAAAAAAGTTTGTTATCTTGATTTCTTATTCTTCTGGTAAGTTTTGCCATTTCTGCATATTCCATAAGTTTTTGTATCCATTCTTCCTTTGCTGGGACTTCTGCTTCTTTCCATTTTGGGGTGAGTAGCCTAACATTCTTGTTTCTGTAGTCGCATACATGAAAAAATTTCTATATACTCTAGGTAGTTCTGTCCCTATAATTCCCAAAATAAAAGCTTCGGGTGTTGTTGTTTACAAAAGTCATTTTAAACATCCTTTTCAATTTATTATATATCATTTCCCAGTAAGCTTTAACCTTCCTACAAAACCACCACATATCAGGGCGGGGCTTACCTGCCCCTCCTCCGAATATTTTATTCCAGTTGGCACCTTCATTGATGGATGTCTCTTTTCATGGATGAATGACTTCTTGGTGAGATTTGGACATACAGGAGCTTTGAACCTATGATGAAGATGATGGTGAAAACAAACTTCAGAACATGCCTAAGGTCTGAGACCTGGCAATTCTAAGCACCATCAGCAACATGTTCATGCTTGGATTCAGCTGCAGACTCAATAAAAGTTGCTGGAAGAATCATGTAAACGATCTCTTATTCTCTTCCATAAACTGCAAGAATTAACTATTCATCCTGCAATTTCCCTGTCTGCCCCAGTAACTCATTCAGCCCCATTTCTGTCCTAATCTTCTTTGGGTACTCTGTATAATAATAATAATAATAATAATAATAATAATAATAATAATAATAATAATAATAATAATTGTGTGGCGATACCACGATCCCTCCCAAAGTAAATAAAGACACTGGACAAATTGCATAAGGTTAATGGGCGCAAAAGGCCACAACTTTATTGATTACAGATGTAGAGAGGTATTGGCTTAGGCATTGGATCTAACTGTCTATATACGACTCCAACCCGCTCTGCTGGCAGTCTGTGAAGGGTTAACCACCATTCGGTGAGCCCTGTGAGGCAGATCAACTAGGAACTCACCCTGGGGCCCCCGCTAGGGGGCCTGCCTTAGGCCCTCACCTACCACGGCTTCGGACATGGCCACACCCCCGGACTCCTTAAGGGAGTAACCCTTCAGCATTTGGGGGGAGGTGATGGCAGCAATCTTCCCCCCCCCGTAACCTTTCAGAGATAATCCAATGCCTACCACCAAAAACCAAAGTTGTGACGAGTTGCTACGAGGTAGGCGAAAACCACCAGGCCAGAGCCAATTTGCCAAGTGGGAAAATTCCTACCAGGCCCCTCAACGGCGACCAACCGAGGTCCATAGCAATGTCAAAAGGAAGGGCCCTGTCTAAAGGGAGGGTGGGCAGGAAAAACAAAGCGGCTGGGGGTCAGGAGAGAGAGGCGGAGTCCCAGCCGCGCACTCGCTTAAATCAGCGAGCCACGCCCCCTTGGAGCATCCTGATTGGATACGCCAAGGGAGCGCCGCGTCTAGGAGCCAGCCAATGGGCTGGGAGAATGGCAGCCATTCTCCCAGCACGTGCACAGGCTCGTGGCTGCCCACAATCTCCCCTCCTTCTACGGCGGAAGGGGCTTAATAATAATAATAATAATAATAATAATAATAATAATAATAATAATAATAAATACCTTGCCCATCTCACTGGGTTGCCCTAGCCACTCTGGGCAGCTTCCAACAAAAATATAGTGGAAAAGTGGGAGGATCAAACATTAAAAGCTTCCTGAAAAAGGGCTGCCTTCAGGTGTCTATCGAAAGTTATATAATGGTTTAACTCTTTGACATCTGCTGGGAGGGTAGGCGTGATTACCCAAAAAGCCTTTTGCCTGCTTCCCTGTAATGTCACTTCTCACAGAGAGGGAACTGCAAGAAGACCCTTGGAGCTGGAATTCAGCATTTGGGCTGAACAATGCGGGTGAAGATGCTCTCATCCACATGTTTGCCCTGTCGCTTTAACGTGGGGAAAGCTTGTGGTTTAGCACTGAGTCAGAACAAAGGGCAATTGGGTTTTCTGTGAATTGCCATCATGTTAAAGAGCGCTGGAAAGCGTGGGTCAAACGGAAAGCCGCTCAGACCGGTGCTTTCCGAACACAGGGCAAGCAGAAATGTGGACAAGCTCGAGAACAGTGTCATCTTTCTCAATACGACAGCATCTTAAAACAACCAAACAACCAGTTGCCGTTTGGCCTGTCTGCTAAGGTACAACAGATTAGCATTCCAGACATCTTAGCTGTTTATCTCCATACATAATAGGAAAATATTTCATTTTCCTATTCAGGAGCCACCCTGAATCTAAGATCACAGCATAAACATTTTTTTAAATGTCACTACTCTAATAAATATCCTTCATGCAGCTTCAGAGTTAAGGTGTTTACCAGTTCCCAGAAATAACAAATGACTTCAATATCGGCACAGTGCCTCTGTTATTATTACTATTTTTCTATAAAGGTGAGCAATGTGCTTGTTTTACAGAAGGGTTTTAAAGAGGCATGTAGTCATGCTCTCCCCAGCTAATGCACAGTCCCTATTCAGCATTGTGATTAGGCCTGGTTATATTTAACACACACCCTCCCCTCCATCTGGGCCACCTGGGACTTCCATTCTGCTAGTTCAGCTGTTTTGCTTGCCATGTGAGTAGCCTGTCAGAAAGACGAATGAATGGAAACCCGAGTGCATTTGGAAAGAATCTGCTGTTGCAGAATGTGTTCTCCAACAAGGCAGAACAGCATTCTTGACAGCTTGTTGAAAAAAGATAGACCAACGGGCAAGACTTGCTGCTTCCCAACATACCTTTCTGCGATTAAAGTAGAAAACAAAAGGCTTCCCATTTCAGGAAGCCTCAATCTGACTGAAATTGGAAAGGGACCATCCTGCAATCTGGTCCTAGGAAGGTATTTCCATTCACCAGCCTTCCAAATACAGAACACAGACCTTAGCAGCCACAAGCCAATCACAGGTAACCAGAGCAACATCTTCAGGTGACTCATACAAGCCCCTGAAGAGATTTGTGATTTCAGCACTGAATCCGCTTGTGCGGTCCAGTCTTATTCCAATTTGCTCAGAGGTAAATTCCACCGTGTTCAATGGGACTTACTTTCAGGACCGCAGCCGTAATTTGTGCCTTTCTTATCAGAGCTGTGGGCACATTTCCGCAAGCATGCTGAGCTGTGCTAAATTTGGAATCTGACCTGAAAAGTTAACATCCTGAGCAAGAATCTGGTTCCTATAGCTGCAGAGATGTCACAATGGAATGTGTACCAGTTAATAGAAATGTTTCAACACAGCTATTAAAAAAAGCAAAAGTGCGTAAAGTGCTCTTTCTGGAGACCACAAACAGAGAACTGATGCAGTATAGCAGCTAAGAGGCTGAGCTTTGACTCAGGCAATCGCTGGTTTGAATTTTTGTCTCTACCATGAGTTCACAGGGTGGGCTAAGACCTTAGAGACAGGGTGGTGTAGTGGTTAGAGTGTCACCCATGGAGTGTTTAGCACATGTAAGGTTTGGTTGTTGGAAGTCCGTGTTTAGAAACCCTCAACCATGAGGATTACAGATCGATAATACAGTGGTACCTCGGTTTACAAACACAATTGGTTCCAGTTACAGGTAGGTAGCCGTGTTGGTCTTAGTTGAAACAAAATAAAAAAATTCCTTCAGTAGCACCTTAAAGACCAACTAAGTTTTTATTTTGGTATGAGCTTTCGTGTGCATGCACACTTCATCAGATACACTGAAACAGAATCCACCAGACCCTTATGGTGGATTCTGTTTCAGTGTATCTGACGAAGTGTGCATGCACACGAAAGCTCATACCAAAATAAACAATTGGTTCCGGAAGTCTGTACTTAAACTGAAGCGTACTTAACCTGAAGCAAACTTTCCCATTGAAAGTAATGGAAAGTGGATTAATCCGTTCCAGACGGTCCGTGGAGTACTTAAACTGAAGCGTACATAACACCGGTCTTGAAAGAGCTGCATTGGCTTCCAGTACGTTTCTGAGCACAATTCAAAGTGTTGGTGCTGACCTTTAAAGCCCTAAACGGCCTTGGTCCAGTATATCTGAAGGAGCGTCTCCACCTCCATCACTCTGCCCGGACACTGAGCTCTAGTGCCGAGGGTCTTTTGGTGGTTCCCTCGCTGCAAGAAGCCAAGTTCCCTGTGGAACGCCCTCCCATCAGATGTCAAAAAGAAAAACAACTACCAGACTTTTAGAGGACATCTGAAGGCAGCCCTGTTTAGGGAAGTTTTTAATGTTTAATAAATTATTGTATTTTAATATTTCTGTTGGAAGCCGCCCAGAGTGGCTGGGGAAACCCAGCCAGATGGGCGGTATATAAATATATTATTATTATTATTATTATTATTATTATTATTATTATTATTATTATTACCTGAAAGCAAACTTTCCCATTGAAAGTAATGGAAAGTGGATTAATCCGTTCCAGACGGGTCTGCAGAGTACTCAACCTGAAGCGTTCTTAACCTGAAGTATGAGTGTAATTGATTCTGGAAGTCCGTACTTAACCTGAAGCGTACTTAACCTGAAGCGAACTTTCCCATTGAAAGTAATGGAAAGTGGATTAATCCATTCCAGACATTCCAAACTGAGGTATGACTGTAAACTGTTTCTCACTTTAACCTAACCTAAAACAAGTCCATGTAACTTTCTCAATATTGTCCTCATGAAAGGATACTTTCTTGCATGTGGCTTCTGTGGGTGGGAAAAGGGGATACAAAAAGGCATCTTGAGTGATTTCTGTATTAGTATGTTGCGAATGTGCATAAATACAGAATCTGAGAGAATAAGGAGAAGTCTAGAATCAGGAGTGTTGCAGTGCCCCCACAATTCACTTGGCTTCGGAATGAAATGAGTCGTGTAAATGTCTGTGCATGTCATCGCCGTATTGACAGAAAAGGAGCATTATAATCATCTGCTTAATGTTCCAAGGGGAGAATATCTCAAAACTATCAGAGAAGCCGTCATTATTTAAAGGCCTCTGGCCATCTGCCACAGTTCTTGCCTGCAAGCTTGAAAGAATATTTTGAAAATCACCACGCTCCCTTTGCATTGTCCCAGGTCCATGAATGGTTCCTAATCTTCTTTAACGAATTGTATGCCGAGGATTCGAGACTGCACGCAGTTCCCCAAGGGTAGGTAGGTGATTCATCCGTTATTACTGGTTTGAAAGTGAAGTTGGAAATTGATGTGCCAGGTGAGTGAGGATTTTGGTAGGGAGAAGATGTTTTATGGATTTGTATAGGAGATTGGCATGGAAACTGCACTTTCTTGCAGCGCTATGTTATATTGTTTATTCATCTTTAAAGGAGAATAGCTCCTTCCTATTTGGATAAGAAGATGAGCAGCAATAGCCTTTGGAATCCTAAGTATAATGCATCTGGGCATACATCAGAAAGGTCCACTCCAGCTTTAATCAGCTAACTCATGATAAAAATGGCATCTCAAGAGAATAATTATCCCACAGTGGAGCAGAACAAGAGTAACAGAGCTGTTCAATATGATGCTCTCAGTAGTCCAATTTATATAGGCTGGGGTTCCTAGTTTTCATTCTACATGCCCAGTCATTTCCATCAGATGTCAAGGGAATAAACAACTACCTGACTTTTAGAAAACATCTGAAGGCAGCCCTATTTAGGGAAGTTCTTAATGTATTTATCATGTTGTTAATATTCTATTGGGAGCCACCCAGAGTGGCTGGGGAAACCCAGCCAGATGGGTGGGGCATAAATAATAAATTATTATTATTATTATTATTATTATTATGACATGTCTGCCTCTTCCCACCCAGTTTTAGCAAGGCATGACTCGTGTGATCTCACTGGGTGACACATTGCCCAAACAATACTCTAGAAGGGAGCGTGAGAATGCTGGGTTTAGGGCATAGCTGAAATCTGAGAGCCCAAAGCTTGCCACTGCCCCACCATACTCCTTAGAAGGCGGCACGTGCAGGGTGCCTTTATGAAGAGAGGCTGCAGTTTGAAGCAAACCGAAGACCAACACAGACAGTTGTATTAGGGAGCCGATTGTCTCCCTAGAGATCTCATGTCAGAACTGCAGGTGTTGGGAGTTCTTAAGACGTACTTCCACCCATGCTCTCTACCGCCATTTCTGTAAATAAACACACACGTTACAAAATGCCAACAAGCCTCCAGGGACCTCCTTCTGAAGGAAACTAAACCCCGGTAAGTGTTGTGTCTGCTGAATCTCTCAATGCTTGGATAATGGCAGCATACACAACAAAATCATCATTTTGGGATTTGTTTCATTTGTTGATTTGTTTCCTGGTTTATGGAATGGGGTTTAAACACACACCCATACTTCACCTTTCCGGTTGCTGCTTGGCTCTGTATTCACTTTATTTTTATGCCTTGCACTAGGCAAATTTGCAGAAATCTGATTCCACATTCCAGAAACTGTAGAAAAGAGTAGAATGAATGGGGGAGGGGGATCTGTTGCTTTTGCAAAAACGTACCTGAGAACTTAGGAATGATCATAAACTCCTTTTTATTTTTAAATAGCTAATTTGAAATTTATGTAACACAGAAAAGCTCTGCCAGATTCTGGGCTATGCAATTATGAGAGATATGAAATTTCCCTTTGAGGCCAAGGCCCTCAGCTGAACAATGTGAAGAGCAGTTTTGCAGAGCATTTAATCACTACACAAACATTAGGAGCATGGCCTTCAATAGTAACATTCTTCAATCTAAGAAATATACCTTCTTGAGATCCTGTGTCTGTAATTGCTACCTTGCAAAGAATCTAGTGTTATGGAGCCAAGTTATATGTTAACTTAAATTTGTACAGTAGTGGCATTTGCATGCACTTGTCATTGTTGTATAAACAAGAGCCTTAGGCACCCCAATGTGGTCTGGGATGAGACCATGAATGAAGGAGGAGTTGCCCTCAGCATCTCAGTCCAGGCAACCCCCTGCCTGCCCCCCAGAAAACCAATAGTAGCTTCCCTCCCAGGGAAAATAGCTGCATTGCTGCTGTGGTGGTGGCGGGACTCTTAACATCTATGCATGTTGACCAAATCTAGATTGGGGTCTCATAGATGTTACCTAAAACACAACCACTAATGGGAACATGTGATTAGCACAACAGGTAGTTTGGCCTATGGTTATTATCCAGTCTTTGCAGTGAATGAAAGAATATGGAGGCTGCCAGGCTGCCATGTTTGGAAATTTGCCATGCTAGACCATTATTTCTGCAACGGGGTTCAAATTTATTACTTTGAATCCCAGAATTTTTGTATCGTCCCTTTAAACCTGCCAACAGAGAGAGAGAAGTTGTTTTTCCATCCATGTCTATCTGTCAGATGAAAAGTTGAGGTGGTAACAGATATAGTAAACTTGGCAAGGAGTAATGTTGCAGTACCATAGCTGCCAAGTCTCCTGTTTTTCACGGGAAACCCTGGGCACCAGAAATCGGGCAGTGCCGGCACCGGAAGTTGCTTCTATGCATGTCCAGACATGTGTAGAAGCGACTTCCGGTGCCGCTCTGCCCATGTCTGGGCACCAGAAATCAGGCAGTGCCGGCACCGGAAGTCACTTCTATGCATGTCCAGACATGCATAGAAGTGACTTCCGGTGCCGCGCCGCTGTTGATCCCGCATTTTTCAGCGGGAGACTTGGCAGCTATGTGCAGTACATCAGAGAAAATATGAACTGGGCTGAGCCAACTGGTTGCCACTTAATATGTTAGAGTTTTCAAATAGTCTGTCATCAGACAGTGACATCACCACTTGAGGTATCACTTTCACTGTGTGATGTGAATAACAGCAGCCCAGACCCTCCAAGTGTCCCTATTTTCCAGGGACGTCCCTGATTTAGAGAAGCTGTCCCACTTTCTGATTTTATCCCGGAATGTCCCGCTTTTCCTTAGGACACCGTCCCTATTTTCACTGGAGAATGTTGGAGGGTATGGAATTATATGACCCCTGAGCCATCTGAAGGCAGTCCTTTATGGGGAAGTTTTTTAAAATGTTTAATGTTTTATTAAGTTTTTTGATATGTTGGAAGCCACCCAGAGTGGCTTGGGCAGCCCAGTAAGATGTGTGGGGTTTAAATAGTAAAATTATCATTATGAAATGAGGCGTTCCCAGTGCTTTTTTCTGGGGGGATGTAGGGGTATGCATACCCCTAAACATTTTGTGAATCAAAGTTTGGCCTCATTGAGGGGCAGTATTTCAGTATGAGTAGGAAAATGAGAGTACCCCTAAACATTTTTTTAGGAAGAAAAAAAAAGCACTGGGCGTTCCTATTTTCATCAGAAAAATGTTAACAGATATGGCAGCCACAGTAGCCAGCATAATACTGGCATCATTAGACAACACCACTCCATTATTAATACTCTCACTTCCAGGGAAATTTGGATTATCTCTATATTTGGATTGTCTGAAGGACACCACAGAGGGAATTTATGTATCTATAGATAAACAAAATGTTTACCTTTTCCTGTCAGTTTCCAACAGTTGTGCCAATCCCAAAATAACAGATAAATAAATTCCATAGAGTATTAAACTCTGAGGAGAATAAAGAGAAGATTTAAACTCAGGGTAGAAATGTTCTATCCTGTGCTTCATTATAATGGAGGGAGGTATGAATTGTGGCCTGAAACTCAGAAACAGAATAGGTCGAGAACAGTATTTTCTTCAGGTCCAGGCTGAAATTAGAAATTCTCTTCCATTTGGTTTACATTGATTGACATTTTTCGAACTCATTTTGGAAGAGGTCAAAGAAGATATCGGATAGAACTATATGGTTCCAATCTTATGTAATCCATTGAAATGACTTCAGAGAAACACCATCGGAATTTTAAATCCAGAGGGAAAATGAAACTCCACTACAGTTACACTGGTTTCCAGCCTTCCAAAAAGAAAACCACCTCAAAATAAAAAAGCACACACATACACACAAACAAAGAAACAAGCAGGTATATCCTATAGCTCTACTTGTTTGCATATATAAATATATAGCTATAGAAACTTAAGCTGAACTCTCAGAGAACTGTAGCTGCAAATAAACATTCCTCAGGCCTCCATAGTGTTCACAAAGCGGCATAGCGAGCCGCCGCAACACCCGGGGCAGCAATTTGCCAGGCACCCGGGTGTGTGTGCATGTGTTGCTACGTAATGATGCATGCATGCTACGTAGAGGGGGGTCGCACCCCCCCCCCCCCGCGAATTCTAAACAGATCCTAAACAGAGCGTCCAGGCTTCAGGTAGATAGCCCACTGGTGCAGTGTGCCACGCTGTGCTGAGTGGGCTTTTTACTGAGAGGCTAGAGGGACTCGCCTTGGGAGTTGCTGGGTGGGGCGTCGACTGTCACCCCCCCCATAGTGGAACCCAGGGCAGCCTGCCCCCTACGCCCCTAGCTCCGCCCCTAGCTCTGCCCACATTCAGCTTGTTGCTAAAATTGGCCTCTTTATGACCCATCCATGTAACGTTGATTTACCAAAAGTGGTCTGAGGGGAGTCAGGAAATTACAAAGCTGTTTGCCTAACTTGCATCCCAGGTAATTTGGTGAAACGTATTATTAAAGCTAGCATTACTAAACACTCAAGAGAAAACAGTCTTCCCGAGGCAGAACTAGCACGGCTTCTGCAAAGGAATGTCCTGCTTCTCCAACCTTTAGGGGTTCTTATGGAGCATCAATAAGCACGTATATAGGAGTGATACAGACTACTACATATTATATACCTGGATTTCCTTAAAGATTTTGACAAAAGTCCTACACTAAAGATTCCTGAGTTAAGATTTGTGAGGTGAGGTCCTCTTATGTGGGGTGCCTGGATCTTAGGCAAGTCAATCAAAAAGTCAATCAAAAAGATCAAACAACTCTGGGGTTTTGCCAACAATTTTGAGGTATTTTCCTTTGAAAAGCTCACGAATTTTGGTGGTTTCCTTTTAAAAGGGCTCATCAGTTTTGGGGTCTTCAAAAAGAAAAAGAGCTCAACAACTCATCCTGGATGTCCAGGATGTGCTTTTTGAAATATGGCAATCCTAATTGAAATCTTATATTTAGAAAATGGTATAGGAGTACAGATGTAGCTGCTGGGTGTCTTTTACAATATTGCAGGGTGAACTGAAAGGTGGCACTTTGTCCTGGATCTTAGAAAAGTAAATCAAAAAACAATGTTTTTTCCAAGGTTTCCTGCAAAAAAACTTTTGGGGTGTCCTGGTTTTTACTTTTTGAAATATGGCAGCCCTATCTTATGGAACAGAAGCTGACTGATTGGACATCACAATAAATAACAACAACAACAACAACAACAACAACATACCCCACCCATCTGGCTGGGTTTCCCCAGCCACTCTGGGTGGCTCCCAACAGAATTAAAAGCACAATACAACATCAAACAATATTGTGTTGTTCTTATAACATTTTCTGGTGGTGGTAAGTTTCTGAATTTAACCCACCAGAGATGCTTGCACACATGCATCCAAGTGTGTTATAGCATCATGTTCACTTCCAAATTTCACAAGTTGCAGGAAGGCAAGGCTAACAATCCCAGCATGCATGGCAGTTAATAATAATCATTATAATAATAAATTTATTACTTATACCCACCCATCTGGCCGGGTCTCCCCGGCCACTCTGGGCGACTTCCAACACGATATTAAAAACACACTAAAACATCAAACATTAAAAACTTCCTTAAACAGGGCTGCCTTCAGATGTCTTCTCAAAGTCAGATAGTTGTTTGTTTCCTTGACATCTGATGGGAGGGCGCCACCACCGAAAAGGCCCTCTGCCTGGTTCCCCGTAACCTCATTTCTCACAGTGAGGGAACCGCCAGAAGGCCCTCGGAGCTGGACCTCAGTGTCCGGGATGAACAATGGGGGTGGAGACGCTCCTTCAGGATGAATGAGAAATGAAACAAAGAAGGTAAAATTATAAATACTGTTAAGTGTAAGTGATGAACACTGGGATGAATCCCCCAGCTCTCTAACTTCACTATATGCTCTTGTGAACTGGCAATGGCTCATCAGGAAAGAGAACTCAAAGTCGTGGTGAATAGTTCAGTTAAAAAGTCAACATGATGTGTAGCCGTGGTGAAAAAGCATAAATTCCATTCTAGGGATAATTAATAAATGGACAGAAAACAAGCCTTTGCAGTATTGAAATGTCCTTATTAAAAGTTGTGATATTGTGTTTGGTTCTGGTCAGCCTAACACTTTGCCACTGGAGCCTGCCTTCCAGCAGCTGCCACCTGGAACAGCGGCTTAACTCTACCTAATGTTAACACCAGCGCTTCCTTCAGGGTTGCATTACTGTCCCGATGGACTTGCTTTGGTTTGCAGGAGTTAAATATTAATATTCAAAAAACTTATCGAAAAGGATTTGCAATTGTTCTAGTATCATGGGCGCACCAAGGTCAAACCAATCATCAGGATATTTAAAAATTTTCAGTGTGAAATTGCAGTCATTTTTGCTAGAATTGGGGCTAAATAATAATTTATAGAATCCACGAAGAGGGAGCTTGCAACCGAGTAAATGCTGGAAAGAGAAATGTGAAGCAGATGCAAAGCAAGAAATCTGACATGCTGCATGTTGATTCCATCTCTGATTTTTACAATATAGATGCCCAGCTCTTCGAGGTCTGCTTATCCCTGAATGCTTTTACCATTGAAGAATTTCCCCATCATTGCACACAGTGTCATCCAGGCAATATGACTGAACAATCTCTTCCTGAATATTTTTGGGTCACTGTCAGATTCAGTCTCATGTATTTCTTTCACACTGTTCAGCCACCGCACCGAACAGTGAATCACTACTCACGGAGAAAGCCAGTTATGCAAAATGTCTTGTAATACAGCAATAGGCAGAGAACTAGGCCCACCCGTATTTGAAAATTCCCTCTGAAGAATCCGCTGGGACTCTGAGAATTGCAATCACAGGTTTATGAGCCATCTGGTGGTACGTTCCTTTTTTCAAACTGATATTTCGGGGCATCGATGAGAGAGTTTTTAAAACGCTAAGGGGAAAAATAAAACAGTAGGAACAAGAGCACCAAAGTGATACGTCTAACTGAATGGTCTCAAACAAGAAATGGATGTTTTACCAAATGTTAAGGGAGAGATTGCCACATAGAAGTGGCACTTAGGTCATCAATAGCCATTGTAGGAGACACATGAGGGCAACCAAATGCAGCAGCTGCCTTCTAACTCTCCTGAAAAGAAGATCTACTTAATGGAAAATTTGTGAAGGGAACTGCTTTGAGAAATTCTGTCTTTGCAAATTACAGTAGGACCCCAACAAATCTTTCAACTCTCTGGCTAACATATTCATGGAAACTTTGTTATCCAACCAACTTTTGTACTTACAAAATGTTTTGATGTTTTGATTCAAATATGAATCAAAATACATATTTTGAAAGGCAAAATTATTATTATTATTATTATTAACATCATCATCATTATCGGTATCATTTAATTTATGTTTATATTTAAATATACATTTTGTACAGTGGTGCTTTTTTAAAGGGAAAAGGGGGGAAAAGAAAATTGAAGATTAACTCAGAAATGGGATTTACTGTATATATGAACACATGTGAACTGGACCAGAAACAGTCTTGTTAGCCTATTCCTAACCACTGATCTGAGAATTGCACTACCTCCACGTCACATTATTGACTGCCTCTTGCAGGGACAGAAAAACTCATCACACAGTGACATTCCGCAATGCATTTTATATTTCTTTGCATTAATGGAAGTGAGAAAACAAGAGGAGACACAGGGTCCCTTTTTCAATGGCTGCAACATTTCCTATACCAGTGTTTCTCAACCACTGTTCCGCGGCACACTAGTGTGCCGCGAGACGCTGGCTGGTGTGCCGCGACGTGCGGCGACGAGAAGGGCGATTTGCATTGTCACGTGCCTGGCGGCCACCAATAAACAGTGCTGGCCCGCCGGAAAGCAATATTTCTCCTCCTCTTTCCCAAAGCTCAGTGCAAACGAGCCTGGCGGCCGCCAATACACAACACTGACCCGCCGGAAAGCAATATTTGGCAAGTGTTTCTTACAGTCATAATTATAATACAGGGCGGCACAGAGTTAAAGTTTTTAACTTTTTTAATGGTGGTGTGCCTCGTGATTTTTTTCACGGAACAAGTGTGCTGTGGCCCAAAAAAGGTTGAGAAACACTGTCCTATACCACTGAGTTCCATACTTTGTTTATTAAAGACTTGTCCTTTGTGGACTGTGAAGGAATAGGACTTACAGCCATCTTGTGTGGGGTTTTGTTGTTGTTGTAAAACTTGTATTGTAAAACCGTCCCCGTCCCCCCCACATCTCAGAGAGTCAATAGTTCTCAGGGAGGTTAAAAGTACAACAGGACATTTTGCACAGGAAGGTTAAAAGTTTCAGAGGTGATGCTCTGCAAAGGAGGGTTGACAGTTCATCCTAGGAACCCGGGAATTAATTAACCAGGGCTCTCCTTTCCACTTGATTGACTAAAAGGTTGGGGGGGGAGTAAAAATATTGTATATTTCATGCTAGAAAACAGGGAAGTTCACTATGGAGTGAGAGACTTGAGTAGCTGGAAAAATGGAATGTGTATGAGAACAGATAAGGGCACAGCAGCAGAAAGGAGCCAAGAGAAGACCCTAAAGGGACCCAGAAACTGAACTAAGGGATGCAAGTCATTTATGTTCTTTTGGTTCCTATGTGCAACTCCTTAAATTGTTTTTCTCTAAAATATTTTTTCTCAAAAAGCATTTGTCTTACTACAACCTTAAATAAAGCAGGTTCTTTTCTCTTTTTTTAAAGCTCTCTCTCTCTCTGTGTAATAGCTTGAAGACTTGACATTCAACCCATACCACTCTAAGGAGCAGATTGTGCCAGTTAAAATCCAGAAGGTTGATAGGTACTTCGCAGAGACAGTCTTGGCAGCATTGAAGGAAATAAAGAGGCTGATTTCCTCAGGAATATAGGAAGCTTCCAAGTCAGGCCATTGGTCCATCCTTCTCAGATTCATCCACACTGACTGGCAGCTGCTCTCTTGGGTTTCAGGCAGGGGACAATTCCCAGGGATTGAACCTGAGACCTGAGCTATGGTCCTTGCATTTGCCCTCTTGTGGTGCCGGTTACAGGTTGTGCCATCACATGGGCTAATAACATTTTCTTGTTGCCTAGTTCCCTTATTACTCTGTACTTAACCTGACAATCTCAGCATTTTCTGGAAAGGTTAGAAGCAATAGAACTATGTAGTCACTACTTGGAGGAGATATGTTGTCTGCTTTAGTCTACAATAATGATGGGCTCACCTCACAATTGCCATTAGTTGGCCCTGGGTAAGTGTTTGGCACGGCCATGGCATTTTGTTGTGCTGTTCCATGATCCTCATCTTTTGTTTCTGATACTTTTGAGAAGGCTGATTTCCCTGAGGGCAAATCATTCAGCCATCTTCTTGAGACTGAATAAGCTTTCAGGCAATTTGACGTTGAGGAGCTGTTGTCCAAAATAGTTGCTGCTCTGTCTCAGATGAATAGCTCTCAGTTATAATACTTCAGTAGAGCTAAAGCTAAAATGATACTATGTTTTATATTATGCTTAAATGGCCATTTAAGAAGTGGGTTACATTTTACCAGAATTGGTTAGTTAATTTAATTCCTTTAAAGTTATTGATTGAGCCACTTTAAAATATCACCCTCATCACCATCAAGTAGTTGATAACACTCAGTCTGAAACAGATGGAATCTCAAAAATGATTATATCTCAAGCCTGTTAAACTATGAAACCATAACTATAATGTATGTAATTTTTATAGTGTGTTATGAAGCATGTCCATCTTTTACTTTAGATATGGAAACATGGGGAAAAGGGAGATTTCTCCCAGTTATGAGACTTTAATGTTTTAAAATATTTGCTCTCCTTATTTATCTTTTCTTCAGACCAAGCCTTCTTCTCCCTCATGAGGTAAAGTCCTCTCAGAGCCATGTCCCACCTTTAATAACTGTGCGGGGCTCATATACCACTCTTGGGGTCATCTTTCTTCTTTTATAAGCATACCATTTTGGAAGATGTTTTAATGCTATTCTCTATCAGTAATTTTGTAAAAAAAAAAAAAATCCTTTCCAGTAGCACCTTAGAGACCAACTAAGTTTGTCATTGGTATCTGAAGACGTGTGCATGCACACGAAAGCTCAGGGGTTTGTGAAATCGGCTTTGGCTCTAATTGACCTTAGTGGCTAGATCTAATTGTTCTAAGTGGTTTTGGCACTAATTGAGTCAAGTGGGATATTTGGGCCCATAAAAGAGAGAAGGGGCTTCCCCCCCCCAAACTCTCATTCTTTGAAACCAAAAAGAATACAGTTTCCCCCTTTTAGTAATAACAACCTTTGGCTGGGGGGGGGAGGCAAGGGGGTCACTGTCCACCTTGCTTGGGTCATTATCCACTCTGCCCTTGTGAATTGCTAAGAAGGTGCTTCACGCTTCATGTTTTGTGGGATGGAACACTGGGGCAGACAAGTCACAACAGTTCCTAGAGTGTCCACTAAGACGAACTCACCTGGAGGGACACCTGACTAAGTTCAGTTCCTGTTCCTCCAGATATGCAGATGAGATGGATTAGCTGGCAGACAAAAGCCCCTAGCCAGCAGCAATTCTCTCTCTTAGCCATTTCTCCTTCAATGGGAACACATCTCCAGAGAATCTCCAGTTAGGATGGTTCTCCCTCTCGGCCTGCTGCCAAGAGAGAAACCAGATGGAGCCTCACTTTACTAAGAAGACTCCAGATGTATATATTTGTAACTTTTCTATGTAAGCCTGCCTTTCTGAGATTATGCTGTTAACTCAGGATGTCATGTGAGTAAACTCTATCTTATTTTAATACCATTGTGTCGTGTATTTCTTTTAAGAGGGACAAAGGGGATTTGTCAGGAAGCATAATATTGTTGTAGAGGTTCTAGCAAACCTAACGCTCACGTTTTGCTGCGCACAAAAGGGGAATGTCACTCTGCTGATATTGGAAGCTTGCTAACACAAGCTTGGATAGGATCTATCTAATAATATATCCTGATCCACATCCCTAACATTCCCACATGTCTGACTTTTAATATTCAACTGGTGCTGCCTAATCCAAGCTGCACTGCGCACACAGAGCAATCTGGATTTTAACAGTCAGCACAACGCAAATGTAATTGTACAGTCAGCACAACAGTAATTATATGTAATCAAAGCACGAAAGTAAATTGCAAAGCAACCGTAAGCCATGCCAAGGCACATTTCCAACCCATCTCCATTTGCATTCAACTCAGTTTTCTGACCCTCCTCAGCTGGCCAGCCTTTCATCTTTCAATCTGATCTCAACGATCCCCCTCCAGGGTATTGCTGTCTTTTTGCTTTTTCAACACCCTTCCAAAACTCTTCTCTTTAGAATGAAAGAAACAAAGAAAAGAAAACAAAACCCCTCTCTTTGTATATAGAAAACATAGCCGAGGAAACTTAACACGTTACATGAAGTCAAGGTCTTCTGAGACCCCTGAGTATAGGGCAGTATATAAATTTGATTACTACTACTAATAATAATAATAATTCTGACTCTACAGCTACCATTTTCACACCATTTCACCTGCACGGCATCTGCTCGACTTTCCTGAATTTTGAAATCGTGCAAATGGCCTTCTCACGGTTGTCAACAATTCACAACGACTACGTTTAAGATTATTACAACAAGTGGCTTATCAACAAAGGCCACAGCTGACAATAAATAGCAAAGGAAACTAATAATTTTGGTAAGGATGTCCAAGTTCCTACGAATGATTGAATCAGGCGCATCAAGTCATTTGCTATGGCTTGAAAATCCCCAGAGCCAAATTATCAGTGGCAGCGGCAAAATGAGTGGTGCCGTTGGTGCTGAACAAGGCATATCTCCTGGGAATCATCGGAGCCATCTCTCAGGAAACATCCAGTTGGACGGCAGTGCTCTGATCTCCCTGTTCCCAGATCACTCCAGCCTACTAGCAATGGAAGCACACAAGAGGGATAAAGAAGAGTTTGCATAAGCACTGAGCATCTTCCTCTCCTTTCTTTGCCCAGCGCAGCACTGCAATGGTAGGGAAATTGGTCAGGATAAAGATTTGCAGTGCAAATGGGAGGAGGGGATGCAGTATCATTTTAATACCATTTGCAGGCTAAAAACAAGAACGGCGTGTATTGATTGTATTCACTGGGTGGATTTCCATTCTGGACATGCAATGAATAAGCAAACATTGACAGTTTCTGCTCCTGTTTCTGTTGGAATTTTCCAACATCCCTCTCACTGAACCCCAGAACCTCCCACAGCTGATGGAAGTGGAAAGTGTTTAACAAAACTGTTCAGCTACATTTTTTTTCATATGGAATTATATTGCTTAAATCTCTCCACTCTCTGGACGTGCTTTTTCATCTCTTACTGCTATAGGCATTTATGTTCTGCTTCACATTTTAATCTTAACTCCTTGCTGCACATAAAAGGCAATTCCTCAAGAGACCTAAAAATCTGGAGTAGTGGAGAAGTCTCCCCACCACCACCTTCAAATAGCATATTATTAACATTATGCAAACATCATAGGTGACCCAGGTGGCACTGTGGGTTAAACCACTGAGCCTAGGGCTTGCTGATCAGAAGGTCGGCGGTTCGAATCCCTGTGACGGGGTGAGCTCCCGTTGCTCGGTCCCAGCTCCTGCCAACCCAGCAGTTCGAAAGCACATCAAAATGCAAGTAGATAAATAGGAACCGCTGCAGCGGGAAGGTAAACGGCGTTTCCGAGTGCTGCTCTGGTTCGCCAGAAGCGGCTTTGTCATGCTGGCCACATGACCTGGAGGCTATACGCCGGCTCCCTCGGCCAATAATGTGAGATGAGCGCGCAACCCTAGAGTCGGTCACAACTGGACCTAATGGTCAGGGGTCCCTTTACCTTTACCTTTACCTTCATGCAAACATCAACATATTTTTAGGATCATGGTGGTTCAGTTGTTTATTGTTCCTCCAGGTTTTAAAGTCGATGACTGTTTATTGTCGAACCCATGCAGTTTAATATATACCCCTGAACCACCTCTACATCTAGGTCTTTTTTTACTTTAGACTTTTTGCTTTGGAAAAGTCTGGCGAACAAAGGGATAGCAACATTTGATCGTGATTCACCTCTGGTTGTGAAAGAACAATGGGATGTAGTCATCAGCAGATGGGGAGCTGCTTTTTTGCATTTCTGATTGAACTGGTGGAGACTCCCACGGAAAGGAGGAGCTTGTATTTATAACGTCCCAACTGGCAGGAAATACTGTGCAAAAGCTCTCTACTCTAGTACTGTTAATAATAGCCTGTAGCTTACTATGGAGTGGCTACACCCTAAGATTTGATGCACCACAGACAATGAAAGCTAAGAGTGTGGGGTGCCTGCTGGTACACAAGCACCCCCTGAACCCCTTTGTCAGTGGTCCTGAATTCACCAGTGCTGCAGGCAGGATCATCACCACATTTGCTTGATTCTGGATTGTCAGATTAAATGCTAAAGAATAGAGAGAATTTACCAGCAGTCATTTAACAGCTTTTCCTTGAGTCATTGCCTTAGAGTCAATGAGAATACATTGAAGCTATTTAAGACTTGCCACTGAACTGTCTTTTAGAAATCAAATAATGTTACTGTTTTACTTGGTTTTTTAAAATTGTTTTGGAACACTTAAAATATGTTCTTATTTCATTTTAATTCTCTTGTTTTTACCATTTTCCTGTTTGACACCCTGGCCTCCTTTAGGAGGAAGGGGCAGAAATCTAATAAAACAGTAATAAATAACAACGATCTCATCAGGCTGAATTAAAAAGCAAATCCTCCCTTTTACATTCCGTTTCAGCTGCATGAGAAGAAAATGGAGGAAAGAAAGGTTGGTAGGAAGCAGGTCAGAACTGCTATGTTGCACCGTGTTACCAGTGAAGGGAGGACACAAGGCGGCACAGTTCCAAGATTTTTTCCAAAGCAGGACCAGTGATGTTAATCTGCCCAAATTAACAGGACCTCCATGATTGGGCAGTTGAATGCAGGGATAGCAAGGCATTCAAGTTTGTTTGAGTCAGATGAACACAGGGGAGAGAGTTCCCAAGCACCAGGCAACCAGCTGATTGGAAGTTCTCTGCAAAGGGTTCTCGATCTACAGATCTAGATCTAGATCCCTGTGCTCGGTGCTTCTCAAACACCTGGCATGGGGCTTGCAAAGTGTGTTGTGCAGCAATTCCCAGTGCCCAACAACAACTGGTTGCCAAGTGCTTGGGAAGCATAAAGGGCAGTGCTTTCAACACCCATTTCAGCCAAGCCCATCCTTACCTGCTGAGTTATAGGACAGGTGTGTGCCTACCCCTGCACAAAGTAATACAACTCTATTTGACTTCCATTAATTCTTTACTTACTGAACCACCTAAAAGCTATCTCCATCTTTACTAATATAACAATTGTTGTACTTCTCCCCCTTCTGTTCCGCACCTTACAGGGGACCATGTGCTCCAATAAGCAGTACAGCTAAACTCAAATTACTCCTAATTTTATATTTTTAAATAGAGAGAGAGAGAGAGACCATTGTAGCTCTGCCCTATTATTACTCGGGACAGCCTGGAATCTGTTTTGCACCTAATAATAATAATAGTTTATTTATACCCTGTCCATCTGGCTGGGTTTCCCCAGCCACTCTGGGTGGCTTCCAACAGAAAAATGAAATAAAATAATCTATTAAACATTAAAATCCTCCCTGCCTTCAGATGTCTGTTTTTCTCTTTGACATCTGATGGGAGGGCGTTCCACAGGGCAGGCACCACCACTGAGAAGGCCCTCTGCCTGGTTCCCTGAAACTTGGCTTCTCGCAATGAGGGAACCGCCAGAAGGCCCTCGGTACTGGACCTCAGTGTCCGGGCAGAACGATGGGGGTGGAGACGCTCCTTCAGGTATACTGGAACGAGGCCATTTAGGGCTTTAAAGGTCAGCACCAACACTTTGAACTGTGCTTGGAAACGTACTGGGAGCCAATGTAGATCTTTCAAGACCGGTGTTATGTGGTCTCGGCAGCCGCTCCCAGTCACCAGTCTAGCGGCCGCATTCTGGATTAGTTGTAGTTTTGCCTGTCCTTATTATGTCCGCTCCTCCAACCCACCTTAAATCAGTTACACGCTGCAGATTCTGAGGCTTCTAACCAAGTTTTTCTCTATAAGCCCCCTTTGTGTGCATTGGTATTTTTTTTTAAGTAAACATCTAATCTGAAGAACTCAATTGCACACAATTGCACACAAGGGCAGAAGGCCGTAAGTGTGCATAATTGTCCTGAGGTTTAGGGAGACAGCAGCCTTGTAAGCTTTGTGCCTGTATCAGAATTCCCATTGATTTGATTCAGAACATTTGTCTCGGACCTCGCTGGCACAATAAATAGGCTGTTGTCATTCACTGGTTGCACGCTCTTGTGGGGGTGGAAACACATATCGCTAGTGCTCAGAGTGTGATATTTTTCTGCTGGAGAAAATACTGTTTTCCATAGAGAACATAGCGTGAAATGTCATCGCAAGTACGTTGTAGTCACCTATTGGACAATGAAATGAATATCATTATGGATGAGTGGCAAAAGTGGCCACATTATCTGGAGATATTATAGGAACTTTAGTGCAGGTTTGGGGAACTTTTGGTTTTCTCATCAGCCCTGGCAAATGTGGCCAATGGTCAGGGATGGCAGACCCTCCAAGTGTCCCTATTTTCTAGGGACGTCCCTAATTTAGAGAAGTTGTCCTGGTTCCTGATTTGATCCCGGAATGTCCCACTTTTCCTTAGGATGTCCCTATTTTCATTGGGAAAATGTGGGAAGGTCTGGTAGGATGTCTGACCCCCGAGCCGTCTGAAGGCAATCCTGTATAGGGAGGGTTTTTTTAATGTTAAATGTTTAATTATGTTTTTATATATGTTGGAAGCTGCCCAGGGTGGCTGGTGCAACCCAGTAAGATGTGCAGGGTATAAATATTAAAATTATCATTATGGAATGAGACGTCCCTGTTTTCATCAGAGAAATGTTGGAGGGTATGGGATGGTAAGAACTTGTGCCTGAGCAACATCTGAAGGGCCAAAGGAACCCAGCAGCTGCTCTAGAGGCCAAACACTCTACTGCTGTGCCACCCAAACTTAGTAGCACTATCTCCCTTTGAAAAGAACAATAGGAAATGCATAGCTCTCATTTGCTGATTTGCAATCTAGTATTAGGCATGCAATCTAGTATTAGGCAATCTAGTAAAGGGACCCAGGTGGCGCTGTGGATTAAACCACTGAGCCTAGGACTTGCTGATCAGAAGGTCAGCAGTTTGAATCCCTGTGACGGGGTGAGCTCCCGTTGCTCGGTCCCAGCTCCTGCCAACCTAGCAGTTCGAAAGCATGTCAAAATGCAAGTAGATAAATAGGAACCGCTATAGTGGGAAGGTAAACGGCGTTTCCATGTGCTGTTCTGGTTTGCCAGAAGCGGCTTTGTCATGCTGGCCACATGACCTGGAAGCTATACGCCGGCTCCCTCGGCCAATAACGCGAGATGAGCGCGCAACCCCAGAGTTGGTCACGACTGGACCTAATGGTCAGGGGTCCCTTTACCTTTACCTTTATTAGGCATGATAGTCCATGTTTAAGACCCTTAAGCACATGCCTTAGGTTAGCCTTTTCCATTTAAATCGACAGCACTCAAAATGCTTTAGGCTGCAATTTTGTACGCCACTCTCCCCCTACCTGGTGCCCTCCAAACGTTTTGGACTACAACTCCCATCATCCCTGACCACTGATGACCATGTTGGCTTGGGCTGATGGAAGTTGCAGTCCAAAACATCTGTAGGGCACCAGGTTGAGGACAATTGCTATTTGCGTACTTAAGTCTCAGTGAACTCTGTGTGGCTTACTTCTGAGTAAACATGTAAAGAATTTCCCTGTTAGATCATATCCAATGCCTGTTTTCAGAAAGGTGGTCTTTAATGTAGAGCAGTGGCCTCAGAAGACTTGCGTTACTTATTTTTGAAGGTCTTTCTCAAATTATCCCACCAGCACCACCTTTTAAGTTTCTTCTGCTTGATCTGCTAATCGTCAGCTATTTTATTTTATGGCAGTTTCTTCTCTGTGACATTATGCAGTGGAGCAAACTTATGTGTGCAATCTAAGGAAGAGTTGCAAATTGCAATGATTTTTTTTAAAGAAAGACGCAAAAGGGCCACCAGCACTGAGCTGTAAGCAAATAAGCTCAAATGCCTCCAAAACAATATACATAATGAACACATTAAGGTTTCCTTAATCAGAATAGCTAATAGCCAACCCTTAATAATAGCTGCACCAGTGGGAAACCTCTGTGGGCAAATGAAAAGAAAAGAAAGGGGAAAGTATAAGAAAGAGGGGAATGGAGATGTGGAAATGAGACTTGAGTGATTAAAAAGGAGAGTTAAAATCGCCCAGTGCTTAATGAAACACTGCAGTTAGGCAATCGTTCCTCTGCATTACTTTGTGTTTTAGCAGGGAGCCTCACGGCCTGCGAGCAGATTAGACTCAAGGAAACCAAGTTCTTTCGCCATTGGCATTTGACATTTATATTCAGGCAGGTGGCAGAAGCAGAGATGTTTTCACCAAAGTTACTTCCACACTGTGCAATTGCCAGCCTTCTTCCACTCGCATTTTACGGAGCATCTCAGACGAGAGCTTTGTCATTCCATCTAAACGTGGCGTTTCCTGTGTTCTCCTCTCACCGTTTTGTGCTGCTTCTTATTGTTGTTCCAATAAAATGCCGTCGCAGCATCAGACACATTTCACCTCCCCTAACAAAGGGCAAAAATACGAGGGATTCGGACAGTAAAGCCTTGCAAATCCCATGGTATGAAGACGTACAGAATTAATAAAAGACACAGGGGAAACGGTTGCCCTCCAGATGTGGTTGAGCTACAGCAAACATTGCGTTGACCATTGACCATGCAAGCTGGGGCTGATGGGAATTGGAGCCCAACATCTGGAATACTGTAGGCTTTTCATCCGAAAGGTCCAATAGGCCTGGCCAGCAAGCAATACTTCTGGAAGGCTGAACAGGCCACAAAGGTACTGTATCACTGTCAACGAGGGCAATAAATCAGCATCATTAGTTTGAACAGAACAAACAGTGTCCAGACTGCTGATTTACTGCTTTCCTCATTGGCAACACCTGGAACGCTGGTCATCTAATACAGTGATAATTAACTCTGAATAGATTTCCTGTTCCTTGAGGCCACCCTTTCCCCACTTTGAATGTATCCAACTCTGGTATGGAATGTTATGTTATGTTGCCTGTGTGGTCTCCTCAAGGTGGATCCTTTTGAATTTGGGTGGACCTACGTTCTGCCAAATTTCACACCTGCGATTAAAAAAAAAAACCCTGAACAGGGGTGGAAACCCTACAGCGTTATTAACATACTGTACATGATATTAAACAGATGTTAGGTTGTTTGAAAGAGCATGAGTGGTAAATGTAATCTCATGTGTATATATATATATATATATATATATATATATATATATATATACTCACAAACGTTTGCTCCCAGCTATAAAAACAACAACCGTTCATTTCACTGTACAGTATGTTAAAAACTGGTGGGTGGTGTGTCATAGCAGCGGTGGCTATTCAGACAACAACATGCACCAGAGCAGGGGTGCCAACTTGAATAACATATTGGGGGGGGCAGATAATCCCTGCCCAGCATAATTGATCACATGATGCAGTGTACATGCACCATTTGAATCGCAATGCCCATTAACTTTTTTTAGGGGGGCAACCCCCTCAAATATTTTATTGGAGGGCCAAAGCCCCATCAGGAGTTGCCTGCTACAGTATGCACCAGAGCCAGTGTGGTGTAGATTGTCGGACTAGGACAGGCATGGGCAAACTCGGCCCTCGAGATGTTTTGAGACTACAATTCCCATCATCCATGACCACTGGTCCTGTTAGCTAGGGATCATGGGAGTTGTAGTCCCAAAACATCTGGAGGGCTAAGTTTGCCTATGCCTGGACTTGGACCTGGGATACAAGGGTTCAAAGGGGGATCCCTTTGGCCATGGAACTCACTGGGTGACCTTGGGCCAGTAACTGCCTTTCGGCATTACCCACCTTACCTCACAGGTTGGTTACGAGGGTCAGGGCCATCTTACCCGTAGGCACTAGGGGTGCAGGGCACCCGGGCGCCGGGCTCTCAGGGGTGCCAGGCCGAGAGTCTGGCGCTCAAGAGTTGAGTCCGGGGAAGAGCCCGCCAGTCTGTCAGAGCGCTGTGGCAGCTCTGCACCGCGAGTTTGGGAGTGAGCAAGCCAGCGAGACGCTGAGGTGACCAGCCGGCTCCACCTCCTGCATGCCTGGCACTGGGCAACCTGGGGGGGGGCGCGCCGGGCGGATCTTTGCACCCCGGCGTCGCATATGCTTAAGGCAGCCCTGACAAGGGTCAAATGGGGAAAAGGAGAACCTTGAAGAAAAAATCAACATGCATGCGTGCAACTTTCCCCTGCATGCAGAACCCCTTCAGCAGCACAGATGGGACTAGCCTCTGCAGTGCTTTTGCTAACTCCCCTTCCTTCCTAGGAAAGAACATAAGACTTAAGACAAGCCCACAGGATCAGACCACTGGCCAATCTAGGCCGGCATCCTGTTCTCACAGTGGCTGCCCAGATGCCTATGGGAAGGTTGCCGTCGGGACATGAGGGTAAGACCAGCCTCCCCAGCTGTGATTCCCAGCAACGGATATGGTGCCTCAGAAAGGAGAGGTAGAACACCGTCGTTGTAACTTTGCTGCTGTTGACAGCCTTGCCATCCATGAATTTGTCTATGAGAAGCCAAAATCTCTCCACAGCTTAACAGACATTATTGCTTTTTCAGGTCTGTTGGGGACAGAAACCATTCAATTCAGTGTGCAGGTGGGATGCTTCCATTGGATTGGTAAAAGGTAAAAGCAGGTGGCACTGTGGTCTAAACCACTGAGCCTCTTCGGCTTGCCGATCAGAAGGTCAGCAGTTCGAATCCCCATGATGGGGTGAGCTCCCATTGCTCGGTCTCAGCTCCTGCCAACCTAGCAGGAAAGCACACAAGTAGATAAATAGGTACCGCTGTGGCAGGAAGGTAAACTGCGTTTCTGTGCGCTCTGGTTTCCGTCACGGTGTCCTGTTGCGCCAGAAGCGGTTAAGTCATGCTGGCCGCATGGCCCGGAAAGCTGTCTGTGGACAAATGCCAGCTCGCTCGGCTTGAAAGCGAGATGAGTGCTGCAATCCCATAGTCACCATCCTGGGGTCCTTTACCTTTATTTTTACCTATTGGATTTGCAATGTAAAAACAAGGTTTGTCCTTGAACATAACCGTGCCACATGGCAGCAGCTACCTGTAAACAAACAGTTACATGAATATGTACAACAACCCCTGACAATATCTTATCAATTCCTAGAGATACCAAATTTCGGAGCGTGCCAGCTCTGCGACAGCTAATGTACAAAATCAGAGTAGATTTATAAAAGCTACTTTAAACGGTGGTGGTTGATGCCACAAGATGAGCCTTTCAGCCACATATTTTCTCACCATGCGTCGAATTCAACAGGGTACCACAGCAAACCATCCGCTACAGACCTTCAGGATGTCTCTTGATATCTGGCGCCACCTAAGGGTTAGCTTTGGTTTCTACAGCATGAGAAAAAATGCATAAGCTTTGGACTGGTTATTCTTTGTCATGCTGGACTGTACAGTATTACAGAGGTGGTGGTGAAACCTTGCTGCACAAAGGAAAGATGGAAGAGAAAAAGAAATTGTGCATGAGTTGACATTTCAGCAGACAAGGGGACAGGCCACAACTCAGTGGTAGAGCATCTGCTTTGCATACAAAAGGTCCCCTGTTCAATTGCCGCAGTGTCCAGGTAAATTTGGGAGAGACTCCCAGGCTGAAGCCCTGGAAAGTCATTGCCAGTCAGCATTGCATATTCTGTTCCAAAAGCTGGATGCCTCCTCCTCCTCGCTCTGCCTTGCAGTGGCAAGAGCCCATGGGGTTCCAGGCACTCACCCAGGGTCTACGTTCCTTTGGAGAACTGAGACACAGCAGAGACTGTCGCAGCTTTAAGAAAGATGGTTTATTCACCTATTTACACCTTCGGACCGCAAGGAGGGAGTCACTTTGCTCATCTATCCATCTACTTTAAATATATACTCTTATAAAGCTGCAGGTTATTACAATAATCCTGCCAACGTTTTTATCTGTTTACAGTTTGTTTGTAAATATTTAGTAAACCATTTCCATTCTTTTATAAGAAGTTTGTTATCTTGATTTCTTATTTTTCTGGTAAGTTTCACCATTTCTGCATATTCCATAAGTTTTTGTGTCCTTTTTTTTTTTTTGCTGGGACTTTTTCTTTCCATTTTGGGGCAAGTAACGTTCTTGCCCATGTAGTCACATCTATATATATAAAAATGTAGGCATTGCATGCACGGAGGTCACAGCCTTTCTCCGTAACTGCTGAACCATAATGTAACAAATTTGGCCACAGCGTTCCATGCCCATCAGGGAGGGATCTGGCATTAAAAAAAATCCAAAAACCACACCTTTCACACCTAAAATAATGATTAAACACAAAAAGTGGTGCCCAAATTCGACGTCACCACCAGAAGCTCTGAAAACTCCAGCAGCATCCAACAGAAAGGCAGGTCGCACCCTGCCGTCTCCAAAGCTGTGCTGCCAGATGACATCACAAAATTCCACAACATCCAACTGAAAACAGTCCTTTTGCAGCAACAAGGCCCAGCTTTTTCAATAGGCCGCAGCATTGCCAAGCAGGAAAAACTGAGTGGGCAGCACCATTCAGTAGGCCACAGGCAAAAACAAACAGAATAGGGCCTTTCACAATGGGGGGGGGTTCACAGGGATGAGGCACAACAAAGGGAGGGGGAAACACATAGCCATGGGGGGGAGGAAGAACTCTGAGTCAGCCAAAGCAGTGGGGGGTGGGTTGGGACAGGGAAAACTGAGTAGGCAACACTGCCCAGTAGGCCACAGGCAAAAACAAACAGAAAATGGACCTTTCACAGGGTGGGAGAATCACAGGGATAAGGCACAACAATGGGGAGGGGGGAAACACATAGCCATGGGGGGAGGTAGGACCCTGAGTCAGCCAAAGCAGTGTGGGGTGGGGACATTTTCAGGAACACGCGTGGGTGGGGGAGACTTATTTTTGAAACTTACAGTAGGGGAGTCAGGGTTGGGACAGGGCAGGTGAGGGGACTCTAAAGGTCCATTTAACAGAAAAGGGTCCATTTAACACAAAAAGGTCCATTTAACACAAAAACCCACAGCAATGCGTGGCCGGGCCAGCTAGTACATGAATAAATTTCTATACAGTTTGAGGAATTCTGTCCCTATGATTCCCAAAAGGAAAGCTTCCAGGGTTTTTACAAACGTCATTTTAAACATCTTTTTTTTCAATTCATTATATATCATTTCCCAGTAAGCTTTAACCTTACTACACGCCCACCACTGCTGTCAGTGGTCTTGTGGTTGTGGTCTCCATGCTTATGGCTCCTTATATTCAAAGAAATACCCTCTGTAAAGTAGGACACAAGGCTATTATTTTTATTATTATTTGAATTTATATACTGCCCTATACCCGGAAGTCTCAGGGTGGTTCACAGAAAAGATCAACATAAAAACTACTATATATATAATCAAAATAAAAGCAGCCCAATGACATCCCCCCCCCTCAAAAAAGAGCCACATTTTAAAAGGGCATAATAAGTCAATCAGATCAGCCAAAGGCCCGGTTAAAAAGGGACGTTATTGCCTGGAAAGGTGTATAGTGAAGGCGCCAGGTGAACTTCCCTGGAGAGAGCATTCTGCAGATGGGGAGCCACTGCAGAGAAGGCCCCGTTTTTGTGTTGCCACCCTCCAGACCTCTCGAGGAGGCACCTCAGAAGATTATCTCAGGGTCCAGGTAGGTTCATATGGAAAGCGGTGGTCCTTGAGGTATTGTGGTCCTGAGCCATTTAAGGCTTTATAGGACAAAACCAGCACTTTGAATTGGGCCCGGAAACTAATCGGCAGCCAGTGCAATCGGACCAGGATCCGTGTAATATGCTCAAACCATCTTGCATTGGTGAGCAACCTGGCCGCTGAATTCTGCACTAGCTGAAGTTTCCGAACCATCTTCAGAGGCAGCCCTATGCATAACGCATTGCAGTAATCTAAGCTAGTCGGAAGAGGTGAGGCTTCCTTAAATAGCCAACCCCACCGCCTCTTGCCATTTGCTGTGACATGTGAGATCCAACCCTGTCAACAAGCCCAAGTCTCTGGCAGTTTCTTGCAGAGATGCCAACTGGATTTCCTGGGCCCAGTACACTACATGTTCCACTTGCATAAGCCTTACCATCAGCTAAGTAGCACCGCTGGATACAACCCAGAGATGATGTTTATTTGTGCTTATCAGACCCTGGGCTTTGCCTCTGTTGAGATTATTTTTAACCTTATTCCTTCAAAATTGCAGAGGGAACCCTCTCATCACATTCAATAAACAGCAGAGTGATGAGTGAATCTAAAATCCTAGCACGGTTTGCCGGTCAGATATTATAGACTCCCTATAGCTGCGGGAATGGAGAAAAGAAATTCAGCATTAGGTGATATAACGGAAACATTTTCCCTTGCTTCCTATCTGGTATCGACTGCACACAGAGATGCCCCAGTGTTTTGATACTGCTTTTAGCCATTTTCCAACTGAAGAGCAGAATATCCCTGACATGACAGGACTTTCTAATGGAAATAAGTTAATTTCAAGTCAGTCTTGGAGGCAGAGTGCCTTTTCAGACAAGTGATTCATAGGTACGGCCCCTGGGCTAACTGGAGAAAATGACCTTCACTGTTGCAATAAGAGGTAGGCCCACTGCACTAGCTCTAGCAGCCTTCCCCAACCTGGTGCCCTCCAGGCGAGACTACAATTCCCATTAAAACTGGGGGAATGCATCTAAAGCAGGCCTGGGGGTAACCTGTGACCCTCCAGGTGTTGTGCTGCAACAAACATCATTTTGACTATTGGCCACACTGGCTGGGGCTGATGGGAGTTGGAGTCCAACAACATCTGGAGAGCACCAAGTTGTGGAAACTTAAGTTACAGGGATTCCTTTCTTCCATTGTGTTATTATTTCTATTACAGTCGTACCTTGGATCCCAAACACCTTGATACTTGGATGTTTTGGCTTCCAGAAACTTGGAAGTGAGTGTTCCAGTTTGTGAACATTCTTTGGAATCCGAATGTCTGACAGGGCTTTTGTGGCTTCCGATTGGCTACAGGAGCTTCCTGCAGCCAATCAGAAGCCACACTTTGGTTTCCGAACGTTTTGGAAGTCGAATGGACTTCCGGAACGGATTCCGTTCGACTTCCAAGGTACGACTGTACTATTATTAAAGGTAAAGGTAAAGGGACCGCTGACCATTAGGTCCAGTCGTGACCAACTCTGGGGTTGCAGTGCTCATGTCGCGTTATTGGCCGAGGGAGCTTCTGGGTCATGTGGCCAGCATTACAAAGCTGCTTCTGGCGAACCAGAGCAGCACACGGAAACGCCGTTTACCTTCCGGCTGTAGTGGTACCTATTTATCTACTTGCACTTTGATGTGCTTTCAAACTGCTAGGTTGGCGGGAGCTGGGACCGAGCAACGGGAGCTCACCCCGTCGCAGGGATTTGAACCGCCGACCTTCTGATCGGCAAGCCCTAGGATCAGGGGTTTCTCCCCAGCGGGAACTCCCTGGTATTCAGTTCTGGCACCTCTCAGGTGGGTGCCATTGCTGTTCTAAGGGAGCAAGGTGTTCGTGGTGAGTTACGGCACCTCACTTTATAGAACAATAGCATTGGATTACAGTCAGGGCTGTTTTATGCATATGCGGCACCGGGGTGCAAAGATCTGCCCACCCCTGCCCCCCAGGTTGCCCAGAGTTGTCAACCTTTTTTTAGGGGGATCACATGTTTTAGTTGAGACTTTTTGGATCTAGAGAAAGTGGCACTTTGACACTTCAGGGTCTTTTGTGGGTTTTGTTTCCTCCTGCAACTGCCTGCCCCCCCCCAAAGAAGAGCTCCACTTTCATTTCAAGTTTCTCTGTTAGGGCCCGATTCATGAAAGCCCTTAAAGGCACAAGCTTAAAGCCAAGGGATTTCCCGCCAAGTGGCCGTTAGGATCTTAAAACTGTGCTGAATTGGGACCCTACCACAGAGTGGGAGAGTTGCTTCAGAGCGGGGATCAGAAGGAAGAGGCACACCAAGAGTGCACTCCCTGGGGACGCAGGATGCCATGTGGAGCGCACCGTGAGCTTGGCTTCCAGGGGGGGCAACGCCTCTGCAAAGCACCAAGGGAGCCTGGGACGGCCCTCAGAACTTTGGGGGACCCCTACCGGCATCCCACCACCTTTCCAGTCACTGCCGTCAACCCCACCCCCGGCCCTTGGTTTCTTCCCCTCTCTGCCCCACCTCGCGCCACCCCTGGAGGGAAGTACGTGCCTGTCTTACACATCGAGGACGTGGTTGAGATAGGAGATGTAGCAGATGGCCAGGCGCAGGATCTCAATCTCAGAGAGCTTCTTGTCAGGGGGCAGTGTAAGCAGCAGCTTGTGCAGCTTGGTGAAGCCCAGGTTGAAGGCCTCAATGCGGATGCGCTCCCGGGTGGCACTTGGCCATAGCCCGCCCCCGAACTCGCAGCGCAGAGCTGCCCGCAGCAAAAGAGCCCACCGCGGTGCCCCTACCAATGGGCGGGCTCTTCCCTGCACTCAACTCTCAGGCCCCGGACTCTCGGCATGGCACCCCTAAGAGCCTGGTGCCCGGGTTACACGCACCCCTAGTGCCTATGGGTAAAACGGCCCGGATTACAGTCATAGGAGTAGCATGGGCCCTGAAAACACACATCTCAGATGCCTGAGGCCAAGGAATTCATTATAAACTGCATAGTGGAGGAGCCAGACACTCCTCCATGGGGAGGGAATTCCACAGCATAGGAACTGCTGCAGAGAATGTCCCCTCCCTGGCTGCAACTGGATTTCTTATGGACAGTGCCAATCCTGAATGTATTGGATTTGTGACCATGATGCTCATTTGCCTTCAGTAGCAGTAAAGCTCTGCTGGATGGAATACAATTGCCTCTGGTCTATTGTTTGGGAATCCTGGAACGTGTTTAAGTTGTTTCTCTGCTAACTATACGCTGGAATCTGTTCTGGATCAATATTGAGTAGAATTTCAATCATCCCTGACCACTGGTCCTGTTAGCTAGGGATCATGGGAATTGTAGTCCCAAAACATCTGGAGGGTCGGGTTTGCCTATGCCTGAACTAGATGATCCTCGGAAGGCCCTTCCGACTCTAAAGTTGTATGATTCTATGATCTTCCAATGGCCTGCTCTTTCTAGTCATGCTACTGTCAGTGACTTTTAGCTATACCCTACAACATCCAGCTAATCCAAATTGAGATGCTTGGGGGTTTTGTTCCTGAGCTCTCACAGGAGCCAGCTGACTCATGCCAAAGCGCTGGACCAAAAAACAACAACACGGGAATATTCCAGGATCTGTTCAGACGCTGGGATGGCTTCTGTTAATCTGGGGTGTCCTGCTTCAATGAGGACCGTTGAGCGGTATATTTCAGCTACTTTTGTTTCAGGCACCATTTTTGCTAAGTGCAGCTGTTCTGAGTTAATCGAGACCAAAGCCTGCCTTTTCTTCGCGGCTGCAGTGGAATGGCATTTTGCTGTTCCTGACAAAATGCCACTTTCATTGCCCACTTATAAGCTATCATGCCGTAGCAAAAGTGCACGTTCGAAAGCACCAGATGGCTTCGCAGCTTCATATCAGGAGGTTGCTAAAAAGCCATGCAGGGAGAGTTGTCATGAGTGACCGTTCTGTACCAGACTGGAACTGTGCACTGGGGTATCTTCAGAATCGGTGTCGAAATCATGTCAGGATTGGAACCTAGGAAGCAAGAACAAAAACCTCCTCCGCAGTGTAAAACTCATCCGTTGTCTCACAGGCATATACTCTTGACCACAACAATAAACACATATCCTGTTTGGGTTTTTTAAGCCTGTGCCTAAAAAAACTATGGCCTTGTAACCCTTTTTGCAGCATAGCTGAATAACAATGAACCAGGAGCTTCCATGCAGCAACCGGGGGTGACAGCTGTAAGTCCACCCATTCTGGGTAATAGCCACACTTGTCTGACAGCCTGGCATCACTGCTCGGCTTGCCACCAAAATGGGTGGATTTCCACAGGGGAGGGGGCTCTGAAAGTTATCTAGCATCCTAGTTTATTGGATCTTTCGAGCCCATCGGGCTGGAAAATCTCCCGCCGAAAGACAAAATGAGGCCCTCCCCAATTTCTCAGATTGATGGCACTGTCGATTCTAATTAGACCCCACACATGTTATTCAGGATCTATTGACTGCTTTCTTATGTAATATGAAATGAGGCAAAATCTACCACTGGTGGCAAACGACAAGAAGAGAAGAACAGGTCTGGTCTCCTGCTACTGGCTAAAGTTGGAGGGAGTCAGTTGACAGGCCAGTATAGCTGATGGCAAGCCTGACCAGGAGAATCAGAAATCAGGAAGATCAAAATTTTAATAAAGAGTGGGATCAGGGCCATCTTTACCCAGGGGTGCAAGGGGTGTGGGGCACCCAGGTGCATAGCTGCCAAGTACCCCGTTTTCCCCGGGAAACCCCCGTTTTTACTTACCTTTTCCCAGTGGTCCCCCGTATCACTTCGTCTCCCGTTTTTCTCTGTTATTTTCTCCTGCCGGCGGCTATTTTTTTTCTTTCTGATTTGCCCTTCTATGGGCACCAAAAATGGCCACCACCGGCATCTGCACATGTCTGGAAGTGCATAGACGCGACTTCTGGTGTCGGCGGCAGCCATTTTTGGTGCCCATAGAAGGGCAAAACAACACCGGAAGTTACGTCGACGCAACTTACGGTGTCACACGGCTGCCGGTCCCGGATTCTGCAGTCCAGGACTTGGAAGGTAAGCCCAGGTGCCAAATTCTGTGGGGCGCCAGGCATCCGCCACTGAAGCCACGTAAGCGTTTAACTATCTACCTGTTATTAAATAATAAATCATTTTGATCAAGCTAGAGAAACAAAATACATATATACCTAGGTATTACTGAAATGTATGCCTACGGTTTCACTAAAGGACTTTTGACTTTGTGCACTCATTTACCAAAGCCGTGCCACGCAAGCGGTGGTGCTTGTCAATCACAACGGCGGTGTACACACGAAATTAACTCTTACATCATAATAAAAGTTTATTTGGGGGCTAAACTAAATTTGGGGGCGCTGGGCAGATCTTTGCACCCCAGCGGCACATATTCTAAAGACTTTGCTGAATGGGATAAATATAGAGTGTATTTACAAGAACACCGTAAACACTTGAACTCTTTGGCAGGCTTTAAATAACTCCTGCAATGTTACAAAAACTTTGGAAACAATGGAGAACTGAAATTTGGATGAATTATAATATGCAGCTGAAATGGATATTTAAATAATCCATGGAAGGGAAGAGGGAAGTCTTAAGATTTGAAAGAATCTTGTTTTATTTGCAATGTTTTTTAAGAATGCTAATTGTGTGATTTTATAAAATTTATTAAAAATCACTTTATTTAAAAAAAGTAATTTCGCCATTACCACCCATTTCTGCTGCCCAATGCATGTGCACAAGTACAGCTTCTAGAACTTCTGGAACCTGCTATTTTCAGTGAGATTGCAATGCAGCGGGCCTGGGGTTCCAAATCACATTTCATCATTTCATTTGAATGCAGGTCTGTGGAATAGCTTTCAGTTATGAAACCAAAATGTTATTTCCGTTTGCAGAACAAGCAAATCCTTATCCCGTCCTTTGAAAATCTTACAGCTCTATAAGCAGTGAAAGAATAAGGAGGTTTGAAGAGACGAGTGCTGTCTGCATAGCATACTTGTAAAGCAGATTCCCTCCCCTCCTACTACTAATGAATCCGTAGATTGTCAAGGTTGCTAGGAATTATAGTTATAGTACCCATGATGTGTTTTAAATGTATGGTGTACACAGCCATAGCTACCTGTCAAGGTTGCAAGTAAATACAGTTCTCATATATTTGGGCTGGGTAAGGAGGTGATCAGAGGGTCATCAGAGCAGATACACAAGTGTATTAAGCTAAGCTTCGTCCATCTGTTCAGAAAATGAGGCTTAAAGCAAGGTCCAGAGTGGTCTGTTCAGTCTGCATTACTTCTGGCAATGACACAGGTGGCACTGTGGTATAAACTACTGTACTGAGCTTCTTAGGCTTGCCAATCGAAAGGTTGGCGGTTCAAATCCCCACGATAAAGTTAGCTCCCGTTGCTCTGTCCCTGCTCCTGCCAACCTAGCAGTTCGAAAGCACACCAGTACAAGTGGATAAATAGGTGTGGCGGGAAGGTAAACGGCATTTCCGTGCGCTCTGGCACTCGTCACAGTGTCCCATTGAGATAGAAGCAGTTTAGTCCTGCTGGCCACATGACCTGGAGAGCTGTCTGTGGCAGGGCCGGCTCTACGGCCAGGCTGGGTGGCACAGGGCGCCACGGCGCCGGCCCGCCAGGGGGGGGGCACCACCCAGCCGTGCCTGCTTGCCCGCCGGCCGCTCCGCCACGCACCAAGCCCGCCCGCCCGTCGCACAGCAGCGCCCTCGGCGACTGCGCTGCACGCTGAGCCCGCCCGCCTGTCGTGCTGGAAAACGGGACGGCGGGGGGCCGCGGAGGGATCCGTCACACCACGGCGCCAGGGCGCCAAAGGTGCTTAAGACGGCCCTGGTCTGTGGACACACGCTGGCTCCCTCGGCCTGAAAGCGAGATGAGCACTGCAACTCCATAATCGCCTTTGACTGGACTTAACTGTCCAGGCATCCTTTACCTTTACCTTTACCTTTTACTCCTGGAAAGGCTGGTCCACATAGCTGCCAAGTTATCCCTTTTTTTAAGGGATTTTCCCTTATGCTGAATAGGCTTCCTCGCGAGAAAAGGGAAAACTTGGCAGCTATGCTGGTCCATGGCATGTTACACACTCCAAGAGGTCTGCAGAAAAATTGCAACATTATCCAATGGGCCTCCACATTTTCAAACTGATGCGGGAGGTTAAGTAGAGCTTTATACGTATACTTTTTTAAAAATAAAAAGAAGTCTATCCTGTTGTTTTGAAATTCTAAACTGGTCTCCAAAACTACATTCCTTGGCTCATCAAAATATGCTGGAAAAGCAGCAGGGTATGGAAATCAAGGAGGAGGTTGGCCTGTCAAACTAATTGTCCACCCCGTCATTGGAAAGTCCACATTACTCTTCCAGAAGCACCGCCCTAAATCCGGAGATAATTTCACAGAAACAAACAACCTGAAGTCTGTGAAGAAAAAACTGGACACTGAAGGTCAAGGATCCATCCTGTTTATATCTAGACACAGCGGAGAGGTGCAAATTAGAGTGAATAATCAGGTGGGAGGTGTGTTTTTGTGTGTGGAAAGACAAGGAGAAGGGAAGGACGAAAGCTGTTTCAAGATACAAACAAGCACCTGTTCAGTAGCATAACCTCCTGCTAATGATGGGGTGTCCAAGCTGGTTGTTTGCCAATAGTACCTGACCAAATTACATCCCATTCAGAGCTCATTAAAAACTTGATTAATGGCAGGTCTCTATGTGGCAAAGCAGTGACGCATCCGCAGCAGCAAAAAGGGTAGCATATTAATCAGAGAAGGGAAACCCTTTTACCTGATAAATGATGCATCGTTGTGTGTGTCCGCAAGACTGGTGTGATGTTTCTTTTGGCTCATGGAGCCCAAATTGACAATGCCAGGTGGTCAGTGGGTCATCTTCCCTCTCCATCGTTTCAATGGCTAGGCTAAGTGGCATAGGAACAATTGGGCTATTGTGGTACTTATGGCATGTGGGATAGCAGAAACATAACATGCACTCTGCGTGTTCTCAAATTGCAGACCCTCCAAGCCTCCCTATTTTCCAGAGACGTCCCTGATTTAGAGAAGTTGTCCTGGTTTCTGGTCTGATCCCAGAATGTTCCACTTTTCCTTTGTTGTTGTTGTTTAGTTGTCTTAGTCGTGTTCGACTGTCCGTGACCCCATGAACCAGACCATGCCTTGGAAACTCTCCCTTTCTTCTCAAAGCTTCTCCTTTTTTATGCCCATGGAGTTTTCTTGGCAAAATACTGGAGTGGTTTGCCAGTTCCTTCTCCAGGTGGATCACATTTAGTCTAAACTCTCGGCTATGACCTGTCCATCTTGGGTGGCCCTGCACGGGATAGCTCATAGCTTCTTGGATTTATTCAAGCCCCTTTTCCATGACAATGCAGTGATGAATGTCCTACTTTTCCTTAAGGTGATCCCAATTTTCAGTGGAGAACATAGCTGCCAAGTTATCCCTTTTTTAAAGGGATTTTCCCTTATGCTGAATAGGCTTCCTCGCGAGAAAAGGGAAAACTTGGCAGCTATGGTGGAGAAATGTTGGAGGGTATGGAGTTATCCGACCCCCATCTGAAGGCAATCCTGTATAGTGAAGTGTTTATTTTTTTAACGTTTAATGTTTTATTGTGTTTTTTATATATGTTGGAAGATGCCCAGAGTGGCTGGGGCAACCCAGCAAGATGTGTGGGCTATAAACAGTAAAAAAAATCCTATGCCCTTTTTAAAATGTGGCTCTTTTTTTTTTAGGGGTGTGTTATTGGGTTGTTGTTTTTATTTTGATTATATATATTGTGGGTTTTATGTTGATCTTTTCTGTGAACCGCCCTGAAAACTCTGGGTATAGGGCGGTATATAAATTCAATAAATTATTATTATTATTATTATTATTATCATCATCATCATCACCATCATGGAATGGGACGTCCCTATTTTCATCGGGATGTTGGAGGGCATGAAATTATAGGGAAGAAAGGCCATCTAACTAAACTCACACAGTTTACAGGATGTCTGAAACAACTCTCAGCACCTCTAACAAACTGCAGATCCCAGAATTCCTTGGGGAAAGGCCTGGTTGTTCAAAGTGATGTCACAGTGCTTTAAATGTATGGGGTGAATGTGCCTCGTAGAGCTCCCCTTGGTTCTATTTGATGGAGCTCTGTGTGTCAAGCATTTATTTATTAGTTGTTTGCGCTCAGCATCTGGGATTTGTCCCTTTTAGTTATAATACCTATTGGATCCTACCACTATTTATAGCCTGCTGTCATTTTGCTGCTGATTTTTATTGTCCCGCACAGCCATTTAAAACAGAGCCTCCTTCTGTTCAGTGGGGAATGAAGTGTCAAGCATTTCAGTCTTGCAATTAATATAGTTTGAGCTGGTGGCAGCAGGGCAGTAATTCTGCTGGGGTTTGGGGAAATGGGCATATGTTTGTCTTTCTTTATTGAGGCAATGCTCTCCTTACATGCTTTTGCTTGAATAACTGACTCACCTGAGAACAGAAAAACTTACCAACGCCGGGAACTACTCTTCTATGGAGTCAGACCACTGGTTTGTCTAGAGACCAGTGGTGGCCAAACTCAGCCTTCCAGCTGTTTTGGGCCTACAATTCCCATCATCCCTGACCACTGGTCCTGCTAGCTAGGGATTATGGGAGTTGTAGTCTAAAAACAGCTGGAAACCCAAGTTTGGGAAACACTGATCTAGACCATTGTTGCCTTCACTGGCTGGCATTGGCTCTCTGGAGTATCTCACCCCTTCCTGGTGATGCCAAAGATTGGTTTGTCCAGCCATCTGAACTTAACTCATTACTAGTAGCCCTTACTTAAAATTTCCCACCATCAGTGTGACATGTGGAAGTCCAAGTACTGGAAAAATCTGTCCATACTTGACAATATTTCTGCTGCAGGTTCCTTCATACAGTTGTTTTCATGAACTTTGGTTTATAGCTCTGTTCCAGGGGAATGATTTGCCACCATAATTTCCCATCTGGTGCCAATTGTGCTTGGACTAGCTATAACACTATGGTATATAGCTATAATGTTTAACAAGCGTTGTTACTTTAGATGTGTCTTTTTCCTACTCCTTTGGAATCTCATGCAGAGTAGGAAAAGAAATGCCTAGGAAGCAGAGTTTAATTTCAAGGTGCACTTTTTGCCATCTCATTGGAATAAGTGAGGATCTTATACGTTCTGACACAGTGCCAAAACACAGCCAAAAATACTGGCCCTGAAAAAGGTCGAATGTGCACAACTGCATATAGGTAGCTGTCTCAATATCAGATTCCATTTTGTTTGTTCCCTTGCCACAAACAACACATATGTAAGCCTGGGAGGAAGAGAGAGAGCCTGAAATAGGCAGCAAATACATGCAGAAAGAGTGGTCTCATTGCAAAATAGACATGGGCGCATGCTTGGGACAAACAGCGCAAGTCTACATGTGGGGTAGGCATTTGTTCCAGCAAAGCAAGAGGGCAGTGGTGTGTGTGTGTGTGTGTGTGTGTTATTAAATTTTCTGCTTAACAATTTAACATTTTCATTTAAACAAACTTAAAATGTCAGTGACTTCCCTTCTTCTCTTTCCATCTTTCATTTTACATCTCATAAACCCCTGCATATTTTACATAAACTAAACCATTCAGTATTCAATTATTACTTCCATCAAAACTTGTTTACGCTGTTGAATTTATCTTAATGCTGCCAGCGTTTTCAGCTGTACACAATTATTTCCCATATATTCAATAAACGATTTCCAATCTCCTTTAAATGTATGTTCTTCTTATTCTCTTATTCTATATGTTAAGTCTGCAAGTGGTGCATATCCTGTCAACTTAAGTTGCCGTTCTTCTTTGGTTGGGACCTCGCTCCTTTTCCATTTGGGGGCTAACAAAACACGGGCCGCAGTAGTGGCATACATAAACAACCTTTTTTGACACCTGGGAATTTCCATCTGAACTATCCCCAACAAAAAGGACTCTGATTTTTTGGGGAAAGTACTTTTAAACATTTTTTTCACTTCATTATGAATTATTTCCCAATGCTCCTTTTACAGGTCCACCACATATGAAAGAACTTACCCTCAACCTCATTGCATCTCCAGCACTTATCTAATTCAGTCTGATACTTCTTAGCAAGCCTACTTGGAGTTAAATACCATCCGTAAATCATTTTCAAGTAGTTCTCCTTCAAAGAATAGCATGCTGTAAAATTCAGATCGCTCTTCCAACGAGGAAGAGGACAGAATGATGTGGCTGGCTGAGCTGCCATCTGAAAAGACAAGGCCAGCAGATCCATGACTGAATGCATAGTAAGACATGCTTGCTCAGTTGCCTTGAAAGTGTGGACACAACCCCACACCGTCATAAGGCTTGGCAGGGGTGGGAGAAGTTGAGCCAGTGGGTGTAGTTCTTGAGGCCACAAGACCTAGGCAGGAAAAACAAGGGAAGACTAGCAGCTGCACTGAAGGGTTTGGAGACCACCGGCTAAGGAAGATCCCTTTGTGGCTTAGCAGGACATCAGCAGCATCAGTTCTAGTATTATGGGTTGGTGGGGGAGCAGGGATCACCCTGAGCGCCAGATTTCTTCCTCTAGATCAGACATCCCCAAACTGCGGCCCTCCAGGTGTTTTGGCCTACAACTCCCATGATCCCTAGCTAACAGGACCAGTGGTCAGGGATGATAGGGATTGTAGTTCAAAACATCTGGAGGGCCGGGTTCCGGTTTCCGCCGGCAGGAATGGCGGACCTGTTTTCCATCCCTCTGACCTTCGTGAGGAATTTGGCGGTTGCTAGGGGAGTAAATGGCAACCCCCTACCCTCTCCGGGGGTTACAGAGAGGGGGCGCTGGCCCGCGATGCCCCCAGACCCACTCCGACTGTTTATGGAGTGGGGGGAGCTTGGGCTGAAAAGTACTTACGAGGGCCAGGACTCCCGGACGCTAATCTGCATGGCGGGGATTTCCATGGTTAAAGAAGATAATTAGGCTTAAATCTATGGACATACTTCAGAAGGAGGGGAAGAAGCGCTGTTTACTGCTGAGAAATTTATGCTGCTGAGGGAGAGGAGTCAAAGGCTGTATTTCATCTGGAAGAAGGATTGATGGGGACGGAGCGATAAGGGAAGTGAGTTTTTTTTATTTTTCTTCATATGAGTTACTTCGTACCTTCCCAGACGCGATGTCCTGGCTTGTTTGGAGTGAAAGAGAAGCAAAAGACTGTGTGAGTTGAACTTTATAAACTGTTATTACTGAGCATATTTTTTAAAGATGTGGAGTTGCCGACGAGAAAAGCCCCCCTCTAGTTGGACGGAAGGAGTGCCTGGACGCGTTCGGAGGATTTATGAGCTGTGACGCACTTTGAATTGGAGCAGCGACCTGAAGCTAAGTTCAGCTATAGGGCAAGGAGATCCATTAATTTACCAAGAGTCTATGGTTTGATGTTTGGGTCTTCTGCCTGGAAAAGCTGTAAATTTTACAAAAGATCGTTTTACAAAGATCGTTAATCTACATGGTTATGAGAGAAAACGAAAGTGATTTGAGCTTTTTAAGATGGCGCTGCTTCGTGTTGACGACGCAACAGGGAGCTCCAGACCAAGAAGATTTATGGGGAGGCTGGACTGATTAACCCACACAGGAGAAGAACATCTGTGAAACCTTGTTTGATATTTATCTCAGCAGCTGGGAAACAATCGGTTGAAAGTGGAAAACATCTATGTGACTGTAAGGGAAAGATCTGGATTATTATGAACTCGGAGAGACGATTTGAACTTTAGAAAAAAGACGGCAGTGGACGGTTGCGAGGAATCCCCAATTTCTTGAAGCATGGGAACCCAAAAAAATTTTCTAGATGATTTGGCATAACATTCGGTTTGATTGATATATATGTGTATAATTTGAAATAATGAATGTGATATAATTGGTTTTAATTGGAAAATTAATAAAAATATATTTTTTTAAAAAAAACATCTGGAGGGCCGAAGTTTGGGGATGCCTCCTCTAGATTCTTGGGCATTGGGTTTTAATCAACGGGGGGGGGGCTCTATAAATTAATACAGTGGTACCTCTACTTACGAATTTAATGCATTCCGAACGCACATTCGTAAGTCGAAAACATTTGTAAGTTGAATCCCATAGGAATGCATTGGGAGAAAAGAATCGTAAGTCGAAGCAACCCTATCTAAAAATTCGTAAGTAGAAAAAAATCTTATCTAAACTGCATCCAAGATGGTGGACGGAGCTCGTTTGTAAGTAGAAACATTTGTAAGCAGAGTTATTCGTAAGTAGAGGTACCACTGTAAATGGTAGATTTTCGATTATTTGGTATGTGAAGGGAGAAATACAAGCTGGAGAGGAATTCCTGGGCTAGCCTATGCAGAACAATCTGGCCAAACTCAGGCCATTAAGAAACAATCCAGGGATGTTGAGGGCCATTGGCAAGAGAGCTAGCTGTCTTTCCCCCTTGCTCTGAGGTGTGAACAGGGGTTTGGAAGGTTGCCAAGGTGTGAGGTGATACCGGTAGGAAGAGTGTCCTGAGCAAGGGTTGCTGGGAAGAAGAAGCAGGAAGATGGACTGGGATCCATCTTGGGCAGGCTGGCTGCTGTGGGGTACAAGCCCCTCTTGAAATGACCATGCTGTAAGATCTGGACTCCCTCCATGCAGGCTGAAGGTCCAAATAAGGTGAGTAAACCATATTTCTTAAAGCTACGACAATCTCCACTGTGTTTCAGCTCTTCATAGGACCACAGACCCTGGGTGAGTGCCTGGAACCCCCTGGGCTCTTGCCACTGCTCGGCAAAGAGAAGGGTAGGTGCCCAACTTTTGTAATGCTAACTGCCTGAGCTTATTGTTCTGCCATACAGAGGGGCAGAGGAAGATGGTGGCCCATTGCAAAAGCCGAAAACCGTATCAGTAACCCAGGAGGAGGTTGCCAGGGCAACTTGGGAGTGATATCACACGGAAAAAAACGTTGTCTACAGAGGTTTTCTGGCAAGGGGTTCTGGGAAGAAGGAGGAGGAAATTAGGCAGAACTGCAAGGGGCACTGGCTGGAGGAGGTTGCACCGAGAGACCAGGGGCCATGACTGACGGCTGCTTTAGACCCAAGCTTGCTGAAGCTGCCAGGGGAGCAATGAGGGACACTCTTGAGGTGTAATGTTTCTAACACCAGTTAGGAAGAGGAGTAGCGCAGGGGTGACTAAGCTGCCTTCCGCCTGAGGCCATTCCTGATGACCCCTGGCCTTCAGTCAAATGACCCCTCTTGTGTGGTCCACGGAAGCTTGGCTACTGAACGTTCACCCTGCTGCCGATAACTTCTGCCAATTTATTTACGAGAGGTTATGCAAGGTTGTATAGGCGCCCTGGCAGGAAATTTGCTCAGCGTTTGCCAATCAATGTGAAGGCATTGTTATTTTCAAACATCTGACATCTTGCACAACAGGAGGCTTCGAAAAGGCTCATCCCTAGCAGCGAGGGTAAAGTGTGAGCTGAAACGTAGCATCCTGTTTGCTCACAGCCCTACGGAGTGCTCCCCCTTCTCTCTCTGTTTCCTTCGGCTAATTGCATATTCCTTTTTACACAAAGGTTTGAGAATAATCGTGTGTACCCTTTTCGGCACAGATTTTGGGGTTGTCACGCTTTCTTTACTGTTGCTATGGAGAACAAGGAAGAGTGAGAAAGAGGACTAAGTATAATTATCATTCATAGAGCCTCCTCATGCTATTTAATAAGGAAAGCTGCAACACTTTGTTTGATAGGTGAACTGTTGTGCCATCTGTTTTCAGGTAAGGGGCTCTTCATCTCTCTCCCCCCCTCCCTCTCCCCATCACACACTGTCACAGCCAGGATGAATCACGCAATGATTCTTATGATAGGATATTGAAATCTAACTGAAGCAGAAAGCAATATTTGTTCAGTCCCCAATATCCTACGCCACGGAAGGGTGCAGATTATATTCAGCCTGCATTTTTACATGAGAGTGTCTGATTCACGCTTTCCAAACTGAAAGGATATAGATCAGGACAGAAGTGGCCCTTCCATTTTTATAGGTTTCCACATTTTACAACCCAACTCAAAAAAATTCCAAAACGTGTGCATGTTTCAGGTTCAGCCGTGTACAAAAATGTGGATTTTAAGGTTAAATGTATACAAGAATGCACAAGGGAAAAGGTTATGAATACAGTGGTACCTCTACTTACGAATGACTCGACTTATGAATGTTTCTACTTACGAATGGAGCTCCGTCCGCCATCTTGGATGCTGTTTAGATAGGATTTTTTCTACTTACGAATTTTTTCTCCCAATGGATTCCTATGGGATTCGACTTACAAATTTTTTCGACTTACTTACAAATGTGTGTTCGGAACGCATTAAATTCGTAAGTAGAGGTACCACTGTAAAGGTCTCTCTGACAGACAATTATTGCCATCTATTTCTTATGGGTAAAGGGATAGATGAAAGGCAAGTGCTTCCTCTCTAAGACAAGAATGTGTCAATTGTGTCACAGAAAAGGGAACTGACAGGAAGTGACACCCGTGTTGAACAGTTAACCTAGGATTTTTTAATCAAAACATACAGTTTGGGTTAAAAACATTGAACTTACCATGGACATGAAGCCATCATTCATAAACATCTCCTGATATGGATCCATCATGTTTCTACACCATTCAATATTCTCTGCATCAAGACAACATTCCCAACAGTGAAGGCAAGGTCCCAGTAGATTCAGATAACAAACAGAAAATCTTTGTATGTAGACAATAAACATAAAACAAATGGTGTGCATCCTGTAACATCACCTAAATGCATCAAAAATCATTAACTAGAAAATGGTAAGCAATACAAAATAGTCTCTGAAAAATAATGTTACGTTTATAAGCTGCCTAATATTAACGCTGAGCATTTGTAGCCCAAAAATACATTTGCAAACATCTTGGTTGCATGTACAAATTGATACTTTATTATCAAGGTATAAATATGATCTCGGGCATGTACCTGATTTATGGATCAACTGGGACTCTAGAAATTTGTTCTATTTGCCGCATATGTTTTGTGATTACTGTTATTCAAGTTGAATTATTTCCAAAAGCAATGTCCTTCACGTTAGAGAGGAGCGATATCCGGTTTTCAACATTGCGATATATCACCAGCTAAACATCGCAATATACTGATATATGTTTGAAACAAGGATGGAGCTATGTAGAGGCACTGGCTGGCTTCATGGTTTTTCCCACATTGTGATTTTTCCATAGCACACACAAACACACACACGTCATGATTTGCGCTATATTGCCAGTTCAAAAATTATGAAACCAATATCATGATATGGACTTCAAAGTGGCAATGAGCAACACAGCGAAGGCTGGCTTGTTGCACTTGCAAAGGCTTCTTATGTATATTTTCTTGCAGATACAGTGTGTCTGGTCATAAACCTTTTGATTAGCTTGGCGAAGAGCTGTTCCTTTGGTTGTCCCCGAAATCCAGTTTTCCTGTCCCAAAGCCATTCTGCAGGTCTTGGCAACTTTGAAATCTCTTCCCCCATAAATGTATTTCCTGATAGACACTGTGTACTCTTTGCAAGCCACCTGTGTTTTTGGAGCATTCTCCAAGGACCATGGCTTAAAAAACAGATGTTGCCTTGCCTCAATCGCTTTGCACAATTCACCAGATCTATCATACAGAATACGAGAAACATTTCAAATAGCATAAAACTATTTCAAGAGCTATGTGCTGGGTCTTCTGCCAGCGTCGCAAATGCATCTGTAACATCTGGAAATAAGTTCCATGTGTCCCAGGTTGACTTCTTCCGTTTCCTAGCAAAGAACGAGGATACATTACACCCAGTGAATGCACATAGTTAACCATTTTGCTTTCCCAAAGTCCAAAATGACTGAAATTCCATGTCCCGTGCTATAGCTGTAGTGTTTGCCTACACCAAAGTATACCCAGGGTGGATCTACACACGGGGGGTGGGGGAATGCTGTAAATGTCAGAAATTAAATTATTATAACAAAAGGAAAAAACCGCTATGGAAAATCGCGATTTATTTTGCTCTCCAGCGCCATCTGCCATTGCATGTTTAGAATGGATTTAAAACGCTGTTTTTTGGACCAATGTAGCTGAGTCCATACTTCAGTCACTGGAATGTCTTGTGACTTGGATGTAACAACAACAAGCACATGTGGTTTTTCTGCTCCCCTCTACATGCTCCATCTGACTGATCAGTCATGTATCAACTTCCTTATTCAAGCACAGTTCAATGTACCTTTGTCCTCTGTGCCAGGTGAGCATAATAATTGGACTATGCTGTGCTTGCCTCTTTTTTTCTCAATGGAGGCAACATGTACCACCAGCACATTAAACAGATCAATTTTATTACATTTACTTGACGGAAGATGTGCCAGTTGCCTCCCAATATTGTTGGACTGCAACTCCCATCTGCCCTGCTGGCTGGGATTGTTGAGAGTTGGAGTTCAACAGCATCTGGAGGGCCACCTCCCTGAGCTAAAGGGTTGCAGTTATTTATTTATTTATTTATTTATTTATTTATTTATTCATTCATTCATTCACTCATTCATTCATTCATTCATTAATTCATTTTTATTAAATTTGCATACTGCCCTATACCCGTAGGTCTCAGGGCTGTTCACAACACCAAGTTGCAATATACGAAGCACAAAATACATCCTAAAGACGATCAAAGCACAAAATACAGAATAAAAACAATCAAAAAAATAATCAAAACAGTCAACAATACGAATGTATGCACACTAAACAACAGTACACTCCCCAACAAAAGCCCCTAAACAATGTTCTAGCCCACAAATACAAAAATCCTATCATCATCATCATCGTTGTCTTCATCATCATCATCATTTATTCAATTTATACACTGCCCTCTGCCCCTGAAGGGAGAGATTTGCCAATTGTATTATTGAGCTAAATCTGATCATATAGTTGCATTGTATAATTCTGATTGTATGGCTTAGCCCCCCATATCTCTGGGATGCTTTCCTCCTAAAATGCTTCTTAAAATGCTTTCCTCTTTGTGTGCCAAAGTGTAATGTAAGTGAGACAGCTTCCTATCAAGGCCGAATAAGCTGGCCTTGTCTGGAACACAGGGAAAGGCTTATCAGCGGATGAGCTTGACGCTGGAAGCTGCTATGCTTCACGCATGGTCTTACTCAAGGCTGAGTGAGGATGCTACCGGGGTAGCATGAGTCAGCATGTGTTTATGCACAGGACCGGACACGGATCTTCCTTATATGTACTTGTGACCCCCTTTGTGTTCATTAGAAGGACAGGATACAGATTTTCCTAATATGGATTTGTAACCTGTGACCCCCTTGCGTGCGCACATTTACAGAGGAGGGGGAAAGGAGCCCAAGAAGTGTATAAGAACCTTTGCAAATTTGTGTTTCTTTACTCTTGTCGTGAAGCTTGATCACCAAGAGTCTCTTAATTAAGAATTAAACTCTTTCTCTGGATTCAACCCCCGGTGTCATTATTGGTTGTCCCTGTCCCTGCCTGGGCGCAACTTAAGAACCCTTAGTAGCTAATAAGGCTACACCCCGAGGTCTCAGGGCATTTCCCAAACAAAACAAGCACATATAAAATCAAACCAAAAACAACAACCCAATTAAAAAAAAACCCGAATAACCACATTCTAAAAGGGTGTTGGATGTCAATAAGGCCTGGTTAAAAGGAACGTTTTTTGCCTGGTGCCTAAAGGTGTATAATTAAGGCGCCAGGCGGACTTCATTAACATATAGCGTTTAACAGCAATCGAAAACAACCCCATCCACCAAAAAAACAGCACCTACACAAATTAAAAACCCATCCCTGTTAAATGGCAGCGCTGTATTGGAAAGTTTTTAATGTTGCATGTTTTATTATGTTTTTATATGTGCTGGAAGCTGCCCAGAGTGGTTGGGGAAGCCTAGCCAGATGGGCAGAGTATAAATAATAAACTTGTTGTTGTTGTTGTTGTTGTTGTTGTTGCTGCTGCTGCTGCTGCTGCTGCTGCTAACAAAAGGGCTGGCTCTTGCCCTTGTTCCACCCCTCAAAGTGCTGCCACCCAAGGAACAACTCCCTTTGGTGTCTTCCCACTGGGGCTGGCCCCACCTCCAGGGCGGGCAGTCTATCTGCCTTCATAGAACTGCTCCAGCCGCTGATGTATTTTTTGCAGGGGCAGCGGATGTTTCCAGAGTTGCCCACCCATCCAGAGTCCTGATCCTTGCAGGACTCTCTGCAGTCCCCCTTGAGTGGGGGGCACTAGCAACCCCCTAGCAACAGCTGCAAATAGTCTTCTCGGTGGGGGAGATGGCAGACCCCAGGCAGCTATTGCAGGGCTAGGGCTGCAGGTGGCGCTGTGGTCCTAACCACTGAGCCTCTTGGGCTTGCCGATCAGGTCAGTGGTTCAAAACCCCGAGCTCCCATTGCCCTGTCCCAGCTCCTGCCAACCTAGCAGTTCGAAAGCATGCCAGTGCAAATAGATAAATAGGTACTGCTGTGGCGGGAAGGTAAACAACGTTTCCATGCTCTCTGGTTTCCATCATGGTGTCCCATTGCGCCAGAAGCGGTTCAGTCATGCTGGCCACATGACCCAGAAAGCTGTCTGTGGACAAATGCCGGCTCCCTTGGGCTGAAAGAGAGATGAACGCCGCAATCCCATAGTCGCCTTTGACTGGACTTAACAGGGCTGCAGGTCCAGGTAGCTTTCTGTGGCTGGAAAGCAGTTACCTCTTAGTTATCCTCAGGGGGGGGGAAAGCATTTTAGGATGCATCCACACTGTACATTTAAAGCAAGTGGTTTTCCCTAAAGAATCACGAGAGCTGTAGTTTACCCTTCACAGATTACAATTCCCAGGAGTCTTTGGGGGTAGCCATGTGCTATTAATATGTTGTGACCTTAAGTAAAGGATTGTTACATTATGTGAATTCCTAAAAGACCAATGAAAAGCCTGCTGGAATTATTCTTTAAATACTACATGTGCCTTCACCCTTGGATTGCTTGAGCTTGGGTTTGGCCTGGGCAGTGCAGTGCAGTGGTTCAGAAATCAATACAGCACAGTGCCAGCTTTTATTTGCTGGCACAGCAAGTCTTGGCATTGGCTGGTAAGCCAATAATTAAATACGAATAATTTCCTTTGGATGAAAATCCTTCACAGAAATTTCCCCCAGGATGCTGTTATTGTGTTTGATAAAGAATTTTAATTTTCCTTCCCATTCGAAAACTGGCTTGTTATACAGAAAATAAATCAATATTTTAGAAGTTCAGTCACTGAATGCTCTGAAAGCAATAATACAATGCCAATATTGCACCTGGAGCTTTCATTTTATGTACCAGAAAGAGCAAGGAAAGAAATAGCACGACTCTGCTGAAACAAAGAAAAGGTCTAAGCAGACTGAGTAAGCAATAATAATAATAATAATAATAATAATAATAATAATAAGGTCTGAGTTTTTAAATCTGTGATTATTGTATGGTAAATGAAAATATGATGGTTGTGATGGATAACCCACAATGATGGAGCTCACTTACCCTAATAAAAATGTGTTGCTTTTCACTATGTCAGACCACCAGCAACCTGCATTTTCTAAATATTGAGATCTTGGTAGCTCAGCATTATTATGTTAGGTACACCATATTACTTTTGCAAATTCTGAGGTGTCAGATATTTCCTTTTTAATAGCTGTGTTTTGGGAGGCATGCACAATTCCAACATGAATCTTCCCATAATCAATAGTAGCTCAGTACAGGAATCTGAATTTCTTAGCTGCCCAGACTGCACAATGGAGGCAGCTTCTCATGCACCAACACTGAAATTGATAGTTGTCTAAATATGTGTGTGTTGGGGTAGGGAGGCGAGATCTCAAAAAACAAGCCGAACAAGATCCATCTAATTCCAAGTGCATGGATTAAAACCTGGTATGCAGTCTGATTCATTGTGCTCTTACTTAGAAAGAATCCTCATATTTCAGCTGGGCTTACTTCCTCATAGGTGTACTACCAATCTTACTGTATACTTGTGAAACATGGACCACTTAAAAACGCAAGCTCCAGCTCCTCAAAAGATTCCATCAACGGTGTCTCTGAAAAATTTTATACATCACCTGGGAAGACAGGCAAACTAATGCCAGTGTACTGGAAGAAGCAAAGATCACCAGTATCAAAGCGACAATTCTTCAATATCAACTTCGTTGGACTGGTCATCTTGTGCGGATGCCTGATGATTGTCTTCCAAAGCAACTACTCTATTCCAAACCTAAAAATGGAAAGCGTAATGCTGGTGGTCAACAAAAGAGGTTTAAAGACTGTCTCAAGGCAACTCTAAAAAAATGTAGTATAAACACCAACAACTGGGAAACACTGGCCTACGAGCGCTCCGGTTGGAGAACAGCCTTTACCAAAGGTGTCATGGACTTTGACGACACTCAAACTCAGGATGAAAGGGAGAAACGCTTGGCATACCCTCACCATGATCAACTCCTGCCCAGAAACCTATGTTCCCACTGTGGAAGGGCGTGTGGATCCAGAATTGGCCTTCACTTATGGACTCACTGTTAATACTGTGTTCATGAAAGACAATCTTACTTGGCTATGAGTGATCGCCAAAGAAAGAAGACTTCCGCATAGGTGAACAAAACACAGCTGCCCTTGTGGCTAAAGTAGATGTGCCATGGAAGAGCCATGAATGGCATCACTTGCAAGATTGTTGTTTTTAATGTTTGTTCTTACTTATTTTTTCCCTTCCCCCTTTTTCTAGCCATTTAGATATTACATATACATATACCTATACATATTGAATATACAAAGGAAAATAAAAAATAAAGCATAAGAAAAAAGAAAAAAAGAAAAGAAAAAATAAAGAGAAAAGAGAAAGAGAGAAAGAAAAACTCAAATGCAAACATTTTCAAATATACTTCTTTGTAGGGAATACAAGCCATCTTTCTGCAATTTCTGGCTTGACTCCCTGATTTGTAACATGACTTTCCACTATTCAGCTAGTAAGTCTGTGGAGAAACATTCTGATTACCAGTGGGATTTTACACTAAGCCAAGCAATGTCCTGGGAACCTCCTTTTTTAATGTAATTTATAAAAACATCCCATTATCTCCTTATTTGAGTGATTTCTTATTGATTCTGTAAGTTTAGCCAATTCTAAATATTCACTTAGTTTTAAGAGCCAATCTTCTTTTGTTGGTAATATATTTCTTTTTCAGTGTTTCGCAATCACGATCCTACTGGCCGTGACTGCATATAGATAGACTCTGGAATGTCCATTGTGAAAATTCCTAATAGAAGTAACTGGGTTTTTTGAAAAAGTATGTCTAATCATTTTATTATTATTATTTCTTCATATATCATGTCCCAGAATATTTTTATTCTGGGGCATGTCCACCACATGTGGAAAAGATTCCCCTCCTTTTGATTGCACCTCCAACATTTGTTACTAATTTATTTATTTTAGCCAATTTAGCTGGGGTCATGTTCTAACTGGTTTTAGTTCCGTGCGGCTGCTTTGAAGAACAGGCTAGGACTGCTCATTAGCAAACAAGACCAGCACACAAGACCAGCACCTTCAGGCCTGTTAGAGCAAGCAGAACTAGGTCTGCCCCATTGATGATGCCACATGTGCTTGTGACACATCTGAGCTGACAGGTGATAGGCCAAGTCTTATTTGTGCATGGGGTACCCAACATGAGCACTGGAACCTTGGTTGGCAAGGGTTCCTGTCGCCATCTTGGAAACCTTCTGCACAATGAAAATGCCTCTCTTTGGACTTAAACCAGTCATATGTTGCCTCAGAACTGCTGCCAGCCCTTGTAGCATCATCACCTTGCCCTGCTCGTTCCCACAGGATCATTTTAGACTCAAGCAGGCAACTAGGAGATTCAGATGATGACAGATCTACAGCATGGCGTCTTCTCTGACCCTTCACTCCACTGTCGTGAGCAGAACTGATGTCAGTGTTAATCCGAGTTGCTTCCACATTCGCAAATATCCGTTTCGTCACACAGTGAGCTAGAGACAAGTCTGCTCCGAACTTAGTTAAAGCAGATAGCAGGTAGCATTATCATCAATTTACAAAGGGGTGGAAGGTTCACGGGCTATGAGGGACTTGTCCATAAATTTATTAACAACTGCACAAATTATTATAGTTAGGAGGTGGAAGGGGAAAGCAGAGTATAAAATGGAATAATGGTTTAAAGAGGTGTGGGATAAATTAACATGTGCCATTAAGGTAAGATGGGGAATATGCAGGAGAAATGATTCTGAGGAGATATGGGGGCTGTTTGTAGAATTTGTACTGTTGAAAGGGAAAGGGGTCAAACCATCACAAGAGGTGTTGAAATTTTGGGAGATTCAATAGTTACAATGGAATGGTCTCGGTGGTGGGGTGCACATTTTTATTCTTATTTATTTATGATTATTACTTTGTGAAGAAGAAGAAGAAGAAGAAGAAGAAGAAGAAGAAGAAGAAGAAGAAGAAGAAGAAGAAGAAGAAGAAATTTGTTCCAAAGGTTTTTCCTGGTGAATATTTTTTTAAAAAAATAATGTTTATTAAGGATTTTCAACTTAAAACATTTATCATAACATCATAACATGAACTTTCCTGGTCTATATTTTGCCCAGCATGCACAGAAGCTATAAACAAGATGTTTCATTAACATTTACTGATTTACTGATGTCCTGAAAATGGAATACTCTCTTAAACCATGCTTGGCCAAATCCACCTCGGATTCTGTTTTTCATCCAATTAGATTGCTCTTCTGTGTCATGAAGATTTAACTGTTCAGCCTCATCTGAATGCAGTTGAGGAGAAGCTGTATTTCAATATGGAACGGGCTCTACCTTTCACTGCGCTTGCTGGAGAAACCGGCAAAGGAAGGTGGTGAGTCCCTGTGCCTTTAATGTCGGCTGTGTAGCAGAGGCAAGTTCAGCTTGTGTCACACAGGAAGGGAAAGATAAAATAAGACGACATTAAAGCAGTATTTGTCAACTGATTTTCAAAAGGGAGCAACGATAGGATAAGAGAAAAGAACTGACAGCGGTTCTTCAAAAAAGCATCTAGGGCTTTATTTAGTTAGTTAGTTGCCAGGTGCTTTTTCAGAGGTGAAGGAGGCAGAACACAAGAGACAGGCATGTGAAGGAAGGAGAATTTCACACAGATGCCTTCCACACCAAAATCTCAACTATCCATCACTTTAAGGCATAATGACCGCTTCCCCAACATAAAGGGGAGGCGCATTTTGCGCAGTCGCACGCAGCCCCCCCTTGAGAACCCTAGGGCAGACCTGGAAGTTTGGAGGCTGGCACTGCCTACCTGAGGCTGGAGGCTGGAGTCACCGCCCACTCCATCAGCCGACCAATCCGGCCGAAGGGGGCGTGCCAGGGGGATTGGCCAGGTAGGATCAGGTAGGCTTACCTGCACACAAAGAAGAGGAGCCATTCTTGGGAAGCAGCCGACGGATTCAGAGCTTTCCCACCCTCCACTCCCTAACCTTGTGCTTGCTTTACAGGTCCATAGAAGGATAAAATAAATAAAAAGACAATAAAAATAAAATAAAAATTAAAAATTAAAAAATATTTACTTCCACAGGCTTCTTGCTTTTCAGGTTTTCTTCCACAGGCCTCTTGCTTTTCAGGTTTTTCTTCCACAGGCGTACACGCACGCAGGCGCTGCTACGACCGGTCGCTGTTAAAGGGCTGGAAAGGACTTTCCCTGCATTGGCAGGTTTCGCCTTTCCCGTAGCAATTCGTCACAACTTTGGCGGATGCAGGCCTTGGGCGGAATCCTTTAGTCATTTACACAAAGGGGAGGGGCGTGGGGGCGGTGACCCCCCGCCCTATTGCAGCGGCGATAACAGGGTTCCCGTAATCGGGCATCAAGGGGGGGGGGCATTTGGCGATGCCACTTGGCTGGTTATTGCCCTCCCCCTCCAGCGGCGGCGATCCGGGGGGCGGGCTATCTGCTTGAACATATGTTCTCCAGAGTTAGCCCAACCCCCACTCATGCTGGACAACCCTGAAGATCACCCCACCCCCTGCGGGGGGCTGGGAGGGATATACGCCCAATGCCTGCGCCAAGGTCTTCCTACATCTGAATTTTAATAAAGTTGTGGCCAATTTTTAATCCCATAAATACGTGGTCCTGTGTCATTATTCCACTCGGGGCTGCCCTGGGGGGCTGGGGGGACTCCGCCTGACTGCGCAATTGTGGGTTACCCAAAGAGCAGGTAGTCCTCCAGGATTAGTATCCTCGGTGCTCTTCTGAATTTAATCCACCTCTTGAAAGGCAAACACTCCATTTCAGATTTCAGGGTTTATGGAGGAAGATTCTCAGCAACATTTCTACTTCTGTTCTTGGCTGTACTGAAGAGTAAATTGGGAGGGAGGGAGGGAGGGAAATGGGTGTATTTTAAGAGCATTTGCTATGCTTACTCTTTTTATATTACATAGTAACTATAGCAATGCGATCAACACAAGTTAAATGATCACCTTTTCTTGAGGAAAGGGATTTGGCATGCAGGCCTAGCACAAATTCTCAGCGCATGGGCATTTCGTTCAGAGCACAACCTTATACTCAAAATCTGCTAGCAGAAGCTCCACTGCAGAATTGTGTCTCGCCGGGGAGATTGTTTCCTGACTGACACAATGGCCAGCCAATTAGTACCGTGCAATGCCCTTTTCCAAGAAATGGCAAGAGGCTCTTTATAACTGAGATAAGGGCCAGGTAATCAGTGCTATGCAAATCCGGTTGGAGGATATGTGCACACTGAAATTGCAGAGCGCACACTTCCAAAGTCAGATCACTTGTCTCCAACCTTGTTCAGTTCTTTGGAAGGAGGCTAACAGATTCCAGACTCCCCATTACGTTAGTAATGACTAGGACTGGGTAATATATCGTCCAAAACGTTAAAGTCCACATTGTGATATCAGTTTCATAGTTTTTGACCTGGCAATGTATCGTGAATCATGATGCATGTTAAGGCTGCACGATATATCATCCAAAACTGGTTTTGAGTCCATATCGTGACATTGGTTTCATAATTTTTGACCTGGCAATGTATTGCAAATAATGGTGTGTGTGTGTGTGTGTGTGTGAGAGAGAGAGAGAGAGAGAGAGAGAGAGAGAGAGAGAGCGCTATTCAAAAATAACAATGACAGAAAAACCGTGAAGCCAGCTAATGCCTCTACATAGCTCCATCCATCTATGGACTTAGCTAAAGTAGTAAAGAAACAGCGATTTGAATGCATTATAAACATGCAACACCAGATGGTGCCAAAGAGCAGGAAATTTTAAAACACGATTTTCCTTAGAGATTTTTTTTTCTTTTGTTATAACGATCTAAATTCTGACTTATTTATAGCAGGTTTTTCCTGTGTCTAGAGCCACACCTTATTTCAAACACTGTGATATATCAGTGTATCGCGATGTTTAGCTGGTGATATATCACAATGTTGAAAACCAGACATCGCCCAGCCCTAGTAATGACCCAACTTTCCATGGTGTCAGAGAATATTGCAGTGTGCAGAAATGTGGCAAAATCTCCAACCCCTTTCCTCACAAATTGTCCCATTTACTGTAGCCTGACTACTACGGAGTAGGCAGACTAAGGAATGTAGCCTTCATGTGTAAAACTCTCCACTTTGCATCTGAACAAAAGAGTCTCATTTGCAACATCAACCTGATATTTTCCTGGAATATGCAACAAAAACTGTAGAACTAAAAGTGATGGTAGCCTTTCAACAATGCTCTTTACAGCAAGTGCTTTAACTCCTACTTGAGAAACAGTGCAGAGACATCTAACTCCGAGATAATTACCTGTCTCCTTTCTGGATCTCAGAAGGTGTTTCTTTCTGTTCATTTCACTGTCGGTGAAAGAAGCACTGTCAGTAAGGTTCTAGTCACTTCCACTTATTAAAAAGAGCTCTATTTTCTAACACCTGATCTTAAACTGTGGAGTGCTTCAAATAGTACTGACGCCATCCATACATTCTTATTTGCTAGATTAACGGTCTCTAAGCACATCATACACAAAAACAATGAGAGTCAAGAATTGAACCCTGATGAAGATGTCAATGGCGCATCACACAAGACAACTGAATTCTCTTCCTGGCATCATTTAACCACCTTGAACCTGTATGCAAATAAAAAAAAAGGAAAGAAAAAGAGGCTGGCAATCATTGCCCCCCTGGATCTGTCTTTAAAACTCAGCAGTCTTTGCTTCTTTTGTACTAGAACAAAGGATGTAAACGTGACGAGAAAGAAGATAAAACCTGAATTGAGAAGAATCAGAATGCATTGCTGCCAACAGACCTTAACAGATTAGAGAACTGGGCCAAAGCAAACAAGATGAATTTTAACAACGAGAAATGTAAAGTACTACACTTGGGCAAAAAAAATGAAAGGCACAAATACAGGATGGGTGACACCTGGCTTGAGAGCAGTACATGTGAAAAGGATCTAGGAGTCTTGGTAGACCACAAACTTGACGTGTGTCAACAGTGTGATGCAGCAGCTAAAAAAGCCAATGCAATTCTGGGCTGCATCAATAGGAGTATAGCATCTAGATCAAGGGAAGTAATAGTACCACTGTATTCTGCTCTGGTCAGACCTCACCTGGAGTACTGTGTCCAGTTCTGAGCACCACAGTTCAAAAAGGATACTGACAAGCTGGAACGTGTCCAGAGGAGGGCAACCAAAATGGTCAAAGGCCTGGAAACAATGCCTTATGAGGAATGGCTTAGGGAGCTGGGCATGTTTAGCCTGGAGAAGAGAAGGTTAAGGGGTGATATGATAGCCATGTTCAAATATATAAAAGGATGTCATATAGAGGAGGGAGAAAGGTTGTTTTCTGCTGCTCCAGAGAAGCGGACACAGAGCAATGGATTCAAACTACAAGAAAGAAGATTCCACCTAAACATTAGGAAGAACTTCCTGACAGTAAGAGCTGTTCGACAGTGGAATTTGCTGCCAAGGAGTGTGGTGGAGTCTCCTTCTTTGGAGGTCTTTAAGCGGAGGCTTGACAGCCATCTGTCAGGAATGCTTCGATGGGGTTTCCTGCTTGGCAGGGGGTTGGACTGGATGGCCCTTGTGGTCTCTTCCAACTCTATGATTCTATGAAATGATCCCAGAGATGAGTTCTTAGTCCTGTTCAGGCACTTCCTCACATGTTCACTGAACACGTTAGAGTTTGAGGCAGGGGGCAGGACTCTATTCCTGGCCGTACCTCTGACTGACATACCTTCAGCTAAATGCATGAAAAAGGCCCCGATGTGCACAGGACATTTTCCAGGGACAGTCCCGGATTTACAGAAGCCGTCCCGGTTTCTGATTTGATCCCAGGACATCCCATTTTACCTTAGGACATCCCTATTTTCATTGGAGAAATGTTGGAGAGTATGGAGCTATGCGACCCCCGAACCAAAGAGATAAGTAAGTAGACCACTTTTAGAAGACATCTGAAGGCAGCCCTGTATAAGGAAGTTTGTTTTAGTATATGTTTATATATGTTGGAAGCCGGCCAGTGTGGCTGGGGCAGCCCAGTCAGATGGGCAGAATATGAATATGATTATAATTATAATAACTATTATTATTAAAAAGAGGATGCCCCTATTTCCATCAGAAAAATGTTCAGGGAATGGTAGGACATCTCTATTTTCATTGGAGAAATTTTGGAGGGTATGGAATTATCTGACCCCCAAGCTATCTGAAGGCAGCCCTGTACTGTACAGGAAAATTTTTTAATGTTTAACATTTTATTATGTTTTCTATATATGTTAGAAGCCCAGTAAAGTTCTGGCTGGAGTCACGTAGCATCCTATTAACTCGCGCGCCCCCCCCCCATTTACTACAGTCCTATTTAGCCCCCTGTACTGAATCTACGTGGATGTGGCACTAAAGACACTAAATTGTGTACTTCACCCAGTATTATCAACATCAAACTGATGGTTGGTGGGAAAAGTCATTCCGAACGATCCAATTAAATAAATGCATCTGGGAGGGTTTCGTGCCAGTTCCCTCAAGGACAGGAAAAGGTCCTCTAGAAAGCTACAATAGATCTCGAGATTACTGGGCACTAACTTAGAAAGTCCCAGCAAGCAAATTACGCAGCTATCCACACAATGCATCTGAAATGCAGGCAATCCCCGGTTGCTTGCTGACATGGGCAAATATCACGCTAACCAAATGATATGGATATAGTAAACACCAATTCCCACAAGTGCATGCTTTTCTGCAATGTGGAAGTCACAGAAATTGAGGAGCGAGGGTCCTGGCATGTGGTTTGGACTGGCTGAGCCTTTGGGGGCCAGATTGTAAGGTCTCTTCCATACCATACAAGGAGAGGAAATGCCCATGTGGCTCTGGGCAGCAGGAAACAACGGAGCGTGCCCTTCTTCATTGCCAGTGCAGTATTACATAGACATTCGAGCCAGGTTTATCCAGCCCATCCTATATAAATTCCCAGGGCGTTCAGAACAACACATCTCCCTATTACTACAGAACGAAAGCCCAGAAGTCACATATTCAGTCGCCAGATTCTGCGCTGCCATGATACTCATCGAAGGATGGTCCAAGCTACAAATCAGTCCTAAAATGAAGGCCCATATTGTTAGATCTGTATCTAACCCCACGCCATATAGCTGTTTTAACTGATCTTTTTAAAATTCTTATTAGTTTTTATTCACCCATTATTTATGCTTAATCAAGTATTCTATGTATTTGTTTTAATCTACGGTTGGTTTTTGCTCCCATTTATTTAATAATTATTCACTTAGATTCATACTGTTATTTATTTAGATGCTTTGCTTATGCTGGTCTGTGACCGAATAAAGTAAATTCATTCATTCAAGGTCTCTTCCCATGAGTTTTTCAGCCATGGCTCAGAAGCTGCTGTGAAAGCCGTTGAAACAGTGGGAAAGAATTGGTGCCCATCCAAGTGGCAGAACCAGAAGCCTCACAGGCATAATTATATTTGTTGGGGTTTGTGTAACCAAGGTCTGCTAGCTTTTTCGAAGAAGCAAACCAAGTGGTGTAAATTGCTTTTAACTTGCCATGCTTTTCTGACTTGATATTTTCTATACCAGTGAGATCTTTGGGTTGCCCTTTACAGAGCTAGCACAAGCTCCTGTTCACATTTCAAACTTTTGTTGGACATGAACTTGGGGTGGCTGGGAGAAGACACAGTGATCTGTCTTTTCCTGTAACGTGCCCTGTTTCCTTCAGTGAGAAGACTTGTTCCTGCCCTACCTTTAGTTATAACCCCTTTTCAAGCCTCCCACCAGTCAGCTTAATGTTTCCACGCTGCTTTCGAGAGGCAAGGAATTCCAAACCATCCAAGAATTACTAGCAATAGTCTTGCTCTGCCCTCGTGTGGTCAACCCAACAAATGCAACAATCACCTATCAAGTCTGTAATAATACTTCCAAATAAATTAGGGCAAGCCAATGATAAGGCAAAACAATAAACTCTACCTTGTATAGAAATGAAATATAAGGGGTGCTTTCTAATACAGTGGTACCTTGATTTACTAATATAATCCGTTCCAGAAGTCCGTCCTTAAACCAAAGAGTTCTTAAACCAAGGTGTGCTTTCCCATAGCAGTGGGGGGCTCAAACGAACAAATGGAACACACTCAACAGGAAGTGAAACATGTTCTGCTTCCAAGGCAAAGTTCACAAACCAAAACACCTACTTCCGGGTTTGCAGCGTTCTTAATCCAAGTTGTTCATAAACTAAGCTGTTCTTAAACCAAGGTACCACGGTGTACCATTTGTCGCACTGTAGTAGCGCGGGTGGCGCTGTGGTCTAAACCACTGAGCCTTGGGCTTGCCGATCAGGTTGGCGGCTTGAATCCCTGAGATGGGGCGAGCTCCTGTTACTCGGTCCCAGTTCCTGCCAACCTAGCAGTTTGAAAGCACATCAAAGTGCCAGTACCGCTCCGGCGGGAAGGTAAACAGAGTTTCCGTGCGCTGCTCTGGTTCGCCAGAAACGGCTTAGTCATGCTGGGCACATGACCCGGAAGCTGTCTGCGGACAAACGCTGGCTCCCTCGGTTGACCCCCCCAAGTCATCTGCGATTGGACTTAACAGCCAGGGGTCCCTTTATCTTAGTTGCTGTTTGCCCTGATGTTTTCTGTCGCAAATCTTGGGAGTGGGTCATCTATACTACTGTGTTTCTGTTCTTTAGAGTATCATTGCACTTTCCTGTGTCCACAGCAATGATGGAATGTGTTCAGACTGAGAAAAGTTCTATGGCTGTCATCACACTCGGTTACAATCCCTGCTTCCTCCAAGCAGCAAAATACCAACAGTACTTTCACAGGGTTGCTAGTTGTTGTTCTTCTTGTTGTTTGGTATTTAACTAGCTGCTATCCTGAAATTCTGTTCGTGACAAAAATTAGTAAGCAGGACATTGACTATTTTGACCCGAGCTATGACCAGCTCTCATTGTTCTAGGCATGTTTTGTGACTGGGCATTTTATCAGCGAGAGTGGCTTCTGGGAGCAGTACTGCGCCTAAAATTTCAGATTAAAACTGCAGAGTGGAAGGAAAGGAGGAGCTTTTTCTGCCTCCCCACTTCCAGCTACTCTCTGAAGGCGGGAGAAGAGACCCTATTAAGAATATTAGCGGGGTGCCTACTAATTGCCATGCACAGGAAGAACAAGGATATAGTTTGAGTGCCTCACTTGTAGTTCTATAAAACATTTAATGTGTCAACACAAACAGAAGTTATTAATATTGCAGTTGTTGTATAAGGGATTATTATTTTGACTGGAATGTAACTGAAATTAGCAAGATTTTGGAACACAGGTAACGGTAAAGGGACCCCTGACCATTAGGTCCAGTCGTGACCGACTCTGGGGTTGCACGCTCATCTCGCATTACTGGCCGAGGGAGCCAGCGTACAGCTTCCAGGTCATGTGGCCAGCATGAAAAAGACGCTTCTGGCAAACCAGAGCAGCACACGGAAACACCGTTTACCTTCCCTATTTATCTACTTGCACTTTGACGTGCTTTCGAACTGCTAGGTTGGCAGGAGCTGGGACCAAGCAACAGGAGCTCACTCCGTCGCAGGGATTTGAACCACCGACCTTCTGATCAGCAAGCCCTATAAAGAAAATAATCAAACCATCAATTCTAGCATGCAGGGGGGGGAGGAACCTAAATTATATAATTCGGTATTTGAATGATTGGTATTAGTAACTGTATTATAATTTGGTATTGAGGCTCTTATTGGATGGTAACTGAAAATTAATAAAAAGTATTATCAAAGAATTTTAGGGGAGTGGGAAGGGGAAGGACTAGACCATGTGAAAAATGAACACAATATTTTAGCTGCAGTTCATTCAGTTTTAGCTTTGTATTCTTGGTATTTTAAAAAGTGCTCCTAGACATTCCGTTGTTGCACCCATAACCTAGTTTTAAGGTGTCATTTAGCTCCTAGCTTTCATGTCTCGGTTTCTAACACTGGCTATGACTAACCTCCTGTCAAAGAAAAGCTGGTGGAGGGGTGTCGTGAAATGGAAGTTACTCCAGGCCCACACTCTGAATACCACACAAAATGCATAGTATTGTGCAAAACACCTTCCACGCCATGAAAATATCGCAGAACCAGTTCAGACCTTTCAAAAATGCCAGGTGGTTTCATGACTGTGATATTCAGGCATGGCAATGTAATGATAACAGCATCCTATGGAAACATATAGAATTAAAAACACACACACACACACACTGAACAGCTATAAACGCTAAAAATAGTATGTCTGGCAAGGCCAAAAGTTAGATAAGCACTAAGGATTACCAGAAAGAAGTGTGCATGCACACAAAAGCTCATACCAAAATACTTAGTTGGTCTTTAAGGTGCTACTGAAGGAATTTTTTTATTCAGAATTCACACGTACAACTTTGCATTGGAACAACAGACTAGTAAGGGGTTTGCATCAGTATTGAAAAGTCAAACTACATTTAAAAACAACAATCAAGCAGTATATAAATTTTGTAAAATAAATAAATTGGCTACAGCTGAAAGCGCCACTATCTGGTATCCTGTAAGAGGAATTTTGAGGGGGCCCAGTCCCTTTCCTGAAAATTCCCCACTGCCATGGAGTGTTTTCCTCCAGATTTTAATGCATCTCTGTGGTTTAGGTGTGTCTGTTTGTTTGGTTGTAAGTTGCTTTGGGATGCCCTGGGCAAGATAAAGCAACTGATAAATTTAATATATCTTTGCAGAGGCTATGTAGATTCTTATTCAACAAGTTTTGATATGCTTAATAATTTCAACTTTGATTATGATTTGTACTGAGGTAATTTTCCTACGAAGTCATATCTCTGGGTTCTTTTCCACATGTGGGCAAATTATTACACTGGGTGGTTTGCAGTTATCCAGTAAGCTATTTTTGTAAATGCATATTTTCATTAGAACATTAAGAACTCAGGTGTGTGATCTTTAGACACAAAGTGCATTTTTCATTTGTTAATTAACCCCAGAACTTCACCTCCATCTGAAGAAAGCAGGTCAGGTGTCATTATCGATCCAGCATTTTCTGCACTGGCACAGAACATTCAATCAGCTTCTGGACAATCTCCATGTTCCCTTCCAACCTCTATCATATAATGAATGGTCCAACTTTGTTTAATGCTGTTAGCATCACGATCCTCAAACTCTATTGGCTTCCCTGAATCTCAATTTGGAGGAAAGGTGGCATATAAATACATTAAATAAAATACTTTCCCACCTGCTTGGCATATCACGCAAAGGCCTTTAGGTGATATGGGCTATACTGTATATATCTTTTTCTATATGAACTCCGTAACACTCCAACCATTAACAAAGTAATATTCAGTTGCTTTTTTCTCTGGATGTGGGCAAGTAGAACTTTTTCCTTAATCAGGGAAAACAGTAATCTTATACTGAAAGAGTACCTGGCTTGCACAGATTTCTTCTTCTTCTTAATGATGAGGCTCCAAAGGTTTCAGGAAAGCCTGCAGCTTCAGCTCAGGGGCAGAGTTCAAATCCCTGACCATTGCATTTAGGGAATGACCTGGAGCAAGGCAATACCCGCCTGAGATTTCGTAACTCATTTGTAAAATAGCAACAACTCATTACAGAAGGTTGCTGCAAGGAAAGACATTATGGCACAAGGTAAAGGGGGAAAGGCTAAGGGCTTCAGCTGCAGTAATGCTATACCAAAAGCATAGTCACTACCTAGATGGGAGATGATCCAGGAATTTCCTTATGCCACCTTCTTCTATGGGAGGACATTAACGTATTGAAGGGATAGAACCATCAGAGCATCCTTCAAGAAATGTCATGCCTTTCAGATGATGGTTTGGACTACAACTCCCATCAGCCTCAGTGAGCACGGCCAATGGTTCAAAACTGTTGGAGGTCACCAAGTTGGGGAAGCTTGTGTTAGACAACATGGAAGAAGAACACAAAAAAGATGAGCCGACATGCTTATAACTTTATTGAACAATGATTGCGCAAACTTCTACTGTACTCCACAGGAAAGGTTAAGTGGCTGAAGGTATTGATCATAGTTGGATTTTGAAAATATTTATTCAGGGTGTTCAAGAGATAGTTGGGGAGGCAACATTCTTTCTTCCCACCTTCTTAACCTGGAGGCCAACCCATCTGACGACCACCAAGGACATGGAGATGCAGATGGTAGACAGACTGGCCGCCATCCGGCCCTTCGTTCACCACCATTCGGTATCCCCTCGTCAAGCCTAATTCAGCAGCACATTTCTTGCCCACAATCATTATGTGTCCGAGAAGCTGGGGAAAGGAAAAGGAAAACACACCAATAATGCAAACATTCAGATTTTATGGAGCAACTAAAGTAAAAGAGTTCAGTTGGAAAAGTGCACACATACACTGCCACCAGAAGTTTCAGATATTCAACATCCCTCAGATGGACGTCAATTCACTCCTTTTCAAGCACTGCTTAAAGTTGGACTCATAGATCATGGAACTAGCTAGAAACATAATCGTCAAAGTTCACACACAGGTTGATCTAGCAGCCCCTAATGTTTTGTGTTTTTCCACACCCTTCTTGAGAAGTTCCTGAATCACTCCTGGGGCTCATTCGTTGACCAAAATAATGGAAAAAGAACTTGAGCCAAGACTTTGTGTATACATAAATCAAATACACATTTCAGGAGCAATTTTTTCAGAGACTCATCTAGTTGAGTTTTCAAAGATTTCAGGGTAGCTATCCAACTGCCATGTGTCCTCTTAGTCAAGCTAATAATCTTGGATGCAAAAGCAAAGTTACAGCAATACTTATTTTCCTTTTTCAAGTATCACATTCTTTGCTGTTACTTTATGATACAAAAGGGCCAAAGAGGAGGATGTGCTTCAAAATGTTAACCTAAGCACTGAAGAAATGTGTAGTAACCATTTCCCTATTTTATTATTCTTGCTGGAATGTTGGCGTTAGTTGTTCAAACCTTTCATGTTATTGCCAGGGAGATTTTAATATCAACCTATTCATTTCCCATCCCATGTTAACATTGCAAAAGGGAAATAAAACATCATGCATTCCACCATTCTGAGCCACATAATACACATTTTAGTACCATTTTGTTTTCTATTAACCATTTCAAATCTATTTCAAACTGCATCAATTGTCAAATTCATGACCCAGGTTGCAGAGATGAGTTCTCACATTTCAGCATATGAAAGTGGGATTTATTTAACTCTCCTCTTTCCTGGCATGCACAGAATAGTTGTATAGTTCCAACCAACTATACCTGGAAAATGGGCAAACCATTTACATTATAGTGCCTCATATCAGAGCGACTGACATTTCATGTCTCCTGACTTTTGTTTATTAAAGTAGTGATGCAAGCTTGTCCAATATAAATGGATTGTGCACTTTTAAGACTGACCATGAGGACATAATCTGATTTTTTTTAAAAAAATTCATAATTATATAACTCAAAACAGAGAGTAAGATTTTATTTCTTGCATTTATATTCCACCTTTCCTTCATAGAGCTCAAGATGGCATACATGTGCCTTCTTCCAACATAATATCCTCACAACAGGCGGTGAAGTAGATTAGGCCGAGAATTGGTGACTGGTCTAGGACACTTAGTGAGCTTCATGTCTGAATGGAGATTTGAACCCAGACACCCCCAAGCAGTACATTCCACTTCCTCAGAATGGGTTCAAGGCAGAGACGAGGAACTTAGCATGGACAATTGTCAGGAATGATGGGATGTGTAAGTCCAACATCTCAAGGGGCACAGGTTCCATATCTATCTATTCCTAATTTCAGGAATTTGAAGGTACATCCGAGAATAATTTCTGATGCAATAAAGTTGTCCCATGAGCAAACATATATGGTAATTCTGATGGTAACATCAGAAATTAATTCACTACCTAATTTCTGCAATGAAAGCATGGTAGGATAGAAATGCAAGCAAATAAAAATAATAATAAAAATTGAGCCAAACTATAGTCCACAGAGCACCAGGAAGATGCAACTTCTGTTGTGGTTCTTATAAGCAACACAAGAGCAAAAAAGGTTTGAGACATGCAACAGAATTGTTTTAGGATTTGTTTGGAAAGCTTGTAATGGGAAGCGAGATAAGAGCAGCATTTATTCTTAGCTTTACTGAAAAGTCGAAAAGCAGAACACCACTTAAAAGCCTCTGTGCAATACTTACAGCTTCATCAGAATCTTGTGCTTGAGATACTTGAGCAATAGGCTTCTTGGGAACTACTAGGAAATGGGTTGGAGCTTGTGGGGAAACATCGTGGAATGCAAGGCACTGCAGGGGAGAGGGGAGAGAGAGAGAGAGAGAATCAATTTTTTAAGACACCATTCTTTTAAAAGCCAAAGATAAGACACATGCAAGAATTTTTTGAGCAATTTTAATTTTTCCCATAACTAAAAACTAATTTTTACTAGAACACAGTTTTACGGAGTCGCTGGAGCTCATTACAGTGGCACCTTGGTTTGCATACGTCTTGGTTTGCATACATTTTGGATTACAAACACGTCAAACCCAGAAGTGTGTGTCCTGGTTTGCAACCTTTTTTTGGATTACAACCCTTTTTTTTTTAATTACAAACAAAAAATTTTGGAGGCCCCATTGGCGAAAGCGCGCCTTGGGTTACAACCTGTTTTGGTTTACAAACTGACCTCCAGAACGGACTATGGTTGTAAACCAAGGTACCACTGTATTTGGGAATGGAGTCACTTTGCAAGGGAGCAGAACAGACTTAGCATCTTAAATTATGACATAAGCAGTTGATCTCCAGAAATACTGTGGGCTAAGTGGAGCTCTGGTTTCATGTTTCACCCCATTATTTATTACTATTACAGCTGGCAAGGATGGAGATCCTAACTCTCAGTGCTTTTTCTGGGGGTACCCAAGTGTACTCAGAACTGGCACTTTTTCCAATTGTTAAAAGTGTGGCACTTACTGTAACAACTTCATGGTGAGTATCAGCGAGGGCTGGGCAATATCTGCCCAAGGCTGACACACATTTCTGTGGCAGATTTTTTCAGACTTATCTAGCTGAGTTTTCAAAGATTTAAGGGTAGGTAACTGCTATGTGTCCTCCTAGTCAAGCTAATAATCCAAGATACTGTGGATTCAAAAACAGTTACACCAACACTTCTTTTCCTTTTTCAAATATTACATTATTTGCTGTTAGTTTATGATGCAAAGGATATGCTTCAAAATGTTAACCTAAGTACTGAAGAAATGTGTAGTACCCATTTCCCTATTTTATTATTGTTGCTGCAATGTTGGCGTTAGTTGTCCAAACCTTTCATGCCATTGCCAGGGAGATTTTAATATCAGCGTATTCATCTCCAATCCCATGTTAACTTTGCACAAGGGTAATAAAACATCATGCAGTCCACCATTCTGAGCCACACAATACACATTTTAATACCATCTTGCTATTAACCATTTCAAATCAATTTCATATAGCTATGACAACTGCATCAATGACTCAGGTTGCAGAGATGAGTTGTCACATCTCAGCAGATGAAAGAGAATTTTATGTACAGTAACACTCCTTTTCTGGCTTGCAATTATTGTTGCTGAAAGTGAGTTTTATTTAACTCCTCTTTTTTGGCATGCAATTATTATTGTTGCTGTGGTTTATTCAGTGCCGGATTTACATGTACTGTAAGCTAAACAAGCTATAGCTTACGGCCCCACTCTCTTTGCCCCCCCCCCCAAAAAAAATAAAGGGAAACAAACTGGATGTACATTTCCAAAATATAAGATTAAAAAACAAATAAAACCTACATACAGCAACAGTGTTTTGTGTTGTGTAGGCTCCTATTTTGTTACGTGCAAATGGCTTGAGATACCTATTAGGTCCATAAATTACCAGATAGCATATATTTAACACAAAAAACAGTGACAATTTGTTGTTGACAAAGGACAGCTGGTCATATAAAAGGCCCCGTTACCTTCAGTGGCTTAGGGCCTCATCAAACCTAAATGTAGCCCTGGGTTTATTTTTACCTAGTCCTCACAACCCGGTCAGCGAAGGTCTCCCTCAGCCGCTGGCCCTTCGCGGTGCTAACAGGCCCCGCCGGGGTCTCAGCTCAGCCCGTCCCGCCCTCCGCACTTCCTCACCTTCTCGTCCTCGAAGATGATCTTCGCCGGGATCTCTTTGCGGATGATCTTCCCGAAGATGGTGTCCCCTCCCGGCTGCGCCACTTGCGCTTTGCTGATCTCGTCAGCCATCACGAACCGCCGCCTCACGCGACCCTCTCTCTGGCTCGTATCCCGGCTCCACCCCCTCCGGTTCCATCCAACCAATGATAGACCTTCATGAGCTAGCGGACCACTCCACGCCTCTCGCGTAGGGTGATACCATGGCTTTATTGGCTTGTCCTCCCGCCCATCAACTTTCTCCCCGCCTTTCGCGCCGTTTTTTAACTACGCCTCAATCAGGACGCGTGCTCGCGGGAAGGGGGCGGGGATAAAGGAGCAACGAGCCGATAAGGGAGCCGAGGTCCGCATTGATCGCTCTAGGCCTTTTCTTCTCCGTGGTTCGTTCTTCCCCCTTCTAGCGCGCATCTCTACGACTTTAACCCTTCGCTTTCCAGGTAGGACTGTTGCTAAATACATGTTGCCACTTTGCAAAGGGGCCTCAGTCGAAAATGAGACGACAGCTAATGGGGAGGCAAATGTATGTCGCCCTGCCTACGTCTTGGTCCCCATGAAACATCTACCTCCGATTCAGATTTTGGGACTGGGGAAAGGGGCCTGGCTATTCCTCCAATAGGGGGTAATGCTTATCTAGGGAAAAGGGTCCCCACTGCTTTGTGCTTCATTCAAACTTCAAGGCTTCAAGGCATTCATGCTTCAAGGCAAGTTGAGAAAAAGGACGAGCTCCTCCTGGCTGCATTTTAAAGCCAATAATGTCTGCACAAGCCAGAAGCAGTTAGCTAAAGACTGGGCTTATTTTTGGTGCAGGTGAGCATCACAAAAATATAAGTGTAGAAATAATGTATATAAGTGTAAGAAATAATTATTATTTAAATGCAACACATCTCCTTTTGGTGGGAAAGGTTATGACCGTGTGACTCGCTGTCAGGCTGCTGTCCAGGTGCTGCCTGGCCATCAACTTCGAGGCCCCTGCTCTCCCTTCTGACGGCTCTTTAACTTAGGCTACTGTCGGAAAGCTCTGCAAATAGACATCACCTTAAAACAGGGGACCCATGCCCTCTGGAAAGCAGGACCTAGAGCCATGCTGCTGTTTCCGGAGGTCTTATCCTCCTAAGCACTAAAAGGCCGCTGGCAACAACTTCTACCTTGTACAGTACATCAACCAAACGCGGTGTTGTTGTTTTTTTAAAAAAGCAAACTAACCCCACCCTAAGTCTCCAGGGATTCCCGCTATCCGAGGCAGCGCCGGTCAGTTTTAATTTCTAGCTCTATGGTTCCGGCGCCGCGCGCAGCCGCTTAGAAGAGGATCGGAGGGTAGGGGCCGTCCTCAAGGGGAGGCCCTTTTTATTGGGTCGCGGGGAAGCGGCAGTGGGCGTGAGTGGGCGTGGCTTCACCTCTACCTTGAAAGCGTTGGCTGCTGAGCCTGCTTGCTGCTTCTGCTGCTCTTGCAATGAGAAGCCGGGAGGTAAATATACCCCCTGCAATCACGTGACGTGACCTGTCACATGCCCCCCATTGCATGCCCAGACTGAGGTGGGGGGCTGGTTTGAGAGCCCTGCAGAGCTGAGCTTGGGAGTGGGGGTTCCATTGGGGAGCTGGGGGGCACATAGGAACCAACTCCTGGGGCAGAGGTCCCTCCACCCCCAAATATATATACTGTATATATATTTGAGGGGGCTACCCCACCCCCCAAAAAAGAGTTGATGGGAATTCCCAAATGGTGTGTTGTGCCATGTCATGTGATTGATTATGTGGGGCGGGGCTTACCTCCCCCCAAATATTTTATTCAAATTGGCATCCCTAGCTGTTGACATGGGCGTAGTCAGGATTACCTCTATCTGCCTCTTTCCAGCAGATTCCGAATGAAATGTCTCAACAACTGGAGGTTTCAAATTACTTTTTATTATTGTAATAACCTGCAGCTTCATAAGCGTATATATTTAAAGAAGATGAACAAACAAGTAAATTAAGTTAATTTGGATCTGCAGAAGATATTAAAGACAAATTTAAGGAACCGCAGAAAGAGAGGGAAGGAAGTCAAGCTTTGAAATGTCAAAATGATTGTAAAATTAGTGAAATGTATAAACTTGAAAATTAGTGAATTGTATAAACTTGAAAATTAGTGAAATGTATAAACTTGAAAAGTATATATATATATATATATATATATATATATATATATATATATATAATTAGTTTCTTTTGACCCCAAGCGCTCAGAAAAATCTGTCAAAATCTTTCCACAGTTTCTACTGTTAGTTAAGAATTTGTATTTTATTTGCTTGATTTGGGGACCCCACTCCATGGCCAGGGATGCCAATTGCTGGGAATCGCAGGCGGGAAGAGTTTTTTGCTGCGCTCAGCATTTTGCTAGTGGGCTCCCTGCAGCTGCCTGGTTGGCCACTGTCGGAACAGAGTGCTGGGTGTTTGCTTTTGCTGCCAGATATTGATTACACTCTCCTTTCTGTTGATAGCCTCCTTTAGGTGGGAAAGCAATTTTAATGTGCACAAAGTGGAGACATACACACCATCCTGTGAGCTGAGCATGTGTCAGCCAAGTAACTAGGGTTGCTACCTGTCCTGTTACAGGATTGTCCAGTCTTTCAATGTAAAATGCTATATCCTGTATTGATACAGGTTGTCCTGTATTTCAGGAATTCTCTCTCTCTCTCTCTTCCCTCTCTTTCTGCCAAGTTAGGGATCGTCTCCAAACATGTGTGAAAGGGTGTGTGAAATGTTGTGTACAGTCAAACCTCAGTTGCTGAACGCCTCTGTAGTCAAATGTTTCGGCTCCCGAACGTTGAAAATCCGGAAGTAAGTGTTCTGGGTTTAGAACGATTTTTGGAAGCCGAATGTCCGACGTAGCAGACATGCTGCTTCCGAATGGCTCTTTCGACTGCACCTCAGAAGTCGAATGTTTCGGAAGTCGAATGTCCTTCCAGAACGGATTACGTTTGACTTCCGAGGTTTGACTGTATTTAAGCTCTGGGTAGCCAAGCACTGACAGATTTACAATTTCATGGGTATGCGTGTGCATGCGCGACAAATTCCGGAGGGGCCATCCTGTTAGGCTGCAATAGATTGTAATGGATTGCTTTGAAGTCACTTCAGCACTAGATTGGGGGGGGGGAATCACCCCCAATCACCCTGCCCCACCCTGTCCTGTATTTTGCCAAAACAAAGGTGGCAACCCTCCCTTGTTAGGCCCTTGATCTGATCCAAAATGGCTCTTCATATTATTATTATTTTGCTGCCAGAGACTGATTACGCCTTCCTTTCTGCTGATGGCCTTTTTATATGGTAATGCATATTTTAGCGTGCCAAAGTGGAGAAGTACACACCATGTCTATGCACCTGTGGGCATGTATTAACCAAGTAGTGCATATTGTACTGCACTCTTTGCGGTCTGTGTTGTCACTTTGAGGAAGAGCGGCAAGAAACAGCACCATCTTGCATGTTTAAAAAATGTGGAAGTTGCTACTTTTCTTCCTTAGGGTGAATAGTCTCCTGCTGAGGACAGCGCAAAAACAGAAAACCTATAATATTCTGTTGAATTTTCAGGTCTTGAAGCTTTTCAAAACTTTGCACAGAACAAGGCAACGCGTTTTCAAAAATGATACTAGAGCCCTAGAAGGTAATTTTTTTTGTTGTCTTGGCACTAAGAGCTGTCTTTGAGCACCTTATTGGCTTTTTTGTGGCATATGCTTTTGCAGGCTTTACTACAAGAGGCAAACATGACTACAGTGGTACCTCGGTTTAAGTACACAATTGGTTCCGGAAGTCTGTACTTAACCTGAAGCGTACTTAACCTGAAGCGAACTTTCCCATTGAAAGTAATGGAAAGTGGATTAATCCGTTCCAGATGGGTCCACGGAGTACTTAAACTGAAAGTACTCAAACCGAAGCGTATTTAAACTGAGGTATGGCTGTACTCTCTAAAAGTTTGCTTTCTTGGGGTGTTGGCCAGACTAACAGATTTGCAAATAACCCTGCAAACATCCTTGGCCTGTCAAAATTTATAGTAACTTTTTAGAGGCTGGAGGAGGGGGCTTCCATTCTCGGGCACTTTTTTTGGATTCAGAGGAAGGACTGAGTGTTGTGTTGCTCTCAAGTTACTTACTATAGCATGATTTTAATATAGTGTAGTATGTACCAGCATGTAATGAAGCAATGTTAGTGACTCTTCCATATATGCAGAACTGTTTTCTTCTGAAGTCTTACCTACCAAGAGCATTTTGTCATATCGTTTTGTCATAAGTACCATAATAGGTGGTGGTATTTTGTCATATCGATTTTGTCATATCGTTTTGTCATAAGTACCATAATAGGTGGTGGTATATTAGCAGACTGCTGTGTGTTTACATGATGATGTCTGACTGACCATTGATACATAGTTCTTGTCACTAGCAATTTTATTACACATTTTAAATGGTGCGAGATAGAACCAAAATAGCATATTCTTCTTAAACCGGTGCATTCTACAAAGACTGATTAAATTTGGTTGGTTATAGTTGCGTGAATTGCATCATGTAGTGGAATTTGTAGCTAGATTTAAACCTGTACACTGAAGAGCAGCATTTGAACTTCTCAAAACACATCATGGTACCCTGTATTATTGTTAGTCTGTTGGGGAAATGAACTAGCTTTTTACCCCAATCCTAGTGCATGCAAATATGACATGCAAAGAATTATAGATTTTTGCATGAGGTTTTTGTTTCACGGGGTAGAATCAATTCTGTGACTGCAATGGTATGTTACAGGTTTGCATATTGTTAGCAAATGAAAGCAGAACCTGTAAAGACCAAATGTAGAGAAATTAACATTTCCCCTTTTTTCCATTTATCCAGCTGCAAGACTTAAGATAAATGAAGAATTCAAAAATAATAAAGAAGAGACTTCTTCCGAAAAAATAGCTGAGGTACTTTAATAGAAATCCCTTCCAGCCCACTGCAAGCTTAAATTGGCTTAACTGTCACAGGTACCCCTTTTTGACCACCTCTCCATCTCCAAGCTTTTTAATGCACAAATTATAATTTGGGGTATTTCTAGCAGATAATTCTGAGTGACTTCATAAAACTTTATTTTTGCTACCACTAGGGGGTACACTAGTATGTTGGAACTCTTCCTTTTTTTCCTCCTACGGACGGTTGATGCCCATGTGTCTTGCTCCTTGCTACGGGAGCAAGAAAAAGCTGAACCAAAAAAAAACAAAGCTAAATCACCTACAAACTCTCCTTTGGGTCATGAAACACATTTCTAAATAACTTACTACTTCAATTATGAGCTGAATCATATTGAAACATTAACCATACAGGTAGGTGTTCTGTTTTGCCACCTGCAGAGGGCGAGTGAATAAGCCTTTGAGGTTCCCATTCAGGAAAGATTTTTCATTCATTGAATTATTTCTTTGCAAAGGTTTCCATTTCTAAATGTACACCAATTATGGGAATTTGGAAAGAAGAGCTCTTAAGAGTGGCGTTCCTGGAGGTTCTTTTTTGAGGGGGAGTGCGGGGTAAAATAAACCTAAATCATCCTCTACAGTAATTTGCATGCAAAACTAGGACAGGTACTCTCATACAAACACAAGATGGGTAAAACGATACCTTGCACTGAACACTGAACAAATGTTCATGAGTCCACTTGCAGAATCTGTAGCAATGGAAGAGATCACTTTTTGTAAGTTCCCCTCCCCACCCAGTAACAGCTGTGTTTGAACCAATCATAGATGTTTGTGCTTTCTACAGAGGTGACCAAGGCAGCTCAAAACCAGCCCTCGGGGGTGCATTTGTTAGTCTTAAAATCCCACGGTTTTGGGTTTTTTAGTCTGATAACATTGAGACCATATCAGGGGTTTTTTTAGGGGGGCGGCCTAGTCTGTCTGATAATGGCCGCCTTGGTGGTTTCAGTTGCTTGGTTGATGATGTCATTTGGTTTGTGGGTGTGGCTTAGATTTCACAGGACGGGAGGGGGTGGAGGAGGGTATTACGCCACTTGAGGGCGCTGTTTGAGTTGATGGAAAACCAGGTCTATACCTGCCCAGGTGTGTGATTTGAGGGATTTTTGTCCCCAACAACGCTCGGGGAGTGGCCTGGATCGTTGTGTCAAAATTTCAGGACAATAGGTCAAGCGGTTATGGAGAAAAGTGGAAAACGCAGTTTCACAATTTTTACATTTTTATATATATATAGATTTGGTACTTTATACTCGACAAGCGTAGGGGATGTCTTCCAAAAATAATGCTGTGGCATTCAATCACTTCTATTTTTCCTCCCCTTTTATGAACAGCTTGTAAAAATAGGTTCAGATGTAGAATTTATACTCAGAACATCTGTCCTTCAAGGTGTTCATGTGGATTCCAACCAACTATGTAAGTAAATAATATTTTAAGTTGGAAAGTTGTAAATGCTTCATGTCTGCTTAAACACCAAACACTGCTACTTCCTCTTGGGTAGATAGCATTAAATGTATTCAGAATTTTGCTAACCTTTCAAATGATGAAAGCAGGTTTCAGGTTTAACTGCTGTTTACTTCCATTATAAGATTACCTTCAGCATTTGTGCCAGGTTTGTTTGGAATGAGCAAGCGGTACCGTTAATTGCTAAGAAAAACAATGCTGGTTATGAAATTTAGTGAGTTTCTGAATAACGTTTAAAAGGAACAGTAGATCTTGGGGGACCTACCAAAATAACTTTGAAATTATCTTCTACTTCCACAGGAATTGTGCTTGGGTTTTCTTAGTTCTGTCTGTAATTGCTCTTCTTTACTTAGTTTGTACAGTGGTATCTTGGTTCTCAAACTTAATCCATTTTGGAAGCCCGTTCCAAAACCAAAGCGTTCTAAAACCAAGGCGTGCTTTCCCATAGAAAGTAATGCAAAATGGATTAATCCGTTCCAGACTTTTAAAAACAACCCTAAAACAGCAATTTAACATGAATTTTATTATCTAACGAGGCCATTGATCCATAAAATGAAAGCAATAAATAATGTACTGCAATCACACAATCATTCAATCAATCAGTAGCTGAACTGGGTTCCACACAGTCACAAAAAACAATGAGCCGCAAAAACAAAAACAAACCTCAAAATAAATAGCAAAAACAGACTTCAGCATAACACTCAAAATAGAAGTGTGGCACTCAAAACAGAGCATGTTTGACTTCCGAAAAAAATTCACAAACCGGAACACTTAGTTCTGGGTTTGCAGTGTTTGGGTTCCAAGTTTTTTGGATACCAAGGTGTTTGAGAACCAAGGTACCACTGTATATATGTATTTTTCAATTTATCTATTTTGTTATCTAGCTAGGGCATTGCTGTTATCCTTGATATTGACAGTTGTTATACTTTTCCCACTAATATCTTAATCTAACAGTAGATCAGAACCAAGGTTGCTCAAGCAGGTGTTCACTCACACAACAATGTTTGTCTTCCTTGCCCTATTTTACCCCAAAATCTGCTCTAGAGGATTGGGAGACCCTCTGGAACAGCTCTGAGGAGTGCGCAGGGCACTCTGGGATGAAGGGAAACTGGTGTTCCCATTGTGCAAGTGGGTGGACATCATAGGATGTTACCCAATATGTTGCATTCATTTGAAAGACATAGCAAAAACTTGCCCAGTTCTTCACAATATCAGCTAAATGGATATGTCAGTCAGCAGCCATTTAGCATATTGGACATAAATGCGGAGAAAGTCCAGATCTCTGTTCAGTCCTGAAACTCCCTGAAAGGTTTTAGAAGCCTCTGCCGCTGAGCATAACCTGAGCTTACCTCACTGGGCAGTGGCTAAAACAGTGTTCTGAGATCCTTGAAGAGAGAGTAGGATTCAGATCAACAAACGGCCTTAAAAAAAAACCAACAGTACGCAAACTGGCCTTTTCTCAAAAACAGGAATAGGATTTCCTTAGCTGAAAATGGGATCAGAGTATTTTGGATCAGCAAGGGAGAAGAAAAGAGCCCTGTATAACATGAGTAAGCAAGAATCACTCGAAGAAGTCACATAATAGTTCCCGTGTCCCCGAACCTCTCATTGCTTCCCACCCGCCTTTCTCAACTGCCTGCTCTGACATTCCCCCCCCCCCTTCCCTGCCTTCTCTCCCATTTCCTTGGCAACCGGAGACGTTCTCTTCATTTCTACACCCCTCCCAACTGCCTACTTCCATATAAGGCTCACTACGACCCATTATTCCTCTTGTCCATCTTTGGCTTCCCCCATATCCCTTTGAAAAGCAAGACAAAAACATGGACTGAAGATGCGGGGAGGTTGCAACTCAGCTCGGCAAACGGGTCATGCCACGTTGCATGAGCGCGAAGAGTCCTCCGTATAGAACCAGAATCTTTAATATCAGAGCATAGGCAGCTGCCTTATGCCTCTTATTTCCACATATGGGATACACTTGTTCGTTGCATAAAAAAGCAATGCTGCCCCTCTAGGCCCCAAACCATATCAAATCTCCCTTCTTGCATCGTGACATCTTACCTTTAAAAGTGGTCTTGTTCAGGGGACAGGATATACAGTGGTGCTGCTGGATTACGATACCCCCCCCATGCTGAAACGATTAAGTATCCTGGAATCTATCTGATTCACCATTTGGCTGCATGCAGTTTCCTTTCTGAAGACGTTCTCTCCTCCATGTAAGCTCGACTTCAGAAAGGGCTCTTGCGTTCCTACAAAAGCAGGAATCCATCGCGATCGGTCTAGCTATGGATGTCTGTCATGGCCCAGGTGGCACATAAAACTTCATAAAGTGCCTTCTGCAGAGTCAGGTCCACCTAGTCTCATAGTGTCTACTCCAGGAGCTAATAGGATGTGGGTGGCGCTGTGGTCTAAACCATGTAGCCTCTTGGGCTCATCGATCAGAAGGTTGGCGGTTCGAATCCTGGCGACGGGGTGAGCTCCCGTTGCTCTGTCCCAGCTCCTGCCAACCTAGCAATTCAAAAGTATGCCAACGCAAGTAGATAAATAGGTACCGCTGCGGCGGGAAGGTAAACCATGTTTCTGTGCACTCTGGTTTCCATCACGGTGCTCTGTTGCACCAGAAGTGGTTTAATCATGCTGGCCACATGACCCAGAAAGCTGTGGACAAACAATGGCTCCCCAGGCCTGAAAGTGAGATGAATATCGCACCCCATCATAGCTGCCAAGTATCCCGTATCCGCCGGGAAAACCCATTTTTTCTCACCGTTTCCCGGCGGTCTCCCATTTGGCAGAAAATCCCAGCATTGTCCCTTAAATTCGCTTCTTCCCGGCGGCCATTTTTCTGGTGCTGCTTTGCCCTTCTATGGGCACCAGAAAATGGCGGTGCCGGCGCCGGAAGTCGCTTCCGTGCATGACCGGAAGTTGCGTGACGCGACTTCCGGTGGCGCTTCGCCCTTCTATGGGCATCAGAAAATGGCGGCGCCGGAAGTCGCTTTTACGTGTTTCCGGTCATGCGTGGAAGCGACTTCCGGCGCTGGCGCCGCCATTTTCTGGTGCCCATAGAAGGGCGAAGCGCCACCGGAAGTTGCGTCGCGCAACTTCCGGTCATGCGCGCGCTGCCGATCCTGGATCTTTACGATCCGGACTTGGCAGCTATGCACCCCATAGTCGCCTTTGACTGGACTTAACTGTCCAGGGGTCCTTTACCTTTACCTTTTTTTACTCCAGGAGCTATCGGCATGGTCCACACAGGTCCACATGCGCCCATATATGCCTTTCCTGGCACTCAGATCCCCTCCCTACGTTGAAATTAGGTTCGAAAGAAGCAGTATATTGCAGTTAACGTAATAGACTGTGATGTGTGCTTGGTTGCAGGGTGTGTGGGTGTCCAGAACAGTTTCTCCATTTTGCAAGTGTGCCCACAGGTTCAAAAAAGTTGGCAACCCCTGGAGTAGACAATACTGGTTGAGGTGGATCAATGGTTTGATAGCAGGCTCACCAGGGTTTCTGGCTGGCTTCTCCCATCATCTGCTAACAGACCCTTTCCTTTTGCTGGTAATGGCCCAAAAAATGAAGCTGGGATCTTCTGTGTGCCAATGATGGACTTTACTACTGAACCGTAGCCCCTTCCCTTTCCCCTTGTTCCTAACAGGGATATCTGGGCCTTTTGATTTGTGCATGCTACCCTTAGACTAAATGCTGTTACAAAGGAGGTGTATATTAGGGTAGCAGCCTTTGTCAGATTAGGTTAAATAACCTAGAGACCAGCCCTCGAGAGGGTGCTTAAGGTGCCAGATGGTCAGAACTACAGTAGAGACAAGGGCAGATAAAGGACAACGCAGTCAAGCAAAATAAACTGGCTGCCTTTCTCTCTTGCCCTCCTCCTGCCCCCCCCCCTTTAAGAAAACTGCAGATAAATTGGCAGCAAACCTCCCTATATAATGGAGCACTTGATTTAAATCAGGCATAGGCAAACTCTGGCCCTCCAGATGTTTGGGACTACAATTCCCATCATCCCTAACCACTGGTCCTGTTAGCTAGGGATGATGGGAGTTGTAGTCCCAAACATCTGGAGGGCCGGAGTTTGCCTATGCCTGATTTAAATGCTAAAATTTGTTTTTTCTTTGGCCCCAGATAATTGGCACACTGCCAGAGTAATAAGTTGGTCAAGTCCTTACTAATTATACTTATTGCCATGGCACAAACGTATGGATGCTTCTAACGCACAAGATACAGTGGTACCTCAGTTTATGAACACAATTGGTTCCGGAAGTCTATTCATAAACTGAAGCATTCATAAACTGAAGCGAACTTTCCCATTGAAAGTAATGGAAAGTGGATTAATCCGTTCCAGATGGGTCCATGGAGTACTCAACCTGAAGCGTACTTAACCCGAAGCATGGGTGTAATTGGTTCCGGAAGTCTGTTCATAAACTGAAGCGTTCATAAACTGAAGCAAACTTTCCCATTGAAAGTAATGGAAAGTGAATTAATTCGTTCCAGATGGGTCCGTGGCGTTCATAAACCAAAAATTCGTAAACCGAGGTGTTCATAAACCGAGGTTCCACTGTATAGGTATATATCCCCTCTGCAAATGCCATTAAGAAAAAGAAAGTTGCTATAGTTTGACAAACAGCTGACATCCCTTTGTAAAGACCGCATGAACTCTTACAGGTAACACTTTTCTCTTCTAGTGCTTGTACCAAGAAAAGAGCTGCTTCTGGACAACGTGCCTTTCAGCGACACACCGAAGCAAAAGTCATGAATTGGGGGGAATAAAGTTTTATGGTAATTATTAACTGTAGTGTGACTTCTTTCCTTGCATGCTGAGATTTCTTTCCTGGGGAACCTCCAGCCCATGGGACTAATCAGGTCCAGCATGTGTCCCGATAGGTGGCATCATCTCTGACATCAGGTGAGAGGCAGAGGTGACAAAATTCTCTCATCATATGATTGGCGTTGAGAACAGGCCAGCTAAGATTCTCTATGCGGGGGAACTGTGCAGCCAGCCAATCACTGAAGGGGCTTAACAAAGAACCCTCCCTAACTCTGTACCCCCTCCAAATGTCATTTCAATTTAAATTTTAGTATCTGTGGGAACAGATAGTTGAGAAAGACTTGTTCTAAAAATCTTCTCAATGTCTACAGCGGGTGGTGCTCTTCCATATCTATATTCAGGGAACGAATTCTGAAATGAATTCAGAACTGCTTCCTCTGCATATTTACACCTAGTAGTAAGTAGCTGCCTTTAATTCAAAAGGTGAGTTTGGAAATATTTTATTAAACGAGTTGGCCCGTCTGTGTTCACGGAAGCTTACTTCGCAGAAAGGTTAAATAAGATTGCAGGCTTAAATTTCATTTCACTTTTAATTTGTATACACAAGGCAGTTTGCAAGCTGAAGAAACAACAAAATAAACAGCAAAGGTCAAACGCATAATAACAATCTGATCCAATGCACACACACAAAAAAAGTCACAGTAATTTTAAAATAAACAACTTATATCAAATAAAGCAATAGTTGGTAATCCATTAGAATATAATAGTAAACAGTAAAAATAACATAACTATCAGCAAATAATAATTGAACTGTTGACACTTATCAGTTACAATAAAGAGTTACTAAACTATCGTCGATGAAAATAACAGCACAAAATATCACAGAGCATACAAAACCATGTGAAAGGATCAAATTGAGAAACAAGGACACACAATTTATCAAATTATTTTTAAGCCCTCTTTGTTTTAGCTCCTTAATCCCTATACAGTACTTAGAGATAAGTCTATTTTTTTGCCGCTTGTGTCTTTGAGCATCGAGAGGTATTTGCTGGGAAAGTGATAGAGGATTCTGTCCCCATGAACGGGGAACCTGTGGCTCTCCAGTTGTTGCAGTCCCAGTCGTCCTGACCAATGGCCAGGAATGGTGGGAGTTCTAGTCCAGCAACATCCCAGAGGGCCACAGGCTCTCCATGCTTGATTCTGAAGCATCCCAGCAACATACATTCTCTTTTCCTCAACCCTATATAGAATATATAACGTGGGTTGACTTGCTCTGCCTTTTTGCCCAGTGCTTCCCAAATGCTCAACAACTAGCTGATTGTTGGCCATCTGGGAAGCTGTGTGCAAGAGGTTTTGCAGTGCCTACGCAACTCCTTTGAGCCAAGCCCCACTTTTACGTGGCCCAAAGGTAGTCATGGTTCCCCCGAAACAACTCATGGGCACAATGGGGAGGCCTGGGAGGCCAAATTTGGCCCTTGGGCTGGAGGTTCCCCACCCCTAGCCTAACTCTTATTGCAAAAGAAGCTTGGGCCTGATACCTTAATTTGAAAGGTACTTCATGGCTATGAGAGAAAATATCCCAAGGAAGCTTCAGCATAGAAGTTCATTATGTTCCATATTTTTCATATGTCAAGGCCTGACTTTCCATAAGTATCTTTTATATCTGGGTTTCTTGCATGGTTTTTTTTTGTACTGGCATCATACCTGCCAAGTTCCGGCCTGAGAAATAAGGGACTGGACCGGACGTAGCAGACCGGAAGTAGCGCTGTCGCCATTTTGGAACTTGGCGGAGCATGCTCAGAAGCGACTTTTGATGCTGCTCTGCCCTGTTCCAAAATGGCTGCCGCACCAGAAGTCACGCTGCAGCATAGCTGCCAAGTTATCCCTTTTTTAAAGGGAAATTCCCTTATGCTGAATAGGCTTCCTCGTGAGAAAAGGGAAAACTTGGCAGCTATGCGCTGCAGCCATTTTGGAACTGGGCAATGCAGCATCAAAAGTCTCTTCTGAGCATGCTCCGCCCAGTTCTAAAATGGCCGTCGCGCCAGAATAAACCGGGGGGAAACAAAAAAATCTGTTTTTTCAGCTGGGGGCAGCTGGAAAAACGGGGGTTTCCCGGGGAATATGGGAGACTTGGCAGCTATGACTGGCATCTGTCAGCAATTCAGTTTGCTGAAATGCCGGTATGTGCTATAGGAGAAGAGCTCTGTGCAAGAGCTTGCAGTAGACTAATCGAAAATAAGATTAAGATATTTTAGCCTGTGCCTTTGTTACTGCATTTAACGTCTACTATTCTGTCATCACCTCATCTTCTTAAAAACGGTGTATAATTTAATAGCCCTGTGGAGGCAAAAAAGAAAAAAGGCTGATATGTCGATATGTGCTTGCTACACACACAAACACACACTCACTTGTGGTTAATGTGATTTGCCTTGAAGAATGTGCATAAAACCAACCATTGTGCTGAATCATTGGACTGGAGAATGTGCACAAAAGAACAGCATAAATTTTGATTTCCCATATTAGCCAAGCTTAAAATGTTGGGTATTTCATGTGGGGCATTTCACACATTGCTTGATCATTCAGCCTATTATTTTCTTGGGCAATGTATACCTTTACTTACTGAGGTGTGAAACTCTCACGTCTTTCAATATTAATTGGAAGTTATGCGTGTTGATGTGCCCAATTCCCTATTTTTGCTTCTTATACATGCTCATTATTCTTCCTTTCTGGTGAATGTGCACAATAACAGGCCATCATGCGCATTCTTCAGTCAACTTGTATTAACCCCAGCCATTGTTTTTAGCTTTGCCCTGGGGCAACGGGGACAGCCACTGTTGCATATGCTTATAAACCTGATCCCCGGACTTTAAAGATACCATATCTGGCCATTAGACCATCCTCTTTCAGAATTTTACTTCATAAATCTATATTTTCACCCCAAAGATCAAGTATGAAATTTTATCAAACTCTCTCTCTCTGAAGAATTTCCCCTGTTAAGGAAATGTGTCACATTTCAGCCAAGTTTTGAAGTAAAAATGGAAATGTCGTAAAATCTAATTTAAAACACACATAAAATGCTGGATTCTATGTTATTAAAAGTGTGCCATCCTTATCAGTGAATCTTATTGGGCTCCTAATCATTTTACGTAGAACTTCGATTTCATGGTGTATAGTTTGCTCTTCTAGCTGGGAGGTAAAACTGTATTACGGTATTATTATTATTCCCATGGATCTGACCCACAATGCACCTTTTTATGTTTTCTGACTTTGGTCTTGCTTGATTGTTTGCTTATTATAGTTCTCTATATAGCACAGTCTATATCTATCCATATAAAATCACCAGTGTTGTCTAGGAGTGGAGCAGAGAATGATTCAGTCATTGGAAGAGACTAGTTAATAGCATCATTTTTTCGATGCACTCATTAAATGATTGGTTAGAACAATCTATGCTCTTGCTTATTTTTCAATCAAATTTGAGCAGTTTTTTTTCTTTTAATAGCAACTGCCAAAAATACGTAGTGTTCTTGCTCTTGGCGTCTCTACTGAGAGACCAATGAATATTCACAAGGTTTTTTTAAAAAAACAAACAAACAAACTATAAACTATGAGTTACCTAGTACTGATTTAATGAACAATTAAATTCAGCTTCCCTTGGTCTTGGCTCAGAGGACAAATACTGCAGCACCTTTTAAAATATCACTTCAATATGCATGAGCTTTCAATCCTGCAATTCCCCCCCCCCCCCTGAAAAATGCTGGATTGCTGTCAACCGTATGAAGCCGAAGTGCAATGGTTTGCATTGTATTAGAGTTGTAAATAAGGCAATTTAATTTCTAGTACTGGCAGTTCCTTACACTTCCTTTGTAAATAGGGGGGAAGATATTGGCACTGGAAAACTAAAAATAAGGCCAACCAACCTTTGCAGGAAGAGCAGGAACTTTATCTTTCACTACATAGGATGACTCTTTCCGAAAGATTTCCTATTTCTTAGCATAGAAGCAATTCACTCTGTTATGATGAATGGGAAATGCATAGTCATTGATGCAATTACCCATCTGTGTAACCTTATTGCAGATAAACGGAAATTAATGGCGACATCCAGTGATACCCACCCTTTTCTGCAGTGGGACTCTTTGCAGCTTGACAAGCTGAGGAGAGCCAACCAAATCTTTTTCAGGAAGGGCATGCCACATTGTCATGATCTAGACATGACAGCTGAGAATGCATTAGGTTCAACACTTAATTACATCTGTGGGTTCTTCAGACATTTCTGTATCATCCAGGTATTGAATATTGCCTGCTTGGCTCCATTGTGAAATATGTCTACCAGCTCCATCTAGTAGGCAGGCTGAGACCCTGCCTGCTTGGAGACTGTCCTGCCAGAGTGGTGCATGCTCTAGTTATCTCCCGCTTGGACTACTGCAATGTGCTCTGCGTGGGGCTACCTTTGAAGGTGACCCGGAAACTACAATCAATCTAGAATGCAGCAGCTAGACTGGTGACTGGGAGTGGCCGCCGAGACCACATAACACCGGTCCTGAAAGACCTACATTGGCTCCCAGTACATTTCCAAGCACAATTCAAAGTTTTGGCACTGACCTTTAAAGCCCTAAACAGCCTTAGCCCAGTATACCCGAAGGAGCATCTCCACCCCCATCGTTCTGCCCGGACGCTGAGGTCCAGCTCCGAGAGCCTTCTGGCGGTTCCCTCCCTGCGAGAAGTGAGGTTATAGGGAACCAGGCAGAGGGCCTTCTTGGTAGTGGCGCCCACCCTGTTGAACGCCCTCCCATCAGATGTCAAGGAAATAAGCAACTATCTGAGAAGACATCTGAAGGCAGCCCTGTTTAGGGGAAGTTTTAAAGTTTGATGTTTTATCATGTTTTTAATATTCTGTTGGGAGCCGGATGGGCGGGGTATAAATTGTTGTTGTTGTTGTGTTCCATTTTTCATCCACTTCATTCCTCTATATGGAGTACACTTGTTCACTTTCTAACACTCATTTGGAACAGAACAGGGAAACGTCACTGTTTTCAGGATTATTTCCACCTCTAAATTCTTCAGTAAAAGCATCTAAGGCGGCAAATGCAGTCCTATGCAAAGGATCACTGTAGGCCACGGGTGTCAAACACAAGGCCCGGGGGCCTAATCCGGCCCGCCAGACCTCGTCATGTGGCCCGCGTAGCCGCCGCCAGTAGCCACTGACAGTAGTTCTGGAGCCTGCGATTGGCCGAGGGTCAAAACCGGGGGCGGGGCTGCAGGCGGAGGCCGGGGCGCTGGAGCCGCGCTGACGGCCTTGGCCAGGGAATTTCAATTTCGAATGAGGCTGAGGGAGGCGGTGGCACAGCGGCCAGACGGGGAAGTGAGATGCAGGAGGAGGAGGAGGAAGCCCGCCGAGGAGGTAGGAAAGCCCTACTACAGGCGCCGCCGGCAAAGTTGGTGCCGGGACGGAGCAGCGCTGGATTTTTTTTTGGCGGGCTTTGCTGTTGTCTCCAAGAGCGAGTGAGGCGGCACTGGGGAGCCGCCGCCCGCCGCTTCCCTTCCTCTCCTCGGCTGCATCCGGGAGGTGGGCGAGCGAGCGGGCGAAAGGGACGCGGAGTGAGCCTGAGGGGGAAGTAGGCGAAGCGCAACAGCCGCTCTCTTGATGGAGCTGGGTTTCTCTTCCCTCTTCCCCCGTTTTCTCCTCATAGACACTCGGGAGGGTGCCTGGCTTTTGCTCTGCCCCCCACCCCCGAGCCGCCCTTTGGCTTCTCAGTTCCGGCGGAGCTGCTCCCCGGGGGGCGGCCGGGAGGGAGGCGGCGACGACGGCACGGGTTCCTGCTCTTCCCGCTCTGCCGCTGCCTCCTCTCAGCCCCTCGTGATGTAGGGCTCCAGATGGAGTCGCCTCGCGGTTTGAGTAGGTGGGAGGGGATTTTTTGGGGGGGGGAGGTTTTCAAGCCTCCTCTGCCTGCAGTCCCGGTAGGGAGAGGCGGCGGCGAAGACGACAACAGCGCGGGTGGGGGGAAGAGCAGCTCTGAGGCGAATATGCACGTCCGCTGGGGCTGCCGCCGCCTTCCTCCTCAGGAAATCCGCTGCCCTCCCTCAGCGCGAGGGGAAGGGACTCTGGCGCTGATGAGGGAGGATGCAAAAGCAAAGCAGGGAGTTGGCGCTGCACTGCATGTTCCTACCCCTCTCCAAAGCATGGGGTGGGTTGCACTGCAGCGTGTGGCATCCTGCCTAGCGGGGTTTGGGTGTGCGCAGGGCAGGAGAGGGAAGCCATCTGCAGTTTTTTAATCCCAGCAGTGGCTTTCTCCTTCCTGCCGAAGGTTTAGTTGAGCCCCCCCCCCCGCAAGCCGTCGATCCCCACCTTTTGTTCAAAATTCCCTCGTTTACATCCCCTCCTACACACGCGCCATGACGCAGGAATGTGATCCGCGTGGGGGCGGGAATGAGCTTACATTATTACATAAAAAAAGAATAATTAAATGCAGTGACAATAATTTATGATAATAAAGAGTGGACACATAGTCCTACAGACACAACCGGCCCTTTGAGGGTGACCAAACTGCTGATGTGGCCCCCGATGAATTTGAGTTTGACACCCCTGCTGTAGGCCCTGGTTGAAAAAAATAGCCAGTTTAAGCTTTGTCTTCCAAAGCTCCTGAGATTTTCACTGCAAGTCAGTCTTCACTTCACTTATCCAGGGAGTGAGTGGTGCGGTGGTCTAAACTACTGATCCTCTTGTGTTTGCCAATCAGAAGGTTGGCGGTTTGAATCCCTGCGACGGGGTGAGCTCCCATTGTTCTGCCCCAGCTCCTGCCAGCCTAGCAGTTCAGAAGCACATTAGTGGGTTTGAGCCCCACATTTGGCAAAAGATTCCTGCATTGTAAGGGGTTGGGCTAGATGACCCTCGGAGTCCCTCCAAAACTTGATTCTCTGATTCCATGAAACCAATATCCCCCCCTCCCATGGGTTCCATCTATTCATGAATATCTACCTTCTGCACATCACATTCGTGCACATGCAAACGCCATTCTGCCTCAACCACATTTGAAACCTTCCATGTACTCACACAGACATACCAGCCGACATCCAAAAACATGCCGTTTGTGCCCTGGCTTCAATCCACAAATATCCACTGGCTTCTGTTGACTGTCTTCCAAAGGTGAACTTCCATCAGCCAACTTCCACAAACATCAGCCTGCTTTAGCCTTGTAGCCTCCACCAACTTCCGAATCCAAAAGCCACTGGCTTCCATCCACCAACAATCTGCCAGCTTCTCTTAGGTCCATCATGAGACGTCCGCCAACTTCCAACCACAGATACCAGCAGCCTTCAAGCAAGCAAACGTGCCTTACTATCACTCCATAGCATCCTACTGCCAGAGCACGGGTGTCAAACACAAGGCCCGGGGGCCTAATCCGGCCCGCCAGACCTCGTCATGTGGCCCGCGTAGCCGCCGCCAGTAGCCACTGACAGTAGTTCTGGAGCCTGCGATTGGCCGAGGGTCAAAACCGGGGGCGGGGCTGCAGGCGGAGGCCGGGGCGCTGGAGCCGCGCTGACGGCCTTGGCCAGGGAATTTCAATTTCGAATGAGGCTGAGGGAGGCGGTGGCACAGCGGCCAGACGGGGAAGTGAGATGCAGGAGGAGGAGGAGGAAGCCCGCCGAGGAGGTAGGAAAGCCCTACTACAGGCGCCGCCGGCAAAGTTGGTGCCGGGACGGAGCAGCGCTGGATTTTTTTTTGGCGGGCTTTGCTGTTGTCTCCAAGAGCGAGTGAGGCGGCACTGGGGAGCCGCCGCCCGCCGCTTCCCTTCCTCTCCTCGGCTGCATCCGGGAGGTGGGCGAGCGAGCGGGCGAAAGGGACGCGGAGTGAGCCTGAGGGGGAAGTAGGCGAAGCGCAACAGCCGCTCTCTTGATGGAGCTGGGTTTCTCTTCCCTCTTCCCCCGTTTTCTCCTCATAGACACTCGGGAGGGTGCCTGGCTTTTGCTCTGCCCCCCACCCCCGAGCCGCCCTTTGGCTTCTCAGTTCCGGCGGAGCTGCTCCCCGGGGGGCGGCCGGGAGGGAGGCGGCGACGACGGCACGGGTTCCTGCTCTTCCCGCTCTGCCGCTGCCTCCTCTCAGCCCCTCGTGATGTAGGGCTCCAGATGGAGTCGCCTCGCGGTTTGAGTAGGTGGGAGGGGATTTTTTTGGGGGGGGGGAGGTTTTCAAGCCTCCTCTGCCTGCAGTCCCGGTAGGGAGAGGCGGCGGCGAAGACGACAACAGCGCGGGTGGGGGGAAGAGCAGCTCTGAGGCGAATATGCACGTCCGCTGGGGCTGCCGCCGCCTTCCTCCTCAGGAAATCCGCTGCCCTCCCTCAGCGCGAGGGGAAGGGACTCTGGCGCTGATGAGGGAGGATGCAAAAGCAAAGCAGGGAGTTGGCGCTGCACTGCATGTTCCTACCCCTCTCCAAAGCATGGGGTGGGTTGCACTGCAGCGTGTGGCATCCTGCCTAGCGGGGTTTGGGTGTGCGCAGGGCAGGAGAGGGAAGCCATCTGCAGGTTTTTAATCCCAGCAGTGGCTTTCTCCTTCCTGCCGAAGGTTTAGTTGAGCCCCCCCGCAAGCCGTCGATCCCCACCTTTTGTTCAAAATTCCCTCGTTTACATCCCCTCCTACACACGCGCCATGACGCAGGAATGTGATCCGCGTGGGGGCGGGAATGAGCTTACATTATTACATAAAAAAAGAATAATTAAATGCAGTGACAATAATTTATGATAATAAAGAGTGGACACATAGTCCTACAGACACAACCGGCCCTTTGAGGGTGACCAAACTGCTGATGTGGCCCCCGATGAATTTGAGTTTGACACCCCTGTGCCAGAGGATTGTCTCCTTCCATTCACCACTTTGCCTCCTCCAAGTGGAAGAAACCTGGGCAGTGCTGAATGTCACATCCAGTGCCAGGTGTGTCCAGTTGGAAATAAAAAGGGCTTTCCCCTTGGCCTGCCTTCATATCCACTCAGTTGCCAAGTGCTTTTGTGACATCACAAGAAACCCACAGCCAATGGCAACAGCTGGGGAGGCATCATCTTCATTGCTTTGAGCCTCACAATGGCGGTGGACCTATCAGTGATGCTTGTTTATTCAGGAAGTGGGTGGCGCTGTGGTCTAAACCACTGAGCCTCTTGGGCTTCACAGTCAGAAGGTTGGTGGTTCGAATCCCCGCGACAAGGTGAGCTCCCATTGCTCTGTCCCAGCTCTTGCCAACCTAGCAGTTTGAAAGCACACCAGTGCAAGTAGATAAATAGGCACCGCTGATCACATATGATCTGATAATACAAAGCCATTCATCCGCAACTGTTTTCTGAGTGTTTCCCTAAATGCTTTTTTCAAACCTAAGTTGAGAAATAAAACATTGAACTTGGCCAGGAAAGAGCTGTAAGTAAATATGGCTGTACCGTGAATAGAAAGACTTTCCAAGAAGCGTGGAAGATGACCCTCGAAAGTACCCTTTCTTGAGTGGCTTACCAACCTTCTCTTATGCATCCTTCATCTATAAAGCCTGCATTAGCGGGTAAGAGGTTTTTATTCATTTTAGCAGGCATAATAACAGGATGCTAAAATATGCACAATAACCAAAGAAGACATTCTTAAGTGAGACTGCACTGCTTAACATCAAAAAGAGAGATCGATTGCTTTTTAACTGGTGTAGCTCCTAACAAGACAGCACAGCTGGTTTGTTTGTTTGTTTGTTTGTTTGTTGTCTACATGGATGGTTTCTATGTTATTGCCTACATGGTGTCTCGGGCCAATATGAAGCCTGAGGTCAATTCTTGTGGTTCCGATGCTGTGCCTGAAATTCGATGCATTAGGGAGGGAGAGAAAGAGGAGGAGGAGCATCTTTCCCCATTTCTTAAGATGCCTGAGACAAACCAAAATAGTCATCAGGATGTAGCTTCCCCTTGCTCCTTTCGGCGTGATTTGCTGCCAATAGCAACTAACCTATCATCTGACTGAAAACAATGACAAAGTTATGTCCTGAGTAACATTAATATTAGGGGAAGAAAAATAATCTTATTGTGCATCTGGAAAGGAATGTTGCAATGGTTTCCTTTTTATTGGCATAAATAGTGAAGCCTTTAGTTCCAGTACTGAGTCTTCACTACAGTTCTTCATGATTATTTCAGTCTTGGTTTTGGAGATGGGAAGAGTTGTGCTTCAGAAACTAGTGTTAAGGTCCGGTGCAAGTCTGTAGCAATCTCCTGTCAAAAAGAGAATGGTAGTCATTCCTTCAAAACAGGCAGTTCACCAAAGAAAACAGAGCTGTGGCATGAACAGTAATGCAAAACAAATGAGAACATGAATGAGGATGAGGACATTAGCATTCGGAGAACAGGAAAACAAGAACAAACCAAAGAACACAAAATAAAGCATTGTCATTGTGCTGCTTTTATTTTCAGAGGCTGCCTCTTCTCTTTCCTTCCTAACAGTGTGGAAAGTGGATTCTATGAAAGTTTAGGCTGAAAATCATCCTCTTATCTTCCATTTTGGTGTCAAGAGTAGTTTATTGCGGTGTTTTCTTTGTTATGTGTCCCTGTACTTGTAACAGCGGGGACCGCAGACATGATAGATATGACTCATAGGCCCTAAAGGATGGAATCTCAAGAGCAGCAGTTCCAAACTGTGGCCCATGGCATATTAATATGCCCCAAGATACCCGAAGTATGCCAAAGCTCAGTGGTACAGCGCCTTCTCTGAAATTCTGCCGTGCCCCTGCTATTCAGTATAGGCAATTCTGTGCTAAATGAACCATTGGTCTGAAATAGCAGAAGACAGGGTCTTAAGTTCCTGTGCCTTGAAACAGGGGGGGGGGTTACCAAAATGGATACTAGGATAGCCGCTCATGATGGCTAAATATGAATACCACTTCCTGGAGTTAAGAAAAGGAAAGGAAAGGAAAGGACCCCTGGATTGTTAAATCCAGTCAAAGTCATCTATGGGGTTGCGGTGTTCATCTTGCTTCAGGCCAAGGGAGCCAGTGTTTGTCGGCAGACAGCTTTCCGGGTCATGTGACCAGCAGGACTGAACCGCTTCCAGCACAACAGGACACTGTGACAGAAGCCAGAGCGCACGGAAATGCAGTTTACCTTCCCGCTGCAGCAGTACCTATTTATCTCCTTGCAATGGCATGCTTTCAAACTGCTAGGTTGGCAGGAGCTGGGACAGAGCAACGGGAGCTCACCCGTCGTGGGGATTCAAATTGCTGACCTTCTGATCGGCAAGACCAAGAGGCTCAGTGCTTTAGACCACAGCGCCATCCACATCCTGAATAAACAAGCACACAATCATTGAAAGGTCCACCTGCTATTGTGAGGCTCAAAGCAATGAAGATGATGCCTCCCCAGCTGTTGCCATTGGCTGTGGGTTTCTTGTGATGTCACAAAAGCACTTGGCAACTGAGTGGATATAAAGGCAGGCCAAGGGGAAAGCCCCTTTTCTGTTTCCAGCAGGACACATCTGGCAATGGATGTGACATTCAGCACTGCCCAGGTTTCTTCCACTTGGAAGAGGCAAAGTGGTGAATGGAAGGAGGCAATCCTCTGGCCGTGGGATGCTAGGGAGCGATAATAAGGCAAGTTTGCTTGCTTGAAGGCTGCTGGTGTCTGTGGTTGGAAGCTGGCGGACGTCTCATGATGGACCCAGGAGAAGCTGGCAGGTGTTGGTGGATGGAAACCAGTGTCTTTTGGATTCAGAAGTTGGTGGAGGCTACAAGGCTAAAGCAGACTGATGTTTGTGGATGTCGGCTGATGGAAGTTCACCTTTGGAAGACAGTCAACAGAATCCAGTGGATATTTGTGGATTGAAGCCAGGGAACGAACGTGAATGGATGTCATGTTTTTGGATGTTGGCTGGTATATGTTTGTGTGAGTACATGGGAGCTTTCAAATGTGGTTGAGACCCCTTATAATGCAGGAATCTTTTGCCAAATGGGCTCAAACCCATTGGCGTGCTTCCAAACTGCTAGGTTGGCAGGACCCAAGACAGAGCAATGGGAGCTCACCCTGTTGTGGGGATTCAAACTGCCGACCTTCCATCAGCAAGCCCAAGACGCTCGGTGGCTTAGACCACAGCGCCACTTCCTGAGGAACATCAGCTAGAGAGGGCTGAGAGTTTTCCAGAGGCTTTTTGTCAGCCACTGTGGAAACATGTTGGAACAGATAATCCAGCAGAGCTCTTACATTGTTCATGAGTACTCTATGCCCCATAAAGTTGGGAGGCTCTGTGCCACTTTGCCGATATATGGGCAGTGGCACCATCCCAAAGGCTAGAGTAATGAAACACAGGATTTCCTTACAAAGTGTATGCTACAATGAGGTAAAGGTAAGGGGACCCCTGACCATTAGGTCCAGTCGTGACCGACTCTGGGGTTGCGCGCTCATCTCGCATTATTGGCTGAGGGAGCCGGCGTATAGCTTCCAGATCATGTGGCCAGCATGACAAAGCCGCTTCTGGCAAACCAGAGCAGCACATGGAAACGCCGTTTACCTTCCCGCTGTAGCGGTTCCTATTTATCTACTTGCATTTTGACGTGCTTTTGAACTGCTAGGTTGGCAGGAGCTGGGACCAAGCAACGGGAGCTCACCCCATCACAGGGATTCGAACTGCCAACCTTCTGATCAGCAAGCCCTAGGCTCAGTGGTTTAACCACAGCACCACCTGAGTCCTACAATGAGTCCTACAATGAGTCCTACAATGAGAGATGTAGGGAAATGATGGAAGGATCACTGCTACCCAGGAAGCATGGTTCTTCCTCTTCTTATCCCTCAACCCTGATGCACTGGACAAAAGGGAAGGGCAGACTACTATATCAAACACAGTATGGTTAAACCCACAGTTTTAAGTGGGTTTAAATACACTAGTGGCCAAAACACTGGAAACCTTTGGAAAAAAGCGTATTTCCAAGGTTTGATGGCTCTCATAATACCTGATTGACTCTCTAAATACTCATGCTCATTGACTACATTCAAATGAAGGAAAGCTACTGCATATCAACCTAAGCAAGTTGTGCTTCCTTTTTTTGGTTATTTGGCTATAACTTTTGATAGAATACAGATTGAACAAACTTTGTTGCATTACATTCTTCCTTAAATTATCTTTCCATTGATATATAATTTTATGGTATTACTTACAAAAAAAGTGGTGTTATGAGCCATCAAACCTTAGAAAAACACTTTCCCCAAAAGGTTTCCACAATTTATTGGACTTTCCCAGCTCAGCCTGGGCCTAAGTCAACCAGCCAGCAGAATTTACACTGGCATAAGTTTCACCCCTCAAAGGGGGTGTTTTAAGGATGGGGTTAGGAAAGGGCAATGAGAGACTTAACACCTATTCCAATCCCCTTTGGACTTTGTCAGATGATCTAACAACCCGGTAAATCTTAGCCAGCAAAAAGGAAGAATTCAAAATTATCCATATACCCCATGAATGGAGTTTGGAATAGTTGTAACATAAGCCAATGTAAGGGGGGGGGCTTGTTATATGCCTGCTGTCCAAGCCACATGCCCGCACTGTATTTGTCACCTAAAATCAGGTTACTGTTCTTTGGGTACCAAAAGTTTGGGACTCTATCTTAGAATAAGGGCTGGGACCTTTGCCAAGAAAGGATAATAGACTTTGCATAAGCTAAATTATAATGTCCAATGTATCTTATCAGGAGCAATGTAGCTACCGGGACCAGGACAAAAAAGGGAGTAAATGGGTCATTGGTTACAAACAATGTTGAATAGGTTTAGTCTTGAGGTTTTGATCCAGAAAACAGCCATTGTAACTTGCATGAGAGAGGTCAAAGAGATGCTGTGGTTACAACAGTTCATGGCTTTGCTATAGCTAAGCAGAGCTACAAATATCCAATATCCACATTCTCACAAGTACCTTGTTCACGCTGCTATAAAAATGTTTATTGTTATGGTTGAACTCAAACTACTTCATTAGCTAAGGGGGGAAATGGAAAGGATTTTGGAGGCTACATGATACAGCAAGACAAAAATCAGAATAAAGATGACTTATATGCTTTTAGCCTTTAGTAGACCATTTGGTGATGAATGTTCATCTGTAGTCTCTGACGCGCTTCAAAATCACACAGCCAGGAGCAAGTTCCTTCCTGAGCCATTTAAGCAATATTTGATAGCACTGCAACAAATCATAAGATTGACTCCTGGATAGTACTTTTATCGCCTTCAGCTAGTGATAAATGCATACCTACCTGGCCCAATAATGATAAAGAATTTTTATTTAGAATTGCCTGCCAACTGGAAATCAAAGCTGGTAAAAAAAAATTGTTCAGATTCTGATTTAATGGTTCTTGAAAGAAGCAGATAAATATCAAACACTATTGGTAAGTAAGGTCCCACAGAGCTGGGAGTTGATAAGCAAATGTGATTATATTTATCAAGTATTAGACAGTGAGTATGGATGGGTCTTGTTACAAAACATTAATAGTTTCCCATTTTGTTTTCTAAAATATTTTTGTGAGTGTGACTAAGTTTTCTACATGCACTCAATGTACATGCGGTCCCTTTCCTTGTCTGCCCCCCCCCACAGCAATTTCCTTTTCCATGCTTTTCCCAGGCTCTGTCTGAGGTAAAGTTGCTTTCCAGCCTATTTGGCTGCTGCTTAGCCTGGGTGAGACTGACGCAAGATAAGCTGAGATAGAAAAACAACTAGAGGAAATGGAGGAGGTTATAATTGCTTCCTGGACCAAGAGAATGCACCCACCTTTTGTTTCTCAGTGAATCAGCTTTGCTGAATATTTAGCTTAGTGTTTGTGGCTTTTTAAAAAACAATAAACTAAAACTGGCAAAGCTACGTTCCCTACAACAAGTGTCTTGGGAAAGAATAATAGTGTCTAAAAGCAGCAGCCCCCCAAATCCAGTTCCTTAGTGTGCATACTTAAACACTTCCTGCTGCCCCAAACCTCCTCAAAACCAATGTGTACATCTGGTAGGGATGCGGGTGGCGCTGTGGTGTAAACCACTGAGTCTCTTGGGCTTTCTGATCAGAAGGTTGACAGTTCGAATCCCCACAAGGGGGTGATCTCCTGTTGCTCTGTCCCAGCTCCTGCCAACCTAGCAGTTCAAAAGCACACCAGAGCAAGTAGATAAATAGGTGCTTTTGTGACATCACAAGAAACCCACAGCCAATGGCAACAGCCGAGGAGGCATCAATCTTCATTGCTTTGAGCCTCACAATGGTGGGTGGACCTATCAGTGATTGTGTGCTTGTTTAATCGGGATGCATGTGGCGCTGTGGTCTAAACCACTGAGCCTCTTGGGCTTGCCGATTGGAAGGTCAGCAGTTTGAATCCCCACGATGGGGTAAGCTCCCTTTGCCCTGTCTCAGCTCCTGCCAACCTAGCAGTTTGAAAGCAAGCCAGTACAAGTAGATAAATAGGTACCATTGCAGTGGGAAGGTAAACGGCATTTCCGTGCGCTCTGGTTTCCGTCACGGTATCCCATTGCACCAGAAGCGATTTAGTCCTGCTGGCCACATGACACGGAAAGCTGTCTGTGGGCAAACGCTGACTCCCTCGGCCTGAAAGCGAGATGAGTGCTGCAGCCCCATAGTCACCTTTGACTGGACATAACTGTCCAGGGTCCTTTACCTTACCTTTGCCTATACATCTGGTCCACACAGTTTAAACAAAACTTGGTTTAAGGACATGTTATGTATTATTAGGACCTCTCAACATTTAGTTCCAAACTGGCTAGCCTATATTGAGAATGATAATATGGAATGATGATTCTTCTCCCATTTCCAACTTAGCTGAGGGGTATGAATCCATGGCTCACCCAGCCTGGTCAATGGTCAAGTATGATGGTGTAAGTCTTGTCTCACTAACCTTTTAATGTTATTTTTGGAGTGTCAACAAGCATATAGATGTAATCGAGTGGACATCTTGTACTTAGATTTTCCAAAAGCTTTTGATAAAGGATCTAATCAAGGACCTCTGGATAAGCTTTGCACTCACAAAATAAAAAGAGAGGTACTTTGGGGAAGCAACACTTGGTTAAGACAAAAAAAAAAGCAGAGAGAAGGAACAAATGGACAGTTCTCCCAGTGGATGGATGGATGCAGACAATGGAGCCCCCCAAGGTTAGATATGGTGCTTTTCAACTTGTTCCATAAACAATCTAGAGGAAGTCTGAGGGATCTCTGTCCCTCCAGATGTTTCTGAACACCCACCAGCCCCACCAAGGATGGCCAATGGTCCCAGATGATGGGAGTTGTAGTTTAGCAACATCTGGAGGGCCAGATGTTCCTAGATCTAGACATAGGGGTGAGCAGCAAGGTAACCAAGTTTGTTGATGGTACCGAATTGTTCAGGGTGCTTAAAACAAAACTGGATTGCAATGTGTTCCACAAGGATCTGTCCAAACTAGGAGGATGGGAAGTAAAATGGCAAACACAGTTCAATGTAAACGAGAATAAAGTGGTGCACTTTGGGGCAAAAGAAACCTATTTTCACATATTTGCTCATGTTGCTGTTCGACAATATGAAGGGCCACAGGGTCCCCTCTCTAACAGATATTTACCCTGTATAAAAATAGGGGAGCGGAAGGGTTGTACTATGGCCTTCATCCAACTCACCAGTTTATTAATTCTTCACCTTTTCCAGTAAACTAGCTTTGTTGTCATCATGAAGAATGAAGAAGCAGAATCACAAGTTCATCTGGAGAAGGATTGGCTCCCTATGCTATCTGTGCCAGCAGATTTGCTGTGACTGTCTTTAGTACTAACCTTCTATACCTGTTGAGATGTTGAGAGGAGAAGGAAAACTGAAAAATTATTTGTATTTTTTTTTTTACAGAATTTGTATACTGCATACTGAAACAAAAATGATGCATAGGCAGCTTACATTAACAAATTAATTGGGGAAGGGATCTCATTTTAAACATCTGTCTGTCATAGTGATCAAATAGAAACAAAATAGGGAATTTTGTGCCAGGTTCAGAATGTTTATGCAGATATATGGTCCTTTTCCTAATCTTTTCCTTCTGATAATATTCCCTATCTTGAGAGGCCTCCTACCACAGTCAAACTACCACCAGATATCTGCAGCCCTTGGTTTTACTTGAAATAACACAAGTGCCCTCCATAGCTGTTCAGTGGCAAGCTACATTTGAAGTCGCAGCCCTTAACTGTCACATATAGTTCTGTCCTCAGAAATGGAGAAATCAACACTGCTCAAGTTAAGAGAGAGATTTTGTTGGAGTTGAGCAAGAGGGAAAGTAAAAAAAGGTTAAAAAAGTAAAGAACCACTAGATGATTAAAAGGTAAAGGCACCCCTGACCATTAGGTCCAGTTGTGACCGACTCTGGGGTTGCAGCGCTCATCTCACGTTATTGGCCGAGGGAGCCGGCGTACAGCTTCCAGGTCATGTGGCCAGCATGACAAAGCTGCCTCTGGCGAACCAGAGCAGCACACGGAAACACCGTTTACCTTCCCGCTGTAGTGGTACCTATTTATCTACTTGCACTTTGACATGCTTTTGAACTGCTAGGTGGGAAAGAGCTGGGACCAAGCAACGGGAGCTCACCCCGTCACGAGGATTCGAACGGCCGACCTTCTGAGCGACAAGCCCTAGGCTCTGTGGTTTAACCCACAGTGCCACCTTCGTCCCTTACTAGATGATTAAGTCCAGTCAAAGGCGACCATGGGGTGTGGCACTCATCTTGCTTTCAGGCCGAGGGAGCCAGTGCTTGTCCACAGACAGCTTTCCGAGTCATGTGGCCAGCCTGGCTAAACGGGACACCATGACAGAAGCCAGAGCGTACAGAGATGCCATTTACCTTCCCACCACAGCCAGCGGTACCTATTTATCTACTTGCACTGGTGTGCTTTCAAACTGCTAGGTTGGCAGGAGCTGGGACAGAGCAACGGGAGCTCAACCCCGCCACAGGGATTCGAACTGCCAACCTTCCGATCGGCAAGCCCAAGGGGCTCAGTGGTTTAGACCACAGCACCAAAAATGTCCAAGAGGGAAAGTAATCTGTCTTCAGAATAAATATTCAGGCTGGCACTTCTTTTCTGCTACTTAATGTTTTGAAATTCAATAGGTGTTTTCCATGCTCTGTTTAACATATGTGAACAAGTTTAAAGGTGTCTGTATTTTATGTGGCAGCAGGAGATTTTTGCCAGAACGTTTTGCAAACAGCTTCAAGGGCAACAAGCAATTTACTGCAAAGTGAAATCCATCTATGACCATTGAATCCAAGGCAAGAGAACTCATTGATTAATACAGTACCAATTTGTAAGACTGTGCCCCCAAATTGGAAGTACTGCTCCTCTGTTTATCTGAGCCTTGCAAAAGCGAAGGAGATTGTTATTGTTGCCCTGTTAAATCTTAGCAATATTTTGCATTGCATTTCTTAAAATCTAGTTGATCCTTGGGTGGGAGGGTGGATAAATCCAAATTCCCCTGATAAAATTTATTTGGCTATAAAACACTCCTTTGTCTTCACTATTAATGGCAAGTCTCTGTTCTCACAGACTGCCGAGGGAGGGAAGTGTTGAATGAACTCAGTTCATCTTGAGGTAAAAATCCCACCCAATGCTATCTCACCAAAATTGCTTAATAATGGGGGGGGGGGACTCAATCCCTTACTTAGTTTTATTCGCATCAAGTGGCTGTTATATCCCTCATTTTTGTTGTTGCTCCTTCCTGTGTCAGCACCACTCTCACAAAAAGGCCTGACTGCTGGACAGAAACATTTAGAAATAGATGCTTTGCAGGGATGCTTCTCTTGTCACACATTAACAGGAGCTGCCACAGTCATTTCACAAAGCCCTCTGTAGACACGCAGCAGCATGTTTAATGCTTAGACATATTGCTGGGGAGGAATTTGCCCATGGGGACAGCACACTGCTCTAATCTCTTTGCGGTCCGCAGCAGGAACTTCAGATCTATAAATTGCTTGCTAAAAGCTGCTGCAGTCAGATGCACAGCAAAAGCATTCACACACACACACACACACACACACACACACACACACACTGACTTGTATAGAGATGCTAACAGTCTTGTGTCAGGAATTAATCTCGGAGTATACATTTTAAATTTATGATAAATATTTGATTGTACCTTTTTCCAGTGTGTGTTCTATTATTATTATTATTATTATTATTATTATTATTCGAATTATTCAATCAAATACCTTTATTAGCATCACAGTATAAAACGTTTCAAGTAACTGGAATAATTAAAAAGACAAGGGTGAAGTTATCAAGAGTTATAAGGTCGCACTGTGGTCATGTCCATTTGGATGTTCTGTCTATTTCCCAAAAGGATATTTCTCTGGGAACCCTTTCGGGTAAAATTGTGGCTAAAAAGGAAAATATATTTGTCCCGATCTGCCAGGAGAAACCTTATTTGACTTCTTCTCAGAGTTGTGGGCCGGAGGTCCAACATTTTGTTCAGCGTCAGTTGGGAAGGTCTGCTGTGTAACGGGCAAACCAAGAGAATGTGGTCCATTATTATTATTTGTTATTTATTAAATTTGCATACTGCCCTATGACTGTAGATCTCAGGGCAGTTCACAACCTAAAATCACAATATAAAAAAACAGAAAATACATAATAAAACAACTCAATAATCTTGGGTAGAATAGTGCATCAGGTATATTTTTAAGGGTAGTTGCAAGGTACCCACAGATGGTTTTGACCCCAGATTGATTAACGTAGAGCATAGTGGTACAACAATCAAGTCAAAAACGAAAATAAAATAGTATTGCCGTTGGCTCTTTATCATTCGCTGTGCTATTGCTACCTTGCTCAGCATACATTAACAGATTCCGGAGGAGGTCAGTTTTAATCCACCGATGGATGACAACAAGAAAAGCCTTGGCTTGGTTTCTCACATTGGTTTTCAGATCCCTTGCTCAGTGTGGCAAGTCAGAAATTAAAATGAGCCAAGCTCTGTGTGTGCTACTGATCTCCTCATGGCTTCCTCAATGTGAGCTGCCATCTCAGGCTAACTGTAACTGTGAGAATCAGCAAGGCATCCTGACTCTGTCCCCAAACCCCGATGCTCACCAAGCAAACATCACAAACATGCTGCATTTGCAGCTGGTTGAGGCTGATGGAAGTTGAAATCCAAAAACACCTGGAAGGAACCATGTTGGCTATCCCTTCTAATAGCACCCTGCAAAATTCCTCAGATAACTGTTTGCTGCTGTGATCCACACTTCCTCATTTCCCCAGCAAAGTCACCTAGAGATCTGAAACCACCGTTCTTGTTTTGTTTTCCTTCCTTACCTCTAAGATGGGTGTTTCTGTGGTCCTCAAGACCATCTCCCATCATCCCTGACTGGGGAAGGTGGAAGCTGAAGTCCAACAACATCTGGAGGGATGCCGATCCCCCACCTCTGCTCTCAGTTCACAGCAGTAAATAAAAACATATAAGCGGCCATGTGGAAGCGTGTCTATTGGCATTATGAAAAAATATTGCCTCTATGTGGGCATCATTGCCTCATTTTTTTTAACACGCTCATTAAAGTTGCTCCCACACATTCTACTTGCATCAAGGGATTTTTCTTTGCAGTATTGATTATGACTCATTTTTGCAAAGATGACAGCTCTGAATCCAGCTTTCATGTACCCATGAAACGCTCCTCATTGGGTGTGTGGGTGAGTATTTCATGTAAAGTTGTAAATTTTTTAAGTGTGTTTTCACAGACTTTGCTATTAAGAGATTGGGGGCTTTGTTACAGTACAGCCGCTGATGTAGGCAGAGTTGGCAGGCTGATTCCTGCAGGGTGCTATGAAGACAAAGGCAGTTGGGGGTAGGTTACTACCAGGCAGGCTTGGTGGTACAGGATCCACAGGTCTTTGCCCCTGTGTCGGCAGGGGCGTAGCTATTCAAGGCTACCAAACACATTGCCAAAAGAGAGAGAGAAGAAGATGCAGCTTAGGATCAGATTTGCTTATTCTGGTGAATATCTGCAAATAAAAATACTTTAAATGGAAATGCAATGCAGCCCATGAAGGGTTGGCTGAACAAAATCTGGGACATGTCTCTTTGAGAATGTTTAGCTTATCAAAATCAGGTGATAAGAGGAATTTCTTAAAAGTTTGATCCTATTTAGACTCCTTTTCCAATCTATGCAAATAAAATGGAAATGCACTTCAACTTCCATGCAATCAGATAACTCTATGGAGGGAATATGTTCACCAACAGTGGAACCTCGGTTTACGACTACCTCGGTTTACAACTATCTCCGTTTACGAACACCGTGGACACAGAAGTGTTTACATCTGGGTTCCACGGCGTCGGATGCGTAGACACGATCTGCGCAGCTCGCACATGCGCAGAAGCGCTCTATTGGCGCTTCGTGCACGCGCAGAAGCGTGCCTTCGCCAAGTGAATGCCTCGACGAGTGAATGCCTCCGCGGAACGGATTGCATTCACAAACCAAGGTACTACTGTACTTGTTTTGGAGGGGGAACTCAACCTTTATAGATTCGGGATATTGTGAGTACGGGTACATGTTCTGCTTTTTGTACCTATTGTAATTGTACATGTTTGAGAATGTACTCCACATATGTTGTTTTCTTGTATTTTAATATGTGGAGCCACCGCAGGCCAGCAGTGACCCGTGCTGACTGCACACGCGCTGGATCCAGTGCTTGCGCAGTCCGATCGGGGCGCCGCTGGCGTGCGGCAGCTCCACAAAGCACCACTTGCGCACGGAGACCCGTTAAGGGGTGCTGCTGGCCTGCGGCGGCACCCCGTAAGGGCCGCCGAGCGTGTGCAAAACACTGTGGAGCCGCCGCACGCCAGCGGCACCCTGACCGGATCCAGCGTGTGTGCAGTCAGCACGGGGTCACGGTAACGACGCATGCGCATTTGCGGACGGAGGCGAGGTTGGGCCAGGGAGGCTGAGTGTCTGTCACACACACACACCCCGGGGCGTCGCTCAAAGCAGAGCGCCCCCCGCTTGCTCCGCCCCTGTTTACCAATAAACTGAAACTGACACAGGAACAAATAGAAGAAGACGCCTTCACTCCGGTATGGCTCCCCTTTATCACATACACAGCCCAACAAGACAATGACAAGAATCCACCAACAGGGTACGACTCAATATGGCTAACCTGATCCAAAACACCCACCTACCCCACTCACACATGAAAAGAAAGCTCACCACAGCCAATCACAAATGAACAACCACACCGTAGACCACCTGTAACCTCTCCCACCACCAAAGGAACACAAGCGAATAGCAGAGAGCCTGCACAAGCGACGCTGACATGAAACCCCCCCCCACATATATTAAGTAAAATAGAAACATTGCCACCCCACCCCACCCCCACTCGCCTTTCCTCCCTCCCCCTTTTCTTCCTAATGTAACACTAATGTCTCAACAAATGAAACTGATCTGTAAAAATGTTACTTGGAATAAAAATTTACACCTAAAAAAGAGAGAGAGAAAAATAATGGATTTTCATGTTACGGCAACAAAGGATTTCCCCAGAGGAATGCGGCAATTAATATTCACTCTTCAGTGTAATGATATAGAAGAGTGAGTATGGTTTGGTCCTATGATACAAATGTTGGAAAGCTTTAGGCATGCATGTGATTAGCTGATTAGCTTCGACTCCTCCAAGCCAAGTTTGCTCAGTCAGCAACTGGCACAAATGATTAGCCGCCGTGTTTCCGGATATGGGTTTATTTCCCCTAAGGCAGACCCAAATGCATTCATATGATCAAACCTTACGACTGTAACATTAAAAATTGCTTTGTTAGCCTTTTATTAAACTATTTCAGATTATATGTGGTGGAGAAGGTATTTTTACATAATAAACATTTCAGGCAAATAGCGAGATGTGAAGCACACAAAAGAGACCTTATTCTTTTGACTCTCTATTCGTCTGACTTGCTCAACAGAGGCTTATTTATTTGCTTCTTGCTTTCTAGGACCAAACTTAGACATTATATGGGGAACATGCCACCACTGTTTCCCTCTCACACAGGGTTGGGTGGCATCTGTAGGGGAGAATCAGTGGGACACCTTCTCATTGTTTGACATTTCCTTTCCATTGAAATGAAAGTGAGTTATGTAAATAGTTACGTAAGTTGAGTGAGTTGCAGAACCTATGTTGAATAGCAGACAGTGAAACAAATTATATAGTACTCAGGGGAAACCAAACTGCAGCAGAATGGAAACAGGACTGGTTGTGATGAATACAGGTCAGAACAGAAATCAGTGCTGCCTTTCACCCCTAGTTGTAAGCTGCTGCCTCCTCCACCTGCATTCCCTATTATCTCAGCAAATGTTGTCTTAGGGCTACATTTGTCTAGTTAACATCCAAGTAGTGGCCTCCTTCAGTGTCAGACAACAGTGGTACATCGGGTTACAAACACCTCAAATTACAGACACTTCGGGTTACAGACTCCGCTAACCCAGAAATAGTACCTCGGGTTAAGAACTTTGCTTCAGGATGAGAACAGATATTGCATGGCAGCGGTGCAGTGGCAGCGGGAGGCCCCATTAGCTAAAGTGGTACTTCAGGTTAAGAATGGTTTCAGGTTAAGAACAGACCTCTGGAAAGAATTAAATTTGTAACCAGAGGTACCACTGTACTTCTCTGTCTCTGTCTGTCTGTCTGTTTGTCTCTGTCTGTCTGTCTGTCTGTCTATCTATCTATCTATCTATCTATCTATCTATCTATCTATCATCATCTATCTATCTTCTACCGGTATCTATCTTTCACAGTTCTACAGCAATAGCAATAGCAATATTGTTATTTATGGGCAGAGGCACCAAGATCCACGCACCATTGAGCAGGGGCTTGTCATGTGCGCATGATGTCACATGTGTTTTTCCTTTCAGAAGCGTGACGAAATCAAAAGTGAGAAAAATAGGTTGGACGTTAGATTTGTGGTCCACCAGGTATAAGAAACCTTCGGCCCTCCGCATGTTGCTGAACTACAGCTCCCATCATCCATGGCCATTGGCCCTGTTTGCTGGGGCTGATGGGAGTTGTAGTTTGGCAGCCCTTGAAGGGCCGAAGGTTCCCCACACCTGTTGGATGGAAATGTGTTGGCTGGTGTAAGGTTGATAGAAGAAGGAATAGTCTTTCTTACTAGCCATGCCCACCCAGTATAAATAGATCTTTTGGAATAATAATAATAATAATAATAATAACAACAACCTTGGCAATTTTCTGCACAATCTCCTACTAAAAATTGCACTGAAAAGGAGGTGCAATCCATGACATAATGTCACCTATTGTTCCTATTTAGTGCTCTGAGACCTTAATTCCTTAAAGTACAGCATAATTTCCTGTGATTGTTCTGGGCCAAAGTATTGCACTTTCATCCATTATCCTAGCTCTCCCTCCTTTGCTGCCTTTTAATTTATTTATTGTGCTGTATTGCAAAAGTGACCCATTCACCAAGACACCCGTTAGTTTCTTCAGCTAATTCTTGTTCCTTTTTAAAAGCCAGGAGTGGAGAAGTTGTGGTTCTCCAGATACAGACTTCTATCAGGCCCAGTGAGCATGGTCAACGGTTGGAGATGATGGCAGTCATAGTCACCAATATCTGGAGGGTCACGGTCTCCATTCATGTTTTAAGCAGAAGCAAGCTAAGCTACATCCACCGTCCTCCGAACTATCTACACCACAGACCCATTTCAGCCCCACCCCATTTGGGAGGCACTTTTTTGTTGTTGCTGGCATATGGAATTTCATTTGTTGGGACAGATCTGTAATTGCATAAAGTCAAATCTAAATAAAGGAAGCATTTTTAATAGGAAACACAAGAAGCTTACTACTGGAACAACGAGAGACAAAATGGCTGGACACAACTAGATGGGACCTGGGAGACCCATGATCAAACTTTCCAAATAGGGCTGGGTGATATATCAATCTATCATCCCAAACCACTTTGAAGTCCATATCGTGATATCGGTTTCATCATTTTGGACCTGGAAATATATTGTGAATCATGATATGTATGCGTGCTGTGCAAAAATCACAATGTGGGGGAAACCGTGAAGCCAGCCAATACTTCTACATAGCTCCATCCTTATTTCAGACATTGTGATCTATTGGTATATCGTGATGTTTAGCTGGTTATATATTGTGATGCTGAGAACCAGAGATTGCCCGGCCTTAGTTACAAATAGACGTGAAGTAGGTTAGGATTTTATTTATTGGTAGCAGGGAGACTTCACCATTTTTCTGATTTGAATCACTCCCCTTACCCTCAAGTTGCTCTTTCTCCCTTGGAAGGAGATATACAGGTTGGTGTCATGTATGTTTCAAGTATATGCAGTATAAAAAATTGCTACACACCACCCCAAGCGGTGCAAAAATTCTCAGGGTTCCAGGTGCTCACCCAGGGTTCGGTTTGCTTGGAATGAGGGACAGTGAAGACACTGGTTTCTTTATGATATGTGGTTTATTTACACATATACGGATTGAGTTTACAACAGAGGGGCTCCCAGCATTAACACCCCAAGAGGGTCTTGCTTCTCCCAAAACCACAGCCTTGGATTCCCGCAGAAATCAGCCTGCAACCTTGCTTCCAACTTTTAATTTATACACACCTCAGCTTTCAACTCTGGCCTTAGTCTTCTAACTACTAGCTTCTAAGTTGAAGGAGGGTAGCCTGCCCAGGAGCGTTGCTAGCTGCTTTGACACGTGGGGCGTCAAAGCGGAGGGCCCCCCCCTCACCGCCAGGGAGAGAGAGCATGTTGGCTGAGAAAGCCCTGCAGCGCCTAGCGAGGTTTTCGCCGGGTGGCTGCCGGGACCGGCTTGCTCCCTTGGCTGATGTGCACTCTCCCTTCCTGCTGCGGTGCGCGCTCTCCTTGGACGGAGGTGAGGGGCGGGCCAGCGAGGGGCGTCACGCCACCCACAAGCGTGACGCCACCTTGTGTGCATTTTGGGGCAGGGCGCGCCGCGTGCAGGGGCGGGTTGCATGTTTTGGGGGCGGGGTGGGCAGCCATGATGGCGCCCCTGGGATCGCGCCGCTCGGGGCGGCTCGCCCCCACCGCCCCTATCTTCCTATGCCCCTGAGCCTGCCCATTTGTCGTCTGTCACAGAGCGGTGCAGCAGGTGGCGGTGCTGCGGTGCAGTGCGTGGTGGCGGTCAGCTCAGCAGGATCCCATCCTCGTCGCCAGTGAAATATACTCGGAGTCAAGAGTGAATTTCATGCTCTTTATTCAGCTCATAGTCATCAAGGAGGAGAAGAGAAGATGAATAGCTCTTTTCCCCCAAACCATCTGCTTATATACATTATTTACACAATGGGCCTTGCGTGATTGGCTACTTCAGGGCTACACCTGTGGGCCAATTATATTGTGGATTGACTTCTGCCTGCAGCCTGATTAGCTGCTCCTACAGGCCAATCAGGTAGCAGATTCACTTCTGCCAGCCGCCTGATTGGCTGCTCCAGCAGGCCAATCAGGTTGCGGATTCACTTCCACCTGGAGTTGGATTGGGTAGCTCCCGCTGATTCTGAATCCTATTGTTCTAGGATTCAGCTCAGTACATAACAAGGGGCATTACCTCACCAGGAAGCTAGCCTGGCTATTCCAGGAATTGAATCCATGCCAGATCCAGGAATTAGAAAGGGGCTCGGGCATACAGCCTACCCCACCCCAAACTCATAGCAGTATGCTTAAGTGCTTTCTTTCATTAAAACAGGTTCGCGTGTTCTTTGGCAAACTCACCTTCTGAAATCCTTGTTGCGATTAAACTCACCCACGAAAACAGCATGCAATCAAACTTTGTGCTGCTCCTATTATGGCAGTCATATGCTTCTGTTGCAATAAAGAGGAAATGTGCCTCAGTTGTTGATCAGTTGCACATGGTAGCCGAAAGCAGTCCATGTTTATTCCAAGTGGATGCTTAATTTCCTTTCAAAGCCCTCTCTTCCACAGTTTGGGAAGTGGGAGAGCCCCGGGGTCATTGGACAAGAAGGATGAAACAATTGACTTGCTGCCATTGCTTCGGGGAAACTTGGGAGACGCAAAACTATTCTGGGTCATCACATAAGCAAGCAAGACTCTCTACTGGGTTAGCCAATGGGGTGTTCAGGGCCACAGCTAGGGGGTGGTGAGGTGGGCCCCTGCCAGGGGCGCAGGTGTTTGGGGGATGCACAAAATCGGCAAAAAAATGTCCATAAATATAAATATTGATTGTTGCCTCATAAGAAATGGTTTTAAATAGAAGGTGAATTGGATGGGGATGGGGTGGAGGAGAGGCAGAAAGAAGAGCTAATTTGTCCATGGCTAGAGGGTGCTATCTAGACCAGGCATCCCCAAACTTCGGCCCTCCAGATGTTTTGGACTACAATTCCCATCATCCCTGACCACTGGTCCTGTTAGCTAGGGATCATGGGAGTTGTAGGCCAAAACATCTGGAGGGCTGCAGTTTGGGGATGCCTGATCTAGACGGTTCTGCCAGGGGCGCAAGATCACCTAGCTACAGCCCTGGTGGTGTTCTCCAATATATATATATATATTTAATCTCATATTTATTGTAATGAGAGATTAGTTTTCATCCACATTAACAGTCTGTGTAGGGTTTTGAAAGTGGTAACTGGCACATATGTGACCAGTGTATATTTGGCGAATCCTCATCTTCACTGAGTATGGATCACTTGCATTTGCAAGTTTCGGCTTTGTGTTTGCAGCCAGAGCAAATCCCAATATAAGCAGATGGGGGAGGAAGGCAAATATTCCAATTGTTCCAATGCCAGAGGGGTGGGCATTGAATCTGAAATGGCATGCCCAAAGGGTGCATGAAATATGGGCCAGTTGGAGGGAGGAATCTCTAATAACACACCTGATATGAACTCCCCATCTGTCCACGCAGTCCTGCTCAGTTCAAACATTCTGTTGAAAGAACAATCCCCTTTTCACTCCATACTCATTTCCTTTGATGTCTCCGACATTTCTGGACACCTTTTATGCTGTGTGAGCATGACTGTACCTTAGAAAGAGGCACTAGTGCTTACCTGCAGCTGGCAGTCAGGTGTGCTAGGAGACAGGTGACAAATAGTTTTCTTTTTTAAGGTTGTTAAAAAAGAAAACTATTTGTCACCTGTCTCCTAGCACACCTGACTGCCAGCTGCAGGTAAGCACTAGCAAGAAACAGGAAGGATGTAACACAGTGGTTTCTTCCTCCTTGTCAGTCTCCTTGTCAAGATAAGAATGCATAGGATTCTGCAATTTATTTTTCCGTGGGCAAAGGAGGCCTGAAATGAAAGCAGGCTTTTGGAATGTACAGCCTTAAACCACCAGCAGCTTGTGGCCTTATAAAGACGGCGATCTCGCTAACACCCTCTTAGTTATTTCTCTCTCGATAGCAATATTGGCTGTAAATCAAGTCTGTACCAGGATTTGCAGCTTGCTCACTGATACAATAAAGGGAGTGCAGTAAAAGCAAAAGTGAATTTTCAAAATTAAATTTGCAGCCATGCTCACATAACCTGGAAGCTGTGGGAATTACAGTCATTTATTTCATATTCTACATGTAGCTAATTAAAAACTCTTCCTCCTCCTTTCCCACTTCTTTTTTACTATATGCGCCCCAAACCCAGTCATGTGAAAGGCTTCAGTCCTAAACCCACTTAGGTGGACACAAATAAGCATAAAAGTTGGTTAGAACGTGGTGTTGATAACACCAAGGTTGCAGGTTCGAGCCCTATATAGGACAGCTGCATATTCCTGCATTGGCTGGACTAGATGATCCTCAGTGTTCCTTCCAACTCTACAATTCCATGATTTAAAATAAAAGTGTATAAGGCTGCAATTCTATACACACTTATCTGGGAGTAACTGAAATCCATACAACCTTCTTCTTCTTCTTCTTCTTCGATAATAATTTTTATTAGTTTTCAATTACAACAATCCAATAAAAGCCTCATTATAACAATGCCAAAATATAGTACAATTAATAAGACCAATCTTTGAGATGCCAAATTATACAATTTAGGTGGCCCCCCGCATGCTAGAATTGATGGTTTGATGATTTACTTTATTTCTGCATTCCAAAATCTTATAATTTCCCATTACACTCCAGTCAAAATAACAATCCCTTATATTGCAACTGCAGTTTTAATGACTTCCATTCGTATTAACACATTAAATGATTTATACATCTACAGGTGAAGTATTCAAACTATATCCTTGTTCTTCCTGTGTGTGGCAATTATTCTGTCCATAATACAGTATACACCTACTTCTGATGTACCTAGGATTGCATCTCTCAATCAGAATATACGGTAGCATTGCAATCATATACACGTTTACTCAAAACATGGAAGCAAAGATCTTGCTTTCAACAGAACTTTTTTAAAGGGCAGAACTACACTCATTCTCAAAGTTAACTTTGCATAGTAATGGTTGGGAAGCATTTGCATGTACTGTAGGAAGCAGTGGGCAGAAGGGGATGTTTTAACTTCCTCCCTGCATGCTACTTTCCCTTCCACCTTCCACAAACTTTCCCCTGGCTACATTTCTTTGCTTGACCAGAAAATAAATGCTAGCATTTGCTAGTTGAAAAGGAAGAGTTATAGAAGAAAAGCAACTAATGCAAAAAATTACTGTCTCTCTCTCACTTCCCTCCTACAAATTCAAGGGAAGCTCTGTGGTAGAGCATCGTTGTTGCATGCAGATGTTTCAAGGTCCAGTCCCCAGCATCTCAAGGTAGGCTAGGAATGTCCCCCATCTGAAACACTGGAGAGACACTGCCAGCCAGTGTAAGGTAAAGGGACCCCTGACCATTAGTTCCAGTCGTGACCGACTCTGGGGTTGCGGCGCTCATCTCGCATTATTGGCCGAGGGAGCGGGCGTACAGCTTCCAGGTCATGTGGCCAGCATGACAAAGCCGCCTCTGGCGAACCAGAGCAGCACACGGAAACACCATTTACCTTCCCGCCAGAGTGGTACCTATTTATCTACTTGCACTTTGATGTGCTTTTGAACTGCTAGGTTGGCAGGAGCTGGGACCGAGCAATGGGAGCTCACCCCGTCACAGGGATTCGAACCGCTGACCTTCTGAACAGCAAGCCCTAGGCTCTGTGGTTTAACCCACAGCACCACCTGCGTCCCGCCAGCCAGTGTAGATAATATCAAAACTAGGTGAACCAACGGGCTGACTCAATATAAGGCAGCTTCCTAGCCCTCTCTACCTTGCAATAAGTTGGTTGGCAATACAGTACCATGATTTCTACCAAACGTGTTGTTCCACCAAAAGAAAGCATGTTGTTTGAGACATGGTCTTTGTAGAGTGTTTAGCAACTCTCCATATCAGGCTACCAAACATGTTGTTCAGTTGCAAGCAATTGTGGTTTGATGCACAAGTCTTTCCAAAGTATATGACAACTTTTTGCATAAGGCTGAATGAAGTTGTTTCGTTCCATCTGACTTAACTGGAAGTGTGTGTGTGTGTGTGTGTGTGTGTGTGTGTGTGTGTGTGTGATTATTACATAACTGGAAAGGTTTGCTTGTCTTCCTCTTTCCTTCTCCCATTTTCCATTTGAATAATGTCTTAACATATAATAAGACAGAAGAAAGCCTAGGGCCTGTTATTTGTTTAATTATTTTAATAAAAAAAATGTCCTTTACCGCACCTAGACAATGAAAGGCACTTTCTAAATAGACCATCACTGTAACACAGAGCATATATGTAATTAAAAGAAGATTTTTCAGGTATTGAAAAAATATATATATTTAAAAGTGAAATTTATACATTGTTTCAATCAATCCAAAGGTGATTTTCATTTCAGATTGTACTCTTCTTGCTTGAATATTTAAAACATTTAATAAACTTTAAAGCTGTATTTCCATAGATTCAAACTTGTATGAGAGGCTACACCTGCATTGCAGTGACTGGGCTGTGGGCACCTGAGATCTGAGCATCACTTGTAATCATTGCTTGGGGAAAAGAATATAGAAAGTTCACCCAGACACATTTTCAGGTAATAATATTGCGCTTCAAAGATTGCGCTTTTCAGATCAGACAGCATTGGTGTTTTGAAGGTGCATTTCTATATAGTGATATATTATTTTAGAGGAGGGGCTACTACTGACTTGTGACTATTGCCACAAGCTATTGAGTTACACCCTAGAATGAACTTTGCCCGTGTATAAAATGTGTTTTTCGCTTGTTGGCTGAAATGATTCACCGTGTTCTCAACCCAGTGTTCCTATAAACAAAACCAATGTATAGTTCAGGGGTCAGCAACCTTTTTCAGCCGTGGGCCAGTCCACCATCCCTCAGATCATGTGGTGGGCCGGACTATATTTTTTTTAGGGGGGTGAACGAATTCCTATGCCCCACAAATATCCCAGAGATGCATTTAAATAAAAGGTCACACACATTCTAATCATGTAAAAACACGCTGATTCCCGGACCGTCCAGGGGCCGGATTTAGAAGGTGATTGGGCTGCAGCCAGGCCCCGGGCCTTAGGTTGCCTACCCCTGATATAGTTCAAGCTCTGGGCTTCTTAGTTCCCTAAGCAGAAAGAGAGTTTGCAAAGGATGCAGGTTCTGCTATTTTGGAGTAACTGTAAAAAAAGAGAGTGCAATTAATCTGGCCTAGAAAAGGAGAAGTGGGGAGGGATTTTCATGTCTGATAGCTGATAGAGAGCCATGCCCTGCCCCATTGGCTGGGTTGTAATGAGGAGCTGTTGCCTGGGAGGAAGAGCTGTTTCCTATATATTTACTCTTGCTTTCTCTTGCATTTTTGCAGGGGTTTCCCTTTGCCTTTCTTGGCAGGAACATCAATGCATTTGGTTGGCTGCTGTTTTTTTAAGTTAACATTTTGCTATCTTGAATTATTCATGGGTGCATTTGAATTTTGCATTTTTGCATTATTCTGCATTAATTACTTTGGTTGCCCCCCCCCCTTTTTTTTTTGGCCGAAAGGCACAAATAAACGATAAGATAAATATATTCTGAATTTTAGAATATGTTATTTATTTTGGAAAGGGCTACTATATTGCCTTCTCATAAAATATCAAACTGGCCTGCAGCAATATCAAACTGGCCCAGTTCAAAACCATCATTAAAATGATTGGCAACTCAATGACATTTCAAACAACTGCAAATGCCTGTGGGCATTTTTTAAAAAAATCTCTTCAAGATACACCTGAAAGTCAAAAGTAAGGTACGCCCATGCTATGCACACATGTGAATCTGCCACTTCAGTCTCTGATATTGCCACTGAATTTTCTGATACCATCTCCCTCTGAAGCTTTGCACCAATGAAACACCCCTGCTGCTAAAAATAAGGAAAGGTGTTTCCCACCACCGCCACATGCCATCTGTTGAACATCCAGAATACAGTATATTGTTTTAGCCAAAACATCATGGGTAGAAATGCAATATGGCAGCCTGACCCAGCATTTGCCTTGGGTGACACTGATATTGCTCATATAGCATATCAACAGTTATTTTCCCATACAGTATATGCAGGGCCGGATTTAGGTTTGATGAGGCCCTAAGCTACTGAATGTAATGGGACCCTTTATATGTCCAGCTGTCCTTTGTCAACAACAAATTGTCACTGTTTTTTGTGTTGAGTATTTGCTATAGGCCTATGGTAATTTATGGACCTAATAGGTATCTAAACCCATTTGCACATGCAGAATGTAGGCACCCTATATATAGAAATGAGCAAACTAATGATATTTTAGGGAGTAGGCTAGCAGCCAGGGCCCAGGACTTACATCAGGCACCCCCAAACTTCGGCCCTCCAGATGTTTTAGACTACAATTCCCATCATCCCTGACCACTGGTCCTCTTAGCTAGGGATCATGGGAGTTGTAGGCCAAAACATCTGGAGGGCCGCAGTTTGGGGATGCCTGACTTACATCATAGGAGCCCACACAACACAAAACACTGTTGCTGTATGTAGGTTCTATTTTATTTGTTTTTTATCTTATATTTTGGAAATGTACATCCAGGATTTTTTTTCATTTACATTTTTGGGGGGCCCCAAGAGAGTGGGGCCCTAAGCTATAGCTTGTTTAGCTTATATGTAAATCTGGTTCGAATCCCCGCAACGGGGTGAGCTCCCGTTGCTCCTGCCAACTAGCAGTTCGAAAGCACCTCAAAGTGCAAGTAGATAATTAGGTACCACTACAGCGGGAAGGAAAACGGCGTTTCCGTGTGCTGCTCTGGTTTGCCAGAAGCGGCTTTGTCATGCTGGCCACATGACCTGGAAGCTGTACGCCGGCTCCCTCAGCCAATAACGCGAGATGAGCGCTGCAACCCCAGAGTCGGTCACGACTGGACCTAATGGTCAGGGGTCCCCTTTACCCCTTTAAATCCGGCACTGCACACACTATATGTCTCTCTCTCTCTTTTTTTTTTTAGTTTTGTTTGTTCAGAAGGGAAACCATCACATTTGGTGGGGGGAGGGAGTATCAAAATTAGCCAGAAAATTGGCTGCAAGTCAAAAATGCCAACAAGGCCTGAGTCACCATAAACAGTCAACGCAAGTAGCAGTCCATTAATTAAGGAATGGGATAACAGAGTGCCTTTGCCAGGGCCAAAATATATTTCCCAGCCGGCTTGCAGTGCCACATATGCATTAGGTAAATTTAGTTTTGTTTGCAGGTCAATAAATTAAATATCTCGTTGAATCAAGTGGATAAAGTACAGCTCCAAGGGTGAACGGAAGAATGGAGAAAGCCAGTCCTGTGAAAGGGTTGGAGTGGGGGGGGGGTTGGACTGGGGAAGCCCTGGCTCAAATTTTACGGCCATAAAGCTCCCTGGGTGAACTTGGGCCAATCACTCACCTTTCTCCTTACCTGCCCCACTGAAGACAATGGGATTTAGTTTTAAGTAGATGTGCACATGTTTGTGCTGCCAGAGATGCACCTTTTTTTAGCATCCCCTGTCAAAACTATCTACTGTACATTTCAGAAAGTGCTGGTTTCTGGTTCAAACAGGTTGTTAAGCTTACAGTGGTACCTTGGTTCTCAAACTTAATCCATTCCAGAAGTCCGTTCCAAAACCAAAGCGTTCCAAAACCAAGGTGCGCTTTCCTATAGAAAGTAATGCAAAATGGATTAATCCGTTCCAGGCTTTTAAAAACAACCCCTAAACCAGCAATTTAACATGGATTTTACTATCTAACGAGACCATTGATCCATAAAATGAAAGCAATAATCAATGTTCTGTACTATAAAATAAATAAGACAGCATTGTAGATGATAAAAATTTACGACTAAACAACAACAACAACAACAACTGCAGTGATGATTGCCATTGTTTGGATGGGGGGCTTTTATCCATTTCTGCAGTCACACAATCAATCAATCAATCAAAACAAAAAACAAGCCACAGAGACAAAAATGAAAAAGCCACACAGACAAAAATGCAAAAAAATAGCAAAAACAAAAGCATCAAATATCACCTCAGAACACTGCAATCAGAAATTGAAGGCTTTAATTAGGATGGGGGGCTTTAATTTTCTGCTTAAGGGTAAAACAGTAGCAAATAAGCCTTAATTAGGATGGGGGGGACCTCAAATTTGCTGCACAACAGTAAAAACGGAAGCTCAGGAGCACTTTCAGCTTCCGGGGCAAAGTTCGAAAACTAGAACACCTACTTCCAGGTTCCGAGTTGTTCGGGAACTGAGCTGTTCAAAAACCGAGGTACCACTGTACTAAAGCAAATTTATACAGGTAGTAAAATCAGATGAAATATTGGTTTAACATTTCACATGCCTTAATAAAGTGGATGGTCCATTTTGTTTGTATATAATGGGTGTTAACAGGCAATCCGCCCGCCCGCCCGACCGACCGACCGACTTTCCCAAAATATTAATCACTGTTGATTCTATACTATTTAGTGGAACTAGAAGAGCTTGAGAAACAGATTGCAGTGATTTTTTAAAATATATTTGTCCGTTAGTAATAGTCAATGACACCTAAGAAGTGGATGTGGATGCAAAGATCTTAGTTTATTCCCGCCAGGGATTTGAGAATGTCTTGGGCTACAAAGGCTCAAAAGGTTATGAAAATATACCCAGAAACTTTGCATTGTAAAACTAGGATTGCGTTTTCATTTGAGTAGATGCCAGAAGTATTATAAATACGTTAAACATCAACCAACTTGATGGCTGTTTCTTATCTTAGAGGGTTAATTCTGCTTTAGAGGTCAAGAATATCAAACAATTATATATATTTGCAATTTTTATATTAATTCACCCAGAAGAAGAAGAAGTAATATTTCTAGACCATAACCCTGAGGAGGAAGGTTGGGGGAAATTGCATAGGTAAAATACAGATTTCTAGTCACTAATTTGGCCCCGATTCAAAATAACTTACTGTGCTATACAGGTAGGTAGCCGTGTTGGTCTGGATCGAAGTAAAATAAAAAAAAATTATTTTACCCCTCCCCACCCCTTCTCTACATAAGTGCCTGGAAACTTCCATTTCACTGTATCTGAAGAAGTGTGCATGCACACAAAAGCTCATACCAAAATAAAAACTTAGTTGGTCTTTAAGGTGCTACTGAAGGAATTTTTTTTATTTTACTGTGCTATACGCTACATGCCTCTTCAGAAGCAAGTCACATTATGTTCAGCGAGGTTTACTCAGAGATAAATGTGGCAGTTCCATTGAACTTCAAGAGTATGTACTTCTGAGAAGACATAGATAGACCTGCTTTATTATTTATAGTTTTTCTACCCACTTTAAACTACCATTTTCTCATTATTTATTTTATTCTAATAGTTTATGTTTGCAGCAGGGGGGAGCAAAATGCACCAGTGATTGTTAGCACAGAGCTAGATGGTTCTGCTATATTATTCATTTTCTCACATTTACGGGTACTGTATGTCCCACCTTTTCCTTCTCCCGTGGAATACGGCAGGCATTCATGCGGTTCCCAAGAGGTCTCTTACCCAGAAACTTACCAGATGCAAATTTGCTTTAGTTCTGTAAGGCGGTATTGTTTCATGTGCCTTCAAACCACACTTTGCTGTTTTGGGTGGTAGATGGAAATCCCATTCATAAACAACAAGTGCTTTTCTGTCTCTGCTTCCTGCTCACTGAAATTCTCTGAAACCACTCCAATGATTTGCAACACCAACAAAGTGTCGAGTTTGAAGCCCGTGGCAATATTTATTCCGTTGAACTTAATGAAGGTTGCTGATGGAGATTAACTTTTCAAGATCTCAAGTCCATCTCGCTACATTATTAGTACTGATTCTTACTTGCTCTACACCTCTGTGGTGTTAGAGAACCTAAGTCTCAACAGGCCAGGGCCGGCTCTGCCATTAGGCAGAGTGAGGAAATTATCCACCCCAGCCATTCTTCCCGAGCTATTTCCTTGGGTTGGAGCACAGAGTTATGTGTGCTTCAAACCCCTCATACACCCCATAAAGCAGCCTGCTTCTTTCAGATGCACTTGATTGGATTTAATGCATTTTTATACTGCTTTCCATTCAAAAGGAAACCCAAAGTGGCTTACAATCAGAGGCGCTGAGTTGCGCCCAGCATTGGGGGTGGGGGGCGTTGCATGTGTGTGGCATCACAGGGGTGCCTATTGCATCGGGAAGAGGCCAATAGTGGGATGAGGCATACATCAAATCGTAATGGCGATGACTGGGTCTGCACAACACAATCTTCTCCTCAATGTCATTACAGTTAATGTACTGTAGTTACATTATGTACAGTTAATGTACAGTTAATGTCAGGTTAAGTACTTAATTGGTTCTGGAAGTCTGTACTTAACCTGAAGCGTACTTATCCTGAAGCGAACTTTCCCATTGAAAGTAATAGAAAGTGGATTAATCCATTCCAGACGGGTCTGCAGAGTACTTAAATTGAAAGTACTCAACCTGAAGCGTACTTAACCCAAGGTATGACTGTATTTGTAGCATAGGAAGGGGGCTTTCAAGGGTTCAAAGGACCACCACTTTCTCGAGCATCTGCAAGCCGTTCTAAATATTGCTGCAATGACCCTCCCACACAGAACTCAAAAACACACTCCGGAAAATGAAACACAAGTCTTTTGGACTGCTAAATAGCGAGCCCGAGAGCCATAAACCTGGCCGGAAACAGCCTATCTCTCACCATGCACTTGCGGAAGAACCCCAGGCTGCCAAGGTAACAGACTCCCTATGGGTCTGCTGACCTCTTCAGACCCCTTAGCATGACGCCTATGCCCAGCTCTGTGCAAAAGAGAAAGTGCAGTTCAAACCATTCGAGAAAGAGCTGGAGAGAGGAGCACCCAATCTGGGGAGTTTGAACTTCAATGTACCACAGGGGGGCACTTCGAAGCACTACCAGTGTCCGATTATTTTGTGCCATAGGCAAGACTAACTATTTGCACCCCACCCCAAATGGCTAACTTCAATTGTCCACAACTGTCATTTCATTAACAAAATAATAATAATGGCATGGCCCAAACTTGAAACTGCTAGATTTATTTTAAATTGCAAGAATAAGTAACACAAGAATCTCTGGTTATCTTTCTCAAACACAAAAGAACATGTTTTAGCACACAAATAATTTTGAATAGTATTGTGAATTGTGATGTTAAAATTTAAGTCTCTTAAGTTTCAACTTCAGTCACATTAAAACCTCACTTTGCAGGCCTTTTGCTTTGCAAATGTTGTTGCTTAGGGCATGTTCAGTTGATATATTTGCCAAGCAAACTAGTCTCTTTTGCAACATTGTTGAGTGTGTGCAAGTTTTTGTTAAGTTTGAGCTTTGACAAACTGTGTTTACCACTTGCCACTGAAACAGTCTCTTCTTTTGGAGACTTAGTAGTTCTTTCACTTTTCTCGACATCCTCTTTTTTCCTCTGTGTGTTTTCCAGAAATATTTCCAATTTGTGAAACTTCTGCCTAAGAGTTTATATCGTCTGTAGTGGGAGCACCACATTCAGAGCCAAGAGGTAGATGAAGAAAGGAAGACCACCACAGAAGGTTCATCTAGGGTCCTTCCTTGAAAGGCTTCCAATAATTTGTCTCTCTGTGGTTCTATGCACAGTGTCACCCATTGCTGTGTTTTCAAAGTGGACATGTGAATATTATAGTCAAATGCATTGATTGGTTTGATCTGCAGTCCATTTTCAGGCGCTTCTTCCTTTCTAGCCATTGCTTTGCTCAATCCACCAACTCCCAGGAAAACTCTCCTTTGAAATATTTCTATTTGACTTCCATGGAGCACCTATTTTAACTTACATGGATAACTACCGGTATATAGCATTGTATTTGTGGCAGTGAAGTCTCAAACACCTTCTTTTCCTTCTTCTTTGGTGATCACTCGTAGCTGAGTAAGATTGTTTTCCATGAACGCAGTCTTAACAGTGAATCTGCAAGTGACTGTGGAGGCCAGTTCTGGATCCATATGTCCTTTCACAGTGGGGACATAGGTTTCTGGGTGGGAGTTTTCACGCTCCTGCCCCCATTACCATTTGCCAATCGGCATGGGCCTTTTGGGGGGTTTGGGTTTGGGATGGGTTTTTGGAAGATGCCTGTGCATGAATTTGTTTTATGTGTGTGGATCAGTGCACGCTGACCAATGCACAGTCTTTGCAGTAAGACACCAACTGGCTGATCTGTGTGGTGGGACAGAATGTTCATAGAATCATAGAATCTTAGAGCTGGAAGGGACCCCAAGGGTCATATAGTCCAACCCCCTGCAATGCGGCAATCTTAGCTAAAGCATCCATGACAGATGGCCATCCAACCTCTGCTTAAAAACCTCCAAGGAAGGAGAATCCTTAAAATGTCTTCAGCTCAACTTCTGTGCGAAAAGGAAAAGCTGACTGGTTGGTATCCAAATCTCAAATGGGGGCAGGCAGGCAGAGGACTAGGGAGATATCCTAGTGTGGCTGAGTGGGGAGCCAGGTTAAAAAGGGAAAAGTAAGTTGCTTGAGGAAAAGGGCAGATGGGAGAGGGATGTAAACAGAGAGAGAATTGTGGGGTGGGGTGCAAGGGGGAACTATTCTAGCTATCAAGGGCCGACGTATGGTATGGCTGGGCAATATATCAATATATCACCCACAACCACGTTGAAGTCCATATCATGATACCGATTTCAACATTTTTGACCTGGCAATATAGCATGAGTCACGATGTGTGTTGCAAAAAACAGATTGTGGGAAAAACTGTGAAGCCACTCGATGCCTCTGCATAGCTCCATCCTTTCCCCCCCAGACATCGTGATATATTGGTATATTGAGATGTTGAGCTGGTGATATATCACAACGTCGAAACCAGATATCACCCACCCCTAATGGAGGGTAGAGCTCAAAGACATGCCAAAGAGGCTAGTCAATGGTCAGGATGGCTTAAGGAAGAGGTTGCCCGGGGTGTAGACCTGATGGTGGAAATGTTGCCGGTTGCAGCTTCTGCTATCACTGTGGCATCTTTACCTGACAACCCAGAAGGCACTAAGTAAAGGGAGGACCAGGGCCATACAGGCTGAATTTAATCTATTGTTTTAAAGTGATGCAGGTGGCGCTGTGGTCTAAACTACTGAGCCTCTTGGGCTTGCCAATCAGAAGGTTGGCAGTTCAAAACCTCATGACCTTATGAGCTCCCATTGCTCTGTCCCAGCTCCTGCCAACCTAGCAGTTTGAAAGCACACCAGCGCAAGTCGATAAATAGGCTGCGACAGGAAGGTAAACAGCATTTTGTTGCGCTCTGGTTTCCGTCATAGTGTTCTGCTGCGCCAGAAGGGGTTTAGTTATGCTGGCCACATGACCCAGAAAAGGCAAGATGAGCGCCACAACCCCATAGTTGCCTTTGACTGGACCTAACTGTCCAGCGGTCCTTTACCTTCTTTTACCTTTACCTATTGATTTAAACTGAAGCACCAGCTCGAGTGATATATCCGAAACGGCGGAAGGTAGGTTGTGACTGGCACCACAAGAAACCGGCTTGGCCCTATCTGAAAGCGCACCCACCACCCAAACCAGCTGCTACATTGCGTTTCCTGAGAGAACCTTTTCCCCCAAAACTACAATTCCCAGAGTCCTTTGGTGTGTGGGGGAAAGGCGAGGTTACGACAAGCATAAAGCCGTTTCAGTTCGTAGTGCAGACGCTTCTTGCTGGTCGTTGGACAGCGCCCCGCCTCCCTTCGTAGCCAGCTAGCTAGCTAGCCAGCCAGCCGGCCGGCCGGTGTTCCCCCGTCTTGCCCCTGCTTTGGCGCGCCTCCTCCCCGCCTTGGGTCCCCCCAGGCCGCTCATGCGCGGTCCTCCTCGCAGTCCGCCGAAGCGCCTTAGCAGCCCCTCCGAGGCGCGTCTCTCGACCGGCACTAGCTCCGTGTCAGCCGGCTGGGGAAGAGGAGGAGGAGGAGGAGCAGGTCCCACCCATCTACCCTCCCGCTTGCCGGGGCTGGGGGAGAGTGAGCAGGAGCCGCCGTCGCCGCCTCATCCCTCCGCCACCCGGGCTGCTGCTGCTGCTACTCCGTGTCTGCGCGGGATTCGCCCCTCAAGGCAGACCGAGGCCGAGCCGAGGGCGCAAAACGAAAGGAAGCGAGCGGAGGGGCGGCGGAGACGGCGACGCCTCCTCCTTTTCCCCGGCCGCCTGCCTCTTCGCCCGCGTCGGCTTCAAGCGCAGCTTCCTCTCCGCCATCCCCGGAGCGGCGGGGAGGGGAGCCGAGACGAAACGCGACAGGACGCCGGTTGCAGAAAGGGAGCTAGACAAAGGAGAGCCGGAGGCTGCCGGCGGGGGAGAGGTGAGTGGCAGGCGGAGAGAGCGAGACGCCTTGTTAGGGACGCTTCCCCCCTCCCTCCCCCGCAAAGCCGGGCGTCCCATTGCTTAGGAGGGTGGTGTCGGAGAGACCAGGTAAGCCCCCCCCCTCCCCGCCATTCCTCCCCTCCCCTCCCCCGCAATCGCATCCCGCCTATCAAGCCTGCAGCAGCGAGAAGGCACTGATGGAGCGGCGCGCGCGGGCTGCGTAAAGGTGGCGGTGGCGCTGGGCAAGGACCGTGGCTGCAAGAATGCTCAGCCCTTGGCAAAATAAGGTGCTCTTCTTGGGAAGCTGGGAGAGGGACGGCGTGGGGGGTGTTTCCACCTTTGCATCTCCCCAGCGGTGTAGAGTCCGAGGCCTTCCCATACCCTGGCGCCCTCGGCTGAAGCCCTATGGTCCATATTGGGGGGTGGGGGTGAAAGTCTGGGTGTTTTGTTTTTCTTCTAATCCGTCCTCAGCTCCATGGCGCTGCCCTTTCCTTCCAAGGGAAAGGAGGAGTGCAGAATGGGAAATAACATGGCAAGGAGGTGAAGTCTCAAATACCACACACATGCACACACTCCGACAACAATTCAGAGGCAATATAGGGGGAAGCGTCAGAAAAAGGAAAGCGTTGGCTGATTTTTGTGTGCTTTCTGGCGATGGAAGTAGCCAGCCATGCTGCCAGGAGCTGGGTGGGTCTCGCCGTGCTATACCAGTCTGCACCTCTGCCATTTTCAGGAAATGATACCCTACGGAGTCTTCTTCGTATATGCAGAGGTTTGGAAGAAAATGATGGTTTTCTGTTTTCTCTGAATTCAGCCATTGAGTGGTTCAGTAAGTAAAGGGGGGGGGAGTCTTTTCTTTCGCTCATTCCTCTCCCACTCAAATAGCAGAGCAGAATATGAGCAGAATTTACGCGTTGCATTTTCCTTATGGGGTTAAAGCGATAGAAGGTCTTTCCCACCCTTTCCCTTTCCCTCTCCCCTCCCTCCCATTTATTTACAACGTCTCAAGATGCCAGATTCGTTCTTGCAATAATTGCTGCCTGGAAAATCGGAAGCGTGTGATATTTTAGTAGCTAGCATGCACTCGATGCAAGTGGACAACATCAACAGTTGCAACAAATTTAATTGCTGGTTCTGGGTGAAGGTAATAGTCACAAGGGAGAAGGTTGTTCAGTAGCAGTATTTCCTGGACTCAAGGACAAATGGAGGCTTCTTCTGTAGTTTGTTTGGTGTGTGTTTTTCCTTGGGAGAGAGGGTGTGGTGGTCATGACTCTGTAACGCAGCAGTGCTAAGCAGTGCATGGAAGCAGGAGGCTGCTGCTTGTGCTTGTGTAGTACAGTAGAAGCAGATCTTGCAGGTCGAAGGGAAGAGATGTTACCTTAGGCTTAATTTCTGAAGCTCCCACTGTCAAAACCATATACTTCTAAGATAAATGCTTAGAAGAGAGGAAGTTAGCTAACAGTACGTGCTAAACCTCCCCATAAAAATAGATTTGATTCCAGTATATATATATTCCAGTGAATACATATTCAGTGATATTCAGCTAAGTTTTACCCAGTGAAATTAATTGACCTAAGTTAGCCATGTTCATTTATTTCTATGAGCATTTTTACCAGTTGGATTAAAACTCTCGACATTCAGCAACAGCTCAGTCCCCTGCATATTTACTAGGAAAATATCACTGTCTGAGATTCATGAGGCTTCATTCCTGATAAGGCTGTAAGCCATATATCCATTCACCTGGAAGTAATCTCCACTAACTCACTGGGGCTTGCTTTTCAGTAGACACAGAGGTGTCTTTAGGATTTTGGCCTGAATTTATTGAGACTCCTTTTGTATGATGAGTTTCCCCAACCACAGTGGATTTCACCAAGCTGCTGCAAAATGCATGGATGCCTAGCTCCAGAGTGGCCAATCTGATGTAAATTAAAGGGTGATGCATGCTTTGATGTGAATATGCTTTCAAATCAAATCCTGCCTTTTCTTAAAGAGATGCAGTTTAAATACAATGGCATAGGCATATCTACAGATAAGTGAAATGTACCTGTTACTCTGAACTGAAACCTAGAAGCAGAGACTGTGATAATGCTAAGCAAGATATTTCTAAATGATGAGTTAATGTTTTAAGGATGCTTTTAAAAAATGAAGGAAGCTAGGTAGTTTGGAATATTTTGATTATACAGTGGTGCCTCGCTTAGCGAATGCCCTGCTTAACGAAATTTCCGCTTAACGAAAGGTTTTTTCGAGCGGAGCTTGCCTCGCTAGACGAATGCGTTTTCCGAAAAATTCATCTAGCAAGTCGCGGTTTCCCATAGGAATGCATTGAAATTCAATTAATGCGTTCCTATGGGCAAAAAAAAGGTCGAAAAAATTCAGTGCATTCCTATGGGATTCGCTGGACGAATTTTTCGCTATAAGAAAAGACCCGTGGAACGAATTAATTTCGTCTAGCGAGGCACCACTGTACTCATTTTCAAGATTCATTCCTAGATCATGATTATGTATGGATTTATATTTATGACACAGGTATATTTGGACATGAACGTGACTGTACAAGTGTGTGTTCTTCTTTCTCTCTTTGTCCAGTATACTCACTATTTATTATTTATTGTACTTAAGCCCCGTTCTTCCCCTCCGCCAAGGAATTAAAAGGCAGCAAACATGGTTCTCTCCTGTCTCATTCAATCCCCATGTGTAACAACCCTATTAGATTAGATAGGATGAGCAGCAGTTAATGGCCCAGGTTTACCCAGTGAGCGTCATGTCTGAGCGAGGATTGGAACCCACGTCTCCTAGGTCCTAGTCTGACACGCTAACTGTTATACCACATTGGTTCCCATTGAGTAGCCATTTCCAGCACTTGTATCGGGCACAATGAAGGGAATACGCTGGTGTGGCCATTCTCATGTTATAAATACGTACACATATTTGACCTGGGCAAGAAGAAAACCCGGGGATCACCTCAGTTTGTGGTAACTCATTGGCTGGCAACAGTGTTATGTTGGAGTTGTAACAGGGCACTTTAAAGTTACTTATAGCTACAATGTGAGGGCTGTTAAAGTTTACTCTTGCCTGTGGTGAGACAGATTCTCAGGGGACAGAAAGGAAGGACACCAGAGAGGCAGAAAGACCTTCCCTGTCTAATGTATTTAAAAAACAAAACAAAAAAACCTTGATTTTAACTATTATGTATTTGTTGTTGTTCTTATGCAAGTGACTCTGTCAGGTCTTCAGCTTGCCATTTTTGGTGAGTCATTTCCAGTTGTGTCCTCTTTTCACCTCTCTGGCCCCACGCTTTGTATAAAACTGCTACTCTGCATCTATTGCTGACATGGAAATATAAACTTGTGCTTGGGACCTTTTGCCCAATGTGGGGCTTGAACCCACAACCCAGAGTTTAGGAGCCCTCTCCTTAAAGCTACCTTTTCTTTGAAGCTTTTGGCATGACCTCTTAGTCGTCCCCTAGTGAAAGTAAACATAAATACATGTACTAGAAATGGGGAAATCTGGCAATTTCAATTCTTGTTTTGTTTTTCCAATCTTAAATCAGTTCTCCACATTTCTATATCTGTTTACAATTCATTTAAAATAAAATCCTCATAAAAATCAACCAGCATCTTACCGTGAATTTCTCCTAATACACATGTTTTTTGTGTGCAATTTCCCTAATGTGCATGTTTTTTTTTTTTTTGCAAAGGCAGTGTCCCTTAGCACAATGCATTTTGTTATCACTCATATATTTCTTCTATGCCCACCTTACCCTAATATGTGCATTTTTGCATTACATGGCTGGAGAACTACACTGCAAAATTGAAAGTGTGCATTTCAAGGCATGGTTGTGTTTCAGTTCATGTCTTGCTTTGGAAAGTGCACATTTTATGCTGTGAACTGCCCTGAGATCTACAAATTAAACTAACTAACAAATAAATTATTTGGTAGGCTCAGGGACACCCCCCCCATTTCTACGTATGCAACTAAAAATGCATTTTCATTGATTGCTTAATTTCCATTCCCTCCATTACTCATCTGTAGCAAATCTTAAATTGGAAGCTCCTTGGGTCAGGGACCTTTCTTTTGTCTCTTGTTCTGCAAAGTGCCATGCACGTTGATGGCATTGTATACTAATACTCTTAATAGGATGAGGCCATAAAGTTTCTTCTTGGATAATTTTGCCCATTCAATTTCCATTCACTTAATGGAGTTGTGTAGGCTGATCAATATTTGATAACTGCCCATATATCCATAATGTCTTGTTTAATTTTTTATTACAGTATGTAAACCCTTTTGGTTTGTTTGAGTCACCTTATTTTCAGTTGTTCTCTTCAGTGCAGGCTTAAAGTAACCCTTCTCAAAAGTAAGCCTTATTGACTTTGTTAGAACTGATTCCAAAGTAAGTGGGTTTAGGATCGTGGCCTTAGCTATTATTGGAAAGCCCCTCTGATACTGTGTTTTCCCCATGTCTCAATTATTGTAGAGCAGGGGTGTCAAACTCAAATTCATCGGGGGCCGCATCAGCAGTTTGGTCACCCTCAAAGGGCCAGTTGTATCTGTAGGACTATGTGTCCACTCTTTATTATCATAAATTATTGTCACTGCATTCAATTATTACTGTTTTTTTTGTAATAATGTAAGTAATAACTAGCTCTGAAAGCAGAAACATAGTCAGAATAATGGCAAGTAGATATTCAAATGTACAATTATTGTACAATTTATTGAAAAATGATTTTTGGTAACTGCACTGGGTGGTGGAGGCTCGCTAGGGTTTCATGCAGGAGCTTTGCAGAGCTACTGGTACATGGAGATGCTGGGGTCCTTCTGCATGCAGGACAGATGTTCTGCCAGTGAGCCACCACCCTTCACCAAAGGGACTGGCTGAGGTTGACTCACTGGAGCTGCTCTCCTGGTTCCAGGGTTTAAGGGCCAGAAGTATAAAGCAGCATCCTATGTTTCTGAGGAGAGGAAGAAAGATGGGAAGGACGGAAGGAAGAAAGGAAGGAAGAAAGAAAGGAAGAAAGAAAAGAGGGAGCAGGAGGGAGAGAGGAAGGAAAGAGGTGAGAGAAAGAAGAGTAGGAAAGAAGGAAGGGAATAAAGAAGTAAAGAAAAAGAAAGAGGGAGAGAAGACAGAGATAAAGAAGGAAGGAAGGAGAGGGAAAGAAAGAATAAGAACGAGAGAGAGGAAGGAAGAAAGGGAAAGGGGGGGGTCGTCGCCTTGATTCAGCGCCAGAAAAGAGCGCGAAGGGACCCACGGGCAAAAAGCATTTCCCGTGCAGCGTGAGTCAGCGGGTGTCCGTTTTAGGAGACGTGCGTAAAGCCTCAGAGTTGCACGTTCATGAGGCTGAGCCGCTGCTGAGCTCACGTTCATGAGGCTGAGCCGCGGCAGGAGGAGGAGGAGGTGAGGCAAGAGGAGGAGGCGGCTTGCCGGGTCGGTGCCCAGCAGCGCCATACGGAGAGTCCCGAGCCTCTGCAACGCAGCAGTGCTCTGTAGCACTTTGAATCCTCCTCCTCCTCCACACAGCGCTGCTGGGTGCTTTGTCTGTGCTGCTGCAGCAGCAGCAGCAGCAGCAGCAGCCGTTTCCAGGCGCCGAGCCATGGCAGGAGGAGGAGGATTCAAAGTGCTACAGAGCACTGCTGCGTCGCAGAGGCTCGGGACTCTCCGTGCGGCGCTGCTGGGCGCTGACCCAGCAAGCTGCCTCCTCCTTCTCCTGCTGTGGCTCGGGGCGCTCCACGCAGCGCTGCTCCGCCTGCCTTTCTACCCCCCCAGGCCCCAGCTGTTTGTTGGCGCGGCGCTTCAGCAGCAAGGTCCCGCTGCTGGGTCCCGCTGGCTGGGGCGCTCGGCGGGCCACATGACGAGGTCTGGCGGGCCGGATTTGGCCCCCGGGCCTTGTGTTTGACACCCATGTTGTAGAGCCTTGTGCTTTTGCTCTGTGTCTTCTTGTTTCTTGGGTTTACACTGACATTTCCTCTTTTGTCTACCTATGCATGCTGTGTTAGAGATAAGTATTGGGAGGGTGATAAGACCTTAGGACCTTAGTGATGGCGAACCTATCACATGCATGTCAGATGTGACACACAGAGCCCTCACTGCTGGCATACGCCCCATTGGCCCATTCATGCTGCTGTTGTTGTTGTTTTCCCCCCCATTTGTTCTCCCGCTCCTCCTACAGCTTGTCTCCACTAGAGCTTGTCTCCGCTACAGCTTGTCTCTGCTGTTAAAACCCAGATCCGTTGTTGTTGTTGTTGTTGTTGTTGTTGTTGTTGCTGGTAGCCAGAGATTGGTTTTTTAACCCTTTCTGTGCTGTTTTTTCTGGCGCTTTGGCAGACTATGTCGGTGCTGCGTGTTAGTTCCAGCAAAGGTATTATTCATCATTTATTTCTGTTCCCCCCCCCAAAAAAAGCGCAGCAGCTTTGGGGCATCCCCCCCAAAAGCAAAGCAACTTTTGCACACACACACACCCCAAAACCCTCCAACACCTCCAACAACAAGCTCAACAACTCTGGGCACTATGTGATAAGTAAGGGGTTTTTGGTTTGGTTAGGTTAAATAATTAGTTTTTGGTTTATTAAATACAGTTATATATTACAATTATACATTTTTGTTATTTAAACTATAAATATCATGAAATTATGGGTTTTTTTCTTGAAGTGACACCCCACCCTCGAGTTATGCTCGTTTTTTGGTGAATTTTGACACACCAAGCTCAAAAGGTTGCCCAACACTGTTAGGTCATTAAATGCTTCCACAACTGAGTAGTCTTATCAATTTTCCTAGTCAGTTCAGTCAATTTATGTGGTCCTTGGATGAAGGGTGGTACAATAATAATAATAATAATAATAATAATAATAATAATAATAATAATAATATTTTACACTACAATTTAAAGTATGTAAATAACTACTTTTGGGACTGGGTCCTTATATCAGTAGGTTGTCTCCTTAATTGACAAGCATTAGCTTCTCTGCTGGCAGCAATTACCTGTGTTGACTTTACTGCCAGAGCTGGGAGACCATAGTCCTCCGGATATTGCTAAACTAAAACTCCAGTAATCTCTGACCATTGCCCATGCTAACGTGGACTGATGGGAATTAGAGTCCAGTAGCACTGGGCTCCCCACTTTTGAGGGCCATGCATCCCCCACTCTTTCTTTGCCCTCATATAACTTTCTTATAGCATAATCCTAGGCATGTTTGCTCAGAGGTGGGCCCCGCCGGGTTCAGTGAGGCTTACTTCTGAGTAGATATGCTTAGGATTGCAGCCTTTAAGCCCTTTTGCAGTTAGACAACTCTGCTGCTTCATAACTGGCTTGCAGTTTGATTTTGGTTTCAGAAATTCCCAGTAGTAGTTCCGCGATGGTAATTTGCCTTGCCCTTGCAGAATGCAGCAACTTCCATATTGTTGTTGAAAGGGAGTAGAGAACAGCCAATTCTTAGTGTAGAAAGAGGGAAATTGGAGTAAATAGATAATAATTTGATCTGGAAAAGTTTAGAAAATACTAGATACCTGTGGGAAGAGAATCTGTTTGCTCTCAATGTGAATGCTCCTTCTGAAATCCTGGTCCTCTGCTAAGGACTAACTTTGTCAGCTTCACAAGGTTTTTGTTGTGACTAGTGCTGGCAATCCTTCATGCCCAGTGCTCTTTTTTCCTAAAAAAAGGTTTAGGGGTACTCTCATTTTGACTCAAGAAAATCACCATTTTATAGTTCAAATCGGGGGAAATAAATACAGTAAATGGACAAAAGTACAAAGATTCACAAAATGTCCCCCCCCAGAAAAGAAATACTGCTTATGCCAAATGCAGGGGGGGTCCTATTTGTGTGGCAAGAAAACCCAAATACTCAAATAAGATGTGTCATTTTGCATAGCTCCTTAGTTTGCCTGAGCTGTTTGCAACATAATACCAATATTGAATTTTGTTGGAGGGGGCTTCTGGGGACAGAAATATGTGCTTGTCCAGGAAGTCTAGCTCCCCCCCCCTTAAAAACTTGGGTCAAACTTTCTTTTTGCTTTTTGAGGCTTCTGTGGAGATTGTCTACAATCTACATACCCTCAAACTTCTCTTCACAGCCAAGATGGTCTAGAAACTTCGGGTATGGATAGATCTGGCAAACAGTTGTCTATTTTGGTAGATTGAATAAGCTTGAGTAGCTCGGCACAGGAATTCTGCCTTTAAAAGGACAAACAAAGAGAACTGGGGTTCTTGGGTCACTGCACATATGTATCAGATGTCCGAAATCCAGTGCAAAGCAACTTTGCTCTGGTGCAAAGACTTATAAGCAATTGCATGCCAAATCCTTGCAGCAAGATAATGCAATCTGCCTGGTGGCCTTTCAGGAACGCTGACCCCCCATATTGCTCGTCAGAGCTCTCCTGCAGCCTGCTTCACTTCAACTGCCATTATATGAGCAAAGGCTCCTCGTGTCTTGTCACGACCGAAAGACGGCAGGAGTTTTTTTTTCAACATCTTGTCGTGGTATTCCTTGCCTATGAAAAGGGGGAGAAAACTTGACTGAATTCAGCAGAGAGGGAAGGGCAGTCTTAAGTAATCAAAAGACAAGTGCAGCAACAGCGTTCAGACTCCGAGGCCTGCTCAGGGTACCACTAATTCAGATTCATTCATTTCAGTGGGTCTGCTTTGAGTTGGGCTTAGCCGGATTCAACCCAGTGTTGCAATCAGAGTAGACCTATTAAAATAAGTGCTGTCTATTTCCCTGTTTTGCTGTTGTATCTCTTCAGGGTGGCATGCATTCTTTCTTACTGCACAATTTTTTTAAAAAAGAGAAATGATTTTTCAGCAAAGTGTAAGAAAAATAACATGTTTGTGTGCTACAAATCGGTATAATTTTCATGAGTGAATGCCATATTGTCCCCTAGAAGCATGTAATGGAAAATGGATTGCGGACATAAAATCAATTAACCTCTGCCTTGTAAATAAACCACTAATTGTGACCGAGGCTACTGGTTGTCACTCTTGTTGATAGTGTTTGGCTTTATTTTTTTTAATATATGATTTCCACCCTGCTTCATCCTTCCCTTCCTTGGTTTGCTGCTGTTCGAATCCCAAATCAAGGATGACTTTATTTAATTGTTTGGAAGCTGGATCAATAATGTGGCGTCTTTACTACTCTATGAAGCTTATTTGTATTAGAATTTTAAATGAGTTTTGCATTGACATTTTAAGCGGTTATGGGCTCCTTTCTTTAGAGGTGATTAACACATCAGGGTTAGAAATGAAGTATGAGGCTGATGCGTTACTGATACACACATAAAATGATCGCTTGGATGTTGGTGTCCCCTAGAATTAGTTTTAGTTGTTTATTGGTAGCTTACTACTTCAATTTGTGCCATATTTATTTTGAGATGGATTTGGGACTACCAAGGTGGCTAATAATAATAATAATAAATTTATATGCCACCCATCTGACTGCGTTGCCCCAGCCACTCAACCAAAGTGGCTTGTGATAGAGAGAATATACAGTATACAAATTGAATATTGGCGGTTCGCCAGATGTAAAACTTAAAATGTCTGGACCACTTCTGAAGTAGGCTCCCAGTTTCATGCTGAATCTGTGTAGCAGTAGGAAAACTTACAGGGCTTGTTCAGAGCTTTGAATAAGTGGCCACATCCCTGCTTGCTTCTGCTGTTTGCTGGAAAATGTGCTACCTACCACCAAGTACCGGTAATTGTGAATGTGCTTGGGACAGCTTGTGTTTCTTCCATACAGTTGCATCCTCAAACTGCTCCATGCAGACAGACTTTCATATGTGTGAACCGGTCCATTTAATGCTAGTTAAATGAAAACTTAGAAGGGTAGTTGATGATATAGGGGGATTTAGAATCTTAATTCATTAATTGCATAATGCTGGTCAGCTTTACATTGTGTACACATATCTACAACATCCATGTGACACTCTGTGCTCTGGCAAGTGGGTTATGTTATCTTAAACTTCCACTTTTAAAATTTGATTTGTCATAGGCTGTCCAGGTTGATGTGGGTGGCGCTGTGGTCTAAACCACTGAGCCTCTTGGGCAGGGGTCAGCAAACTTTTTCAGCAGGGGGCCGGTCCACTGTCCCTCAGACCTTGTGTGGAGCCAGACTATACTTTGAAGAAGAAAAAATGAATTCCTATGCCCCACAAATAACCCAGAGATGCATTTTAAATAAAAGGACACATTCTACTCATGTAAAAACACGCTGACTCCCATACTGTCGGCGGGCCGGATTTAGATGCCAATTGGGCCGGATCAGGCCCCCGGGCCTTAGTTTGCCTACCCATGTTCTTGGGCTTGCCGATCAGAAGGTCGGCGGTTCGAATCCATGCGGCAGAGTAGGCTCCCGTTGTTCTGTCCCAGCTCCTGCCAACCTAGCAGTTCGAAAGCACGTCAAAGTGCAAGTAGATAAATAGGTACCACTCCGGTGGGAAGGTAAACAGCATTTCCATGCGCTGTGGTTTCCATCACAGTGTCCTGTTGCACCTGAAGTGGTTTAGTCCTGCTGGCCACATGACCCGGAAAGCTGTCTGTGGACAAACGCTGGCTCCCTTGACCTGAAAGCAGAATGAGCGCCACAACCCCGTGGTCGCCTTTGACTGGACTTAACCATCCAGGGGTCCTTTGCTTTTTGCCTTTATGTCTATGATCTTGTCTGTCTGCTTAATGCATCTGATGAAGTAAGCTATTGACCAGCAAAAATTCAGGCCACATATAAACCAGTTAGCCTCAAAGGTGCCACAACATTTTAATTATATATTTGTCATCTTGCCACTACAGACTTAATGTGGCTCTTTTTCTTGAACAGTTAGCTTAAGTGGTTCCTGAGACGTCAAGATGATTGATTTTTGCTTGCTCCAAATCTTATCTAATGTATCTTCACAGTAGAGTACTTGTACAATAGTAGCACTTTATGACACAAGTAGGGATAAAATATTTAATTCTCTGCAACTATTTTAGGGCAGAACAATGAGCCATTTGTTCCCTCTCTGTATAAAGCAGGATCCAGAGACAGCAAGCCATTTGTTTGCAGAATAACTAGAGGTCACACGTGGCTTCTAAACATACTAATGTATTATAAGGTTATAATTAATTGTGTAATTCTTGCTTGCAGATGAATTTCTCTCGTCCACTCTTCCTCTCAGGTTCAGTTTTCATAGCAACTCAAATTTGTGAAGTACACAATTCTTCAGGTAGGGAGATTGTGGTGCTAGGCAGGTGGTATTTCATATTCTTCTGCATCCATTTTAATATACAGTAGGTATATGCTATGGCATATGTATATATTGAACAAAATAATAAATAAGAAAATATTTAGCAAAACCCTTCTACCAATGTTTAGAAAATTGTTGTATAAAACAAACCATTGTGTGTGTGTTTTGGTTTTCTTTCTTTCTTTCAATCGAGCACAATAATCTTTTGTACTTGTTTAGACAGCTTATGAAAACTAGCTTGTTCATAAGAATGTTGATGTTGTCGATCTTCATTAGTTGTCGAATGTTTTACTTTTTGTTTTACAGAAGGGGAGACATTATCTGACCCATAAGCCTTTGTCCCCTGTATTACCCAGCACCTTACAAAGGCATGATGGATTTATATACATATAGCCTTTACATTAGTGACAACCAGGAATGGTCAGGTAGATTATGATCTGCTGCTAGACCTCTGGGTGAGTTGCAATAGATCTGCAAAGGCCTCTCCCCCCCCCCCCGATACTTATTATAAGGTTATAATTAATTGTGTAATTCTTGCTTGCAGATGAATTTCTCTCTTCCACTCTTCCTCTCAGGTTCAGTTTTCATAGCAACTCAAATCTGTGACCAGTGCTAAGTGAACTTTAAAAGAAAATAAACCTTTGGGTAGACTGACCTTCTGCTAATCACTTCTCTCAGCTTTCACGTTCCTCACCTAAAATAGAAGTATTCGTCTGATGCCTTTTACTTAGTTAAGGAAAACTGTTGACTGAATAAACACTTTGCTACTTTTCCTCCAAAATATATTTACAGTAGACTTGAAGCTAAAATGGCCCAATCTTAAGAGTGCTTTATTCTGTCTCATTTTCAAAAAGTTTATTCCATCACTGAATTTGGATTCCCAGATGTTAGAATGCAGTTACTAACTTTCTGAAAGGAACTTGGTATACTAAGTTGTTTACAAGGTATGTTCATGAGAATTGTGTAGCTCACATTCCCCTTTTTGTGTCTAAGGAGATTTCATGATCTCTGATGCCAGAAGGAAGAGTGGCAATTTGTCTAACCACTGTGACTGTAGATGCGTATGCAAAACACAGTGGTCAGAGACTTTCCTTTGCTTCCAGGCCTTATGCTTGGCAATGTGTTAAGTACTGTGAATTAATCATATCAAGTGATGATTTCCCCCTTGTTCCTTTGTATTCTTTTGTGTGCCTCCCTTCATCTCCATAAAATTGCATGAAGCCACTGTGGCTCAAATGATTATTCTTTGCTTTTACAAATTGTTTGCAGAACCAGTTTACCGTGTGGTCATTCAAAAATATAGCAAGGCAACTTTTTAAAGAGGCAACTAACCTTCAAAAACCCACTGCAGATTTCTTTTTCTCTGGTGGATAAGAGATTTGTCCCAGTAGGGAGCATACTCAGGTGTTAAGCTTAGTAGATCCTGTGGGAATGCTCGAGGACAGAACAGTAGAGACATTGACATTTAAGAGTAGAATGGAAAGTTTAAACATAATTATTTGTTTAGGTTGCCTAATGTAAGTTATGTAATTGCATGTAGGTATTATGTTTGGAAAACTACTACTTGTATTACTCAAAGCACTCATTATTCTCTCTGCCCAGTACGGTACTTTGAAATTAAAGATCTCTATAGAGAAGACATTAAGTCTCCTACACCCAAAATATAATGTTGCTGGGCAAAGGACCTTTTTAACCGCATGTAGTGGAATGTTGTAGCTTCTAGAGCAACATCTCCATTAGTATAAAAAATAATTATGTGCTAGTGCAAAAATTCAGGGGATGCACACCTGTGTCTGGTCTGGAATACTTGGTTGTGTCTGTTGTATATTATTTTAACAAGTTGTGGGCTTTTAAAATAAAAAATATGCCTCTTGTCTGAAATAACAGGCCTTTCCCCAACCCCCATGCATGCCTTTTCCTCACCATAATTCAAGGTAAGGGTGGTATTGTGAGCAGTGCCTTCTGGGGAAAGGCACTGCAACTTATTTTTCAAGTATTTCCTCCCCCTTGCTCCTGCTCTCAAGTTAGGGAGTGTGTGCCAGGGAGAGTGGCCCATTGGAAAAGAGAATTGTTAGAAGGACCGGATTCAAGTTCCACTTGCAATATTAATTCATTGTGTGGGCAAGTCGCTCTCTCTGAGTTTCAATTCCCCACAAACAAAATCATGTTCTCATTGTGATGTTGCAAGGGCAAAGTACAATAAAGGCTGTGAGGTTCCTTGCAAAAATAAAAGTTCCATGTATATGTAAAAGAATAGAAAAAAGGTAAAGGACCCCTGGATGGTTAAGTTATTAAAAAGCAATGCCCTAGCTCAATACTTTCTACAGTACTTAGACTGACACATCACAATATCTTCAGAAAAGGCCTTTCTCAGATCTCCTCCTTCAGATTATTTGAACCAGGGATGCCACAAATAGACATTATTGCTAAGCTTCTCCTGCTTCTCCCGCTCTTTGTGCTTTGGTAAAAGGTAAAGGTAAAGTACCCCTGGATGGTTAAGTGCAGTGGAAATTGACTATGGGGTGTGACACTCATCTCCGCTTTCAGGCCGAGAAAGCCGGTGTTTGTCCACAGGCAGCTTTCCAGGTCATGTGGACAGCAGGACTAAACCGTTTCTGGCACAACAGGACACCGTGACAGAAACCAGGGTGCACGGAAATGCTATTTACCTTTCTGCTGCAGTGGTACCTATTTATCTACTTGCACTGGTGTGCTTTTGAACTGCCAGGTTGGCAGGAGCTGGGACAGAGCGACGGGAGCTCATCCCATTGTGCAGATTCAAACCTCCAACCTTCTGATTGGGAAGCCCAAGAGGCTCAGTAGTTTAGACTACAGCACCACCCGCATCCCGAATAAACAAGCACACAATCACTGGTAGGTCCACCCGCCATTGTGAGGCTCAAAGCAATGAAGATGATGCCTCCCCAGCTGTTGCCATTGGCTGTGGGTTTCTTGTGATGTCACAAAAGCACTTAGCAACTGAGTGGATATCAAGGCAGGCCAAGGGGAAAGCCCTTTTTTATTTCCAACAGGTCACACCTGGCAATGGATGTGACATTCAGCACTGCCCAGGTTTCTTCCACTTGGAGGAGGCAAAGTGGTGAATGGAAGGAGGCAATCCTCTGGCAGTGGGATGCTTGGGAGTGATAATAAGCATGTTTGCTTGCTTGAAGCCTGCTGGTATCCATGGTTGGAAGCTGGCAGGTGTCTCATGATGGACCTAACAGAAGCTTCTGCACAATGGAACACCGTGACGGAAACTAGAGCCCACGGAAAGACAGTTTCCGTTCCCGCTGCAGAGGTATCTATTTATCTACTTGCACTGGTGTGCTTTCGGACTGCTAGGCTGGCAGGAGCTGGGACAGAGTGACGGGAGCTCACCCCGTCATGCGGATTCAAACCGCCAACCTTCTGATTGGCAAGCCCAAGAGGCTCAGTGGTTTAGACCACAGCGCCTTCCGCATCCCTTTACCTTTGCCATGTATATGATAAATTCCAGATAGGGGATGGCAATAAGTAGCTTGTAGCTTGCTAGACCCATTGCTCGGGTTCTGTGGCTCCCAGTAAGTCCATGTAGGTAAGTGGGAGAGGGTGTTTTTGGGGTTTGTTTGTTTTTTGGATTATTACTAACTTTACTTTTCAAATTTCAAATTTTCATTTATTGTGCCCATGGGTCTAGAGCAGGGGTGGCTAACCTTTTTTTTTTGGCCCAGCCACATTGAGGGTTGGTCACCCCTCTGAGGACTGCATGCCATCTTTTGTGCATGCATGTCATACATGTGCAAACTGACACAGTACATGCACACAGTGGAGGGAACACATAGTCAGCAGCGTGCATAAACACTCACTCTCAGCAAGCATGTTATCTCCCCCTACCCCAACACTGCCACGCAGAGGAGAAGCACAGCAGATTTGCTCTCCAGGGTACTGCTGGGATCATCATCATCATCATTAATTGAATTTATTTACTGCCGTATATCCGCAGGTCTCAGGGTGGCTTACTGGTTAAAAAGGAATGTTTTTGCTTGGCATCTAAAGGTGTATAATGAAGGCGCCAAGTGAACCTTCCTGGGGAGAGAATTCCACACAGGGAGCCACTGCAGAGAAGGCCCCGTTCTCGTCTTGCCACCCTCCGACCCTCTCAAGGAAGAGGCACATGAAGGAGGGCCTCAGAAGATGACCTCAGCTGCCATGTGGAGGGAAAAAATAGCTCCAGTTGGCAGTCATTGATGGCTGCCAAAAAGATATGGTGGCTTGCAATTGTTCTCGAGAACAGGTGCTTTGGCTGCTCTCAGTAATAATTATGACAGATCGTCTCTCTTTAGAAGTCAACCACGAAAATTGCATCATGTGGAAGCAAAGACACAGTCTTCTTGTGAACATGGGTTACAAGAAGCAGTTTTGGGGTGCCGTTTGGACCCAGGTGGCGCTGTGGGTTAAACCACTGAGCCGAGGGCTTGCTGATCAGAAGGTCGGCGGTTTGAATCGCTGCGATGGGGTGAGCTCCCATTGCTTGGTCCCAGCTCCTGCCAACCTAGCAGTTCGAAAGCACGTCAAAATGCAAGTAGATAAATAGGAAGCGCTACAGCGGGAAGGTAAACGGCGTTTCCGTGTGCTGCTCTGGTTTGCCAGAAGCGGCTTTGTCATGTTGGCCACATGACCTGGAAGCTATACGCTGGCTCCCTCGGCCAATAATGCGAGATGAGCACGCAACCCCAGAGTTGGTCACGACTGGACCTAATGGTCAGGGGTCCCTTTAACTTTTACCTTTACCTTGGACAGTAAAATATCCCAGGACCAGAGCAGACATAGCAGACAGCTCTGAAACTATATGGTCAGTGCAAAAATGAATCAAGTCTCTCTAGCAGAAAGCTCCAAGCATTTTACACCTGTTGCTCAAGATCTGGAACATGGCCTGTCTCATAATAGCCAAAATTGCAGTGCTCAGCAAGCATGTGGTCATTTTTGTTCCTGAACCAGCTTCTAGAGAGAAGTGAGACCTACAGTGGCAGTCACGAAGTTATCTATGCATGCAAAATGCAGCTGTGTTTACAACTGATTACCCAGGTAGAGGGCTAAATTGCAAGTTACAATAATAAATACAAAGTGTTATAAATTGCATGTGGATAGCATAGCTCTTCAGTGTCTCACATATGGACTAGGTTTGTGGGTGTGTTTTAATTTTATAAAATAAGGCACTTAATTTTGTGATTGAAAAGCAGCTGCAGCTTTTCTCATCGATAAGAAAAGTGTTAGTTTGTGAATTCCATTTCATATTTACTTTAGCAATGTATCTGATACCGGATGTATCTGAATTTTGTGTGTATGTGTGAAACTTAAAAATAGCCTCTAGAAGATATTGGTTGTACTCTTTTAGTTGCAATGTGAATTAACTGAGTTTCATTCATGACATGGGGAGAGGCATAGCTTTTAAGGGACTTCTATAATTCTCACTCCTGCCTGTTTTCATAATGCTCATAGCTAGTCAGAAGAGTTATCTCAGCCCATGGAATTTGTGGAAGTCACTTTCATTTAGAGAATGTGCTGTTAGGTTTTTTATTTAATTTGGCACTTCTTGTCAAAGCACTTCTGAGCCCGAGCCCATGTGGGACATTCAAGTTTAATAGCACTTCTCATAATAGAGGTTCTGGCAAAGTTTAGTTTAAAACCTGCAATTCATCACTTGCAAATTATGCTTGCACTGACTTTGGAAAGCAAAGGTTAGCTTCGTGCATTTTTGTATCTACAAGCACAGTTTTGCATTATGAGGACTCCTTGGGGGATGTTACTGTGTTTGTCTTTAGGTGCCACAGGCCTCGCTTTTGCTCACCTCAATTGACCTCTCATCTATTCCTCTTTCTTCAAAAATAAAAATAAAAATTGAGCAATGTGACAGATTAAATAGTACTCGTGTATGGGAAGCAATGTAAATTTTATCGAGGCTTCTTTTTGAGATTGGAAAGTGTCTTCGAGAAAAACTAGCATCTTTCCCTATGAGGCAGTGCTTCCCAAACTTGGGTCTCCAGCTGCTTTTGGACTATAATTCCCATAATTTCTGGCCACTGGCCTTGCTAGCTAGGGATGATGGGAGTCATAGTCCAAAAACAACTGGAAACCCAAGTTTGGGAAACACTGTGTCTGAGGCAATCCACAGGGTGAATTGGGGGAGCCAGCTGTGGAGATAGCACAGCCCACACAAGCAGTAGCTGATATTGTTGAAATCTCTTGGTTGTGGTGGCGCTGTGGTCTAAACCACTGAGCCTCTTGGGCTTGCCGATCAGGAGGTCAGCGGTTTGCATCCCTGCGATGGAGTGAGTTCCCGTTGCTCTGGTCCAGCTCCTGCCAACCTAGCAGTTTGAAAGCATGCCAGTGCAAGTAGATAAATAGGTACCGCTGTAACAGAAAGATAAACAGTGTTTCCATGTGCTCTGGTTTCCGTCACGGTGTCCCATTGGACCAGAAGTGTTTAGTCATGCTGGCCACATGACCCAGATACAACAAACGCCAGCTCCCTCGGCCTCAAAGCAAGATGTGTGCTGTGATACCATAGTCTCCTTTGACTGGACTTAACTGTCCAAGGGTCCTTTACCTTTACATTTTTACCAGTGTTGAAGGAAGAGTTGTCTTAGCAATAGCTATATAGTGGCTTGAAAAATACATATTATGCTATTTGGAAGTATGTGTGTTGAACAGTTCTGTTTGCAAAACAGGTTCTGTTTACCTTCCTTAAGCCGTGCAGGTGATTTAGCCTACAACTCCTATCAGCCTTAGCTAGCATGGCCAATGGTCAAAGATGATGAGAGTTGTAGTCCAACAGTGACTGGAGGGTACTATGCCTAATAGGTAAAGGTGCCCCTGACCATCAGGTCCAGTCGTGTCCGACTCTGGGGTTGCACCGCTCATCTCGCTCTAGAGGCCGAGGGAGCCGGCGTTTGTCCGCAGACAGCTTCCGGGTCATGTGGCCAGCATGACAAAGCTGCTTCTGGCGAACCAGAGAGGCACACGGAAACGCCATTTACCTTCCCGCTGGAGCGGTCCCTATTTATCTACTTGCACTTTTTATGTGCTTTCAAACTCCTAGGTGGGCAGGAGCTGGGACCGAGCAACGGGAGCTCACCCCGTCACGGGGATTCGAACCGCCGACCTTCTGAGCGACAAGCCCTAGGCTCTGTGGTTTAACCCACAGTGCCACCTTCGTCCCTTACTAGATGATTAAGTCCAGTCAAAGGCGACCATGGGGTGTGGCACTCATCTTGCTTTCAGGCCGAGGGAGCCAGTGCTTGTCCACAGACAGCTTTCCGAGTCATGTGGCCAGCCTGGCTAAACGGGACACCATGACAGAAGCCAAAGCGTACAGAAATGCTGTTTACCTTCCCACCACAGCCAGCGGTACCTGCTTATCTACTTGTACTGGCATGCTTTCGAACTGCTAGGTTGGCAGGAGCTGGAACAGAGCAATGGGAGCTCACCCCGTCGCAGGGATTCGAACCGCCGACCTTCTGATCAGCAAGCCCTAGACTCTGTGGTTTAACCCACAGCGCCACCTGGGTCCCTACTATGCCTAATACTCCTGCTTTATTTGTGAGTAAGTGAATCTGCAAAGAATTGCAATTGTGCAATTCTTTCTTTCTTTCTTTTCAAGGAGAGGAAAATAGGAAGAGAATCATTCATTTGGTCTAACCAAACATAGGATGTCTTTCACAATGTGGAGTTTTCTTGGAAGGAGTACGTGATAAAGTATAAATGCAGTTTAAACACTTCAAGCAGTGAAATAAGTTGGCTGAAGTACAGAGATTGCCTGAGAATTGCTATTAAAAAATTGTATACCTTCAGTATACCTTTATTAACACTGGGGTGTTAATAAAAAAAGAAAGAGCTAAATCACCCATTACAGATGAAGCAGAGTTCATGGATTACAGCAAATGTAGGTTAGGTAAGTGTTTAGTTTAATTAGAGAAAAAATGTTTTAAGGCAGAAAAACCAGAATTTAATTGGGGAGGGGGAGTCCTAGGTATAGCAAGGTATGAGGGAGTCATTCCTAGGAATGTTTTGTGGGTTGTTAGAGTATGTGTGAGATATCACAATCTTTACATAGTGTGAATGATAAAAACAAATGCATCCTTTGTGTTCAATGGCTGTAAATGAGAGTGGTGGATTTACCAAGGATCAGTTATCTCTCTTGTTAATTAACTGCCATCTTTGGAAACAAAAACAAAAAAACATCACCTCCCTCCCCTTCACAACATTTGCACACCATTTGACTGTAATAAGGCACCAAAGCAGTTCACAAAAAGAGCAAAGCAATCAAATTACAGTATTGGTAAAGAACAGTTAAAACAACTATTATGAAACATTAAATGATAATACAATTATTTATAATTGAAGAATTACCATACATCATCGGAGAAGACTTGCTCCTGTGTCTGAAAGAAAGCTCCATTTTTGCAGAACCACAAACCTTATTCTACCATTGTTAGTATCCATCCAAGTTCGTCTTTAATTCTGACATTTTCAGAATTACTCGTACCACCCATTTGTCCTTGCATACAGTTCATCTCCTTTAACAAATAGACCCCTTTGTTAAAAGATACAGCCCATTTATCTAAGCTCTAGCTGAGCTAATATAGCTGTTATTTCTTCCCGAAGAATAAATTTGATAGGAAACAGCTATGGGTGGGGTGGGCATATCTCATGCAACCAGGTTGTAGTCCCTAGAGGTAGTGACAGTGGGAACCTTTGTAAGGTCCTGATTTATTAAACACTCCGCAATCAACTTTTTGAGGTATGAGACTGCTTTGCTAATATTTGAAATGTTTGCCAAGACTTTTTAAAGGACATTTAAAACTTCAAAGCTTCTGTGGTCAAAACAAAATTAAAAAATCCTTCCAGTAGCACCTTAGAGACCAACTAAGTTTGTCATAGGTATGAGCTTTTGTGTGCATGCACACTTCTTCAGATACACTGAAACAGAAGCTTTTGTGGTGTCAGCTTTGAATAATAGGACCCTCTGCTAAGTCAAGGCTCTCACTTGCCCCAAATATGTGGGGAATGCTTGCCCCAACTACACTATTCCAGTTTGAACATGTACAGAATCTGTGATAGGAATTGAGCCTTGTTTTGAGAAGAAGTGCTCAGTTTTTCGGAGCAGTGTTCCTACTCATGAATGATAGGGTAGAGCAGCACCTAACGCTAAAGCTTTTCCCCACAAGCCTTGGTAAACTGTCATTTATGAATTGCTGGTTGTGGGCAGTGTCAGACCGAGAGTATCTACCAGCTGTGAGTTGCTGCACTGCATAAACCAAGAGAATCACTCAGGATTTCTTTTAGTGTTGTAGGGGATGCTGAGATGAAAATCATGCTCACTTACCCACAATGCAGCATTTCTGACCCAGCATCCTTTGTGACATTAAACAGGGCCTGTAGGTGGACCTCTCAGGCTGCGCACTCCTTCACTCATGTCCTAAAAGTTGCTGTCTTAAAGCAACTGGATTCCATGCACAGATGGGCCAGCACTGGATAAGGAAGAAGGATCCACTCTGTTCAGTGGTGCTGGGTTGGGTCCTGGCTAAGTTAGTTGTGCTTAGTTCCTATCAAAATCACCAGGCCGTAAATTAAGCCTGTTGAAGGAAAGTGATAGATTGGTTAATTCTCCATGAGTCAGCAGAGACGACTCATTCCCCACAAGGCAGCTGCAGACATCTTGTAACTGCCTTATCGGTATTGCTGGGCAGAACTGGCGCACGAGGCTAGGCAGATAAGGCGCTCAGGCTACAGCATTTATTGTGGTAGGACATTGGGAGAATCTGTGTGAGACTGTGTGGAACAGAAAAAGGAAGAGGAAGAATTGGGATTCTGGACAAGACTGAAGAGTTGCAGGACTTTGAAAGCAGCTGAATTTAGGACTTGGCAGCAAGGACTTTGAAGCAAGGAACCCTCTCTGGGCTCAGAGAGAGAAGACTACTTGTAGTATCTGTAAATAGTGTGCGTATGCATAGTGGTGTATGTTGGTGTTGGCCCATAGCTGCCAAGTCTCCCGTATTCCCCGGGAAACCCCCGTTTTTCCAGCCGTTCCCAGCTGGAAAAACAGATTTTTTTGTTTTCCCCCAGTTTACTTACCGGCCGGGGGAGGCTCCTTCTGTGCATGTCTGGAGTCTCTGGACATGTTGAGAAGCGATTCCTGGCGCAACGGCCATTTTGGAACTGTGCGGAGCATGCTCAGAAGCGACTTTCGATGCTGCTCTGCCCAGTTCCAAAATGGCCACAGCACGACTTCCGGTGTGGCGGCCATTTTGGAACTGGGCAGAGCAGCATCGAAAGCCGCTTCTGAGCATGCTCCACCCAGTTCCAAAATGGCGGCAGCGCTACTTCCGGTCTGCCAATCCCTTATTTTTCCGGCAGGAACTTGGCAGGTATGTGTTGGTCTAGTAAAGACAACTCTGCTAAATGTCTGTTTTTTGCAGTGAGCTTGACTGAATTCCCAAACCCAAACTCTGCTATCTAGAGTGTTTTGGCAAAATATTTCATAAGTCACAACCTGCTTCTTTTCAGTCTCTTCAGATGCACGAGATGTGTAAGATGACAGGGAAGGTATCTTCTGATTCTGTACATACACACTATAGCATTGGTTGTTGAGCGGTGGGTCAAGACCCACTTGGTCACAGCCCTAATCCAGGCTTCCTCAAACTCGGCCCTCCAGAGACTACAATTCCCAGCATCCCTGACTGCTGGTCCTGCTAGCTAGGGATCATGGGAGTTGTAGGCCAAAAACAGCTGGAAGGCCGAGGTTGAGGCAGCCTGGCCTAATTCAAGGTGGGTCGCAACAGGAGCACTACTTTGATACAAATGATTTAGGTAAAAGGGGAAGCATGCTTAGAGCTTGTCAGCCTGTCTTTTGGGATGTTCTCTTCTGAACTTAAATACTGAAATCACTGACAGAGCTGCTCATATGGGCAGTTTGCAGAGATTACAGTGTGTCAGTGCAAAGTTCCTATTTCTAGTTCTCTAAATCATTTTCTGCTGCTGCAGCATACCACAAGCTGGCAAATTGTTGCAACCCTTTTAAGGGAATCTGTGACTTCCCCCATAGTTTCTACCACCTCTGGAGCATAACACCCTTCCTGACATATTAAATGGTGCATTGATTGCATATTTATAAAGTAGTGTTTATTTCATGTGTTTATAATCTGGATCTTAATGCTTATACTCTATTATGCACCCCAACATTTTGGAGGGATGGGGCCTAGGGGTAACTTGAGTCAAATGTTGTAAACAGTTGTCATTGCCAATACAGATGCAAGTCCACTGAGCTTAGGAACTATGTTGCTTCTGGAAGCTTAAGTTGCTTTCACTTTTGAAGGAATAAGGAAGGTAAAGGTAAAGGGACCCCTGACCATTAGGTCCAATCGTGACCAACTCTGGGGTTGCGGCGCTCATCTCGCTCTATTGGCCAAGGGAGCCGGTGTACAGCTTCCAGGTCATGTGGCCAGCATGACAAAGCTGCTTCTGGCGAACCAGAGCAACACACAGAAATGCTGTTTACCTTCCCGCTGTAGCGGTACCTATTTATCTACTTGCACTTTGACGTGCTTTCAAACTGCTAGGTTGGCAGGAGCTGGGACCAAACAACGGGAGCTCACCCCATCACGGGGATTCGAACCGCCGACCTTCTGAACGGCAAGCCCTAAGCTCTGTGGTTTAACCCCCAGTGCCACCCGCGTCCCTTTAGCTAGGAAGAAAAGGACGGACTATTATCCAAAGAGTCCTTTTTGTGGCATGGGCACAAGAGCTGGGGGTTCAAGGGTAACCACAGGATTAAGGAAGTTGTTTAACTGCAGAAAGAACAAAGCTCAAGCTACACACCATTTTTAATGTGTTGTGCATTTGCATGTATGTGTTTGAAAAGCACCACAGGGGACTCCTGGAGTCGCTCATTGGTAGAGCATCTGTTTTATATGCAAAAATAAAAATAAAAATCGCTGGTTCAATCCCTAGCATCTCCAAGTAGGTCTGGTAAAAGATTCTTGCCTGTAACCCTGGAGAGCTGATGCCAGTCAGTGTAAACAATAATGAGCTAGATTAGGGGTCAGCAAAAAGTTTCAGCAGGGGGCTGGTCCACTGTCTCTCAGACCTTGTGGGGGGGCAGACTATATTTTGGGGGAAAATAATGAACGAATTCCTATTCTCCACAAGTGCATTTTAATAAAAGCACACATTCTACTCATGTAAAAACACGCTGATTCCCGGACCGTCCGCATGAAGGATCTGGCCCCCAGGCTTATCCATGAGCTAGATGGTAAAGGTAAAGGTAAAGGACCCCTGGATGGTAAAGTCCAGCCAAAGGTGACTATGGGGTTGCGACGCTCATCTCGCTTTCAGGCCGAGGGAGTTGGCGTTTGTCTGCAGGCTTCCCTGTCATGTGGCCAGCAGGACTAAACTGCTTCTGGCGCAACGGGACACCGTGACAGAAACCAGAGCACATGGAAATGCTGTTTACCTTTCTGCTGGAGTGGTACCTATTTATCGACTTGCACTGGTGTGCTTTTGAACTGCTAGGTTGGCAGGAGCTGGGGCAGAGCAATGGGAGCTCACCCCGTCGTGGGGATTTGAACTGCTGACCTTCTGATCGGCAAGCCCAAGAGGTTCAGTGGTTTAGACAACAGCGCCACCAGTCTCCCATATGAGCTAGGTGGACCAATGCTATGACTATGGTTGGGCTAGATGACCCTCGGGGTCCCTTCCAACTCTACAATTCTATGACTTAGGCAAGAGTAGGTCACTTTCCTATATTCCTATGATTGGGAGTGCAGTGATGGAGGAGGCAGCCTGAAGCTCCTCCTGCACCATGGTCCTAATCAATACTGGTATTTCCATTTCCCGAAACCACTGTTTGTGCTCAGAAGAAAGCTGCCAGCAGTTCAAGGTTTCCCCCCTCCCCCTCCCCAGCTTTAATCCTCACATTCCTGTGTGGCAAATTAGATTGAAAGGTACCCACAGAGTTTTGTAGCCAAGCGGGGTTTCTCCTTGGTCTCTTAAGACCAACACGATCCACTACTACATCATGCTGACTCCAGCACTGAGACAGACGGCTGACCTGAGTATATTTTGCTGATATGTCAGATATAAGTACTTGGACTTGCTGTAAAGTAACATAGAGGAACTTTACTTCCAAGTAATGCTGTTTTGGTGAAGATAGCAACCTTATAACAACAATTCCTTCCCTTTTGGGTATAATTCTTATTAAATTTTCTGTTTTACATTTTAGAATATCCATTTGAACAACTTTAAAATACCAATGACTTCCCTTCTTCTCTTTCCTTGGTTCATTTTGCATATCATAAATCCCTGCATATTTTACATAAACTAAACCATTCAGTAATCCATTATTACATCCATCAAAACTTATTTACACTGTTGAATTTATCTTAATGCTGCCAACGTTTTCAAGTGTACACAATTCCCCCCCATGTTTTCAATAAGCATTTTCCAATCTTCTTTAAACCTATGTTCTTCTTGTTCTCTTATTCTATACAAGTCTGCAAGCTGCACATATTCCATCAGTTTAAGTTGTCATTCTTCTTTAGTATAACAATTCCTAGGTCTCATGCTCATATGAGAGCCACAGAGAGTCACTTTTGTCAATAACCATAGCTACAGAGACAATGTGACAACCCACCCCTTTTACCACTCCTTTAAAGAACTGTGATTGGATTAAAAGAAGGTAGTTAAATTAATCTAGACTGAGAAAAGCTTAGCCACTTTATCTTAATCCCTTTCAGGGTGGTTAGAGTGACAAAGGGGTAGACTGAGAACTGCAGCCAGGGGATGAGAGGCAGAAAGATGTGAATGGAATAAAGGTCTCTGTGCGCACTAGTAAAGGCGCAGATACCAGTATTTTTACTACTGTGAGTACCAAAGCTTCCTGGAATGGAATGGTCGGAATGAAACTGAAATAGGGCCGGCAGGAAAGTAGGCATCTGATTAACATAATCCACTTCGAGTGGTCTCAAATATGCACTCCAAGGGTGCTGCCAAATGGCTCCTTCCTGCTGGGATGGAGGGATGTTTGCTACCATCCAGCCTGAGGCTTCTTAAGGTAAAGCTAAAGGGACCCCTGACCATTAGGTCCAGTTGCTGACAACTCTGGGGTTGCAGCGCTCATCTCGCTTTACGGGCCAAGGGAGCCGGTGTACAGCTTCCGGGTCATTTGGCCAGCATGACTAAGCCTCTTCTGGTGAACCAGAGCAGCGCACAGAAACGCCGTTTACCTTCCTGCTGTAGCGGTACCTATTTATCTACCTGCACTTTGACGTGCTTTCGAACTGCTAGGTGGGCAGGAGCTGGGACCGGGCTACGGGAGCTCACCCCATCACGGGGATTCAAACCGCCGACCTTCTGATCGGCAAGCCCTAGGCTGTGTGGTTTAACCCACAGCGCCACCCGCGTCCCTTAGGCTTCCTAGAAGACCCTTTATGTTTTATGTTGCTAAGTGCTGTGCTGTATCTGCAACAGGCAGGAATCTCTTCCCCAAATGGCATGGAATATAAGGCCTGCTGCATGGGCTCCAGCAGACTGGGCTCTGGCGATAGGAAAGAGCAGTCTGTGCTTCTCATATTGGTTGTTGTTTTTAATTGCCATTTGCAAGAGGGTTTTTTTCCTTCTTCAAATTACACACACACACACACACACACACACACACACACAATAAGTGACAGGTGCCATTTGTGGATATTGTTGTGTATTCAGTAGCTTTGACTTTATTTGTTAGGTACTATAATATCTTTCACCAGAGGATCTCAAAGTGGCTTATGCAATAATAAAACAATGCAATGCATATAGTCAAAACGGCTATAAAATTGTCATTTGTCACAAGCAATATGAAATCACTAACATGCAGGGTGAACAACTGATCAAACATTGTCAATGATTTGCGTAAGAAGATACTCAAGGTGCCAATCCATTAGCCACTGACAGATGATAACCACCTCTGCTCAGAAATTGCTCATATTGCAGTAAACCGTTAGCATAACATAGTGTTCTCTGTGTGTGTGTGTGTTCTACAAACAGCGTTTTCATGAATAGAACTGATGTAAAGGGGGTGGTCCACAAGAGGTTTATGCAAGGTTCTGTGGCCTGGTTACTCTGATCCTAGAATATCTTCAGCCTGTGAGTAAGAGTTAGGGTATACAGGACTGAGGTCGTTTAGGGCTTTAAAGGTCAGCACCAACACTTTGAATTGTGCTCGGAAACATACTGGGAACCAATGTAGATCTCTCAGGACCGGCGTTATGTGGTCCCGGTGGATCAAATGAAAGAAATGTCTTACCAGTTAGATTCTTTAATAATCACAGCGAGAGACAAAATAACACATCTCCCTAGAAATGGCGGTTGTCCCAATTAAGGCTCACCCCCCCCACCGTCCCTATTAATCTACGCCACTCCCATATTTTATAATCTGAGTTTGTATCCTCTGTGCTTTCTGTTCTAACACTCTGAGCTCTCCATGTCTTTGGAGAAGGGGGGGGGTGAATGCTATCCAGAGGCTGTGAATCTGTTAGCCCTCTCTCCCCCAATGCTGTTTCTCCTAGCTGTTCTCTATCCAGTATTTCCCAGCTTCTGAACTATGCCCCTCTCCAAACCGCTGCTCCAAATTTATACTGTCCTCCTGCTCCTGGGAAGATACAGGATCCGGGTGAGGGGGGTGGCTCCCACCACTCTTCCTCAGTGCAGCCCTCCTCAGCATGGTCCCTGACACCCTCCTTGCAACAAGGAGCATTTTCTACAAAGACACCAGTGAATTGCATATTGATGCGCTGTGGCTCATAAGTGCAGGTATATTGGGATCAGATGCATGTGCAGGATTCTGGAAAGAAGCACATATCTACTCTAGTGATCCCTGTGCATTTTTACTGCTGTGCCATGCAAGGTGTGTCATCTGAACTGGGACTTGTGGCTAAACTGTCTCCTCACTGGCCATAAGCTGTAGGCAAGGTTTGTTCTTAACCATGTGTCCCAGTTTAGCCAAACCTTTGCTTAGCTCACGGTAGAAACCAAAAGGACCGGGGAGGATCAAAGTGGACCTCTCCAGCAACCCACATGTACATGTGGCCCCTGTAAGCCATGGATTTGTATTGTTTGTGTGATTCCAGTAAGCTACAGAACCAAGCCATTTGTGTTTCATGCATGTTGTATCAGAACTGGCCAGAGATCTGTGTTTCAAACACTTTCAGACTAAACTGCTTGGCATAGGGGTTTTTCCACCCCTTTGAATATTTCTGGGTGTAATTGCCAGACAATTGCAAGAACCAGATAACCAAAGACTGTTTTTAACAACGTGATACTTAATAATTTGTGTGTGTGTGTGTGTCTGTGTTGATATTCTTAGGCCCGTTGAGTAACTGCTCTCTTTGAACAACTGTAGACTGATTCTAATTGGGGATGAAAACTAGATGTTCATATATATCTGTGTAGTCTGTTTTGATTTCCCCCTTGTATGTGCTCACAAAGAGTCAAAGCAGCTATGAATACATTATGTCTCCTTATTTCTGCATGCTACAGATGTCAACCTAAAGGGCAATGTTTCTGAAATGAGCACATTTTCTTCTGCACCAGCTGTAGCCTTGGAGATTCAGGACAACCTTTATTTGCCGTCAAGCTCAGTAATGCACTGATATTTTAATTTTTTAAAATGTTTTCAAATTATTGTACATGTTACATATATGCATGGTTGTCTTTTCAGCGTAACTGGTGCAAATTCTGCCTCCCGTTTCAGATTCTCTTAGGAAGGAGATTCATGCATGCAACTTCTCTTTCTGATTTGCTTTTTGCCTGAGATCTTACCCCTTCAGGGGTTTACCAGTACCATGCTATATAGCTGGCTTGGATTCAGTTTACATCACAGTAATCCAACTGTGAGGTTAGTAATGCATGCACAATTCCAGCTGTCAAGCTACCCAATGCAAGAATGGCCCATGGTCTTACCAACCGAAATTGGTAAAAGGCGGGTAGCCTTGGAGGTGTTTGCTGACGTTCACTATTTGACAGAATTATGTTTAAACACTTAACTCATATCTAATTCTTGTTTTGATACTGCATGATCTTGCTGACCCCCCCTCCTGCTGATATAGAAAGGTAAAATAAAGCCATACTGACAGTCCGTAATGTAACTGAGTGTACAACACAGCATGATTTAAAATATATATAAAAAATACTGTACTTGTATTGCAGTGAATGTAGTTGTGAGCTACCAGAATTCAGCCTTCATTTTTATGTACTGGATCTCATTTGCATGCCCCTCCCCCTTTTCCTTTCTGCTGTCACGGCCATTAAAGACCTTGAGGCATATCTCCATAAATCGATTTAGTGCTGAGACAAACATGCATTAGAGTTGGAAAGGATCTAGCCAGCATGCAATTTAGCCCAACTCTCTGCTTAGAAGATGATACGTTCTGTACCTAAAGGCCCTCTCAGCAAGTGCCAGTTCAGCCATGAAAACTTCTGTGGCAGAAACAGAGAGCATCGTAATGTGAAAATTAGGATTTTAGTTTTCACTTTTAGTATTTTGGCCACCAGAAAAAGCTCTGTATGAAAAGCAATCTACATATATATGTGTGTGTCATCTGAGCTGGTGACTTCATGTCTTAAAAGCTTCAGATTTGCTCACATTTTCTCTGTACAATTGATAGCTGTTGTCACTTGAACATTATATTTTTTTCTTCCTTTTTATAATTTTTATTGGTTTTACATAACTTTTTACACAATAACTGTAACCATTCCAAAACATAAAAAATAAAAAGGTTCTTTCAAACCTATGGATCTCCTCCCCTCCCTCCATGAGTTCCATTTTCAAAGGTTTTAACTTTTTCTTTACTCTGCATCTTTTACCGTTACCCATCTGTTACATAATCATAGTAACCAAAATTCATTTCACATTACAAGGGTCATTGTCCCCCTGCCAATGATTTTAATTGTCTATGGTGGCCTTTTAAGTATGTTAAAAAGTTATTCCAATTTTTAAAGGAATACTTGATCTTCCTGGTATCTGGTCTTTCCCATCAGCCTCGCCATATTCCATCAGCTTGGTCTGCCATTCCTCTCTGTTCGGCACTTCTCCTTCCTTCCATCTCTGGACCAGAAGCATTCTCGCTGCCGTCGTTGCATACACAAACAGTCTTAAATTTTCTTTTTGTAGTTCCTCAGAACATTGTTTTTCAAACCCAACCCTGGTATTTGTTGATTCTCTGTGGATATAGGAGTATAGGCACCCAATATCCTTGCTTCTATTACCCTTTTTAAGTATTTGAAAAATTTGGAAATACCTATAGTTAATGAGTGTGAACTGGGAGCCATATGGTTTGAGGCTGGAACTTAACCTAGTGAATTTCTTGGCTCTGGACATGCTCAGGATTTGGTGCCCCCTTAGGGACAGGTCAGAATAGAGATGTGGAAAAAATAGCACCTTATGTTTGGCATGGGTGGCGCTGTGGTCTAAACCACCAAGCCTCTTGGGCTTGCTGATCAGAAGGTTGGCGGTTCAAACCCCCGCGACATGGTGAGTTCCCGTTGCTCTGTCCCAGCTCCTGCCAACCTAGCAGTTTGAAAGCACGCCAGGGCAAGTAGATAAATAGGTACCGCTCCAGCAGGAAGGTAAACAGCGTTTCCGTGCGCTCTGTCACTTGTCAAGGTCCTCCGTGCACCAGTAGCGGTATAGTCATGCTAGCCACATGACCCGGAAAACTGTCTGTGGACAAACGCCGGCTCCCTCAGCCTGAAAGTGAGATGAGCGCCACAACCCCACAGTCATCTATGACTGGACTTAACCGTCCAGGGGTCCCTTACCTTTACCTTTTACCTTATGTTTGGCAGACCTGGTACGAACAGGAATGCCCTCCTAATCTTGCCTGGTCAATAAAGAAGTGCTTTCTGCATGCCATTCTGCATCTCTTTAACTTCAGCAACTGAACATGACACAAGCTCAGCCCTGTGTTTGGGTAAAGCCTTCAATTCTGTGCTAATGTTTCCAACCACATTTCCCCCCATCTCTGTCCTCTTGTAACTCTACAGCTGTGGTCTTGCTAGTCCTGATTCCTTATGCCAGCTGGTTGTTTTTCTGCAGCACTTCCTCAGAGTAGCCTCTGCAATGAAGAAGACGACGAACCATCTCCATTTACAGTGGTACCTCGGTTTATGAACACAATTGGTTCCGGAAGTCTGTTCATAAACTGAAGTGTTCATAAACTGAAGCGAACTTTCCCATTGAAAGTAATGGAAAGTGGATTAATCTGTTCCAGACGGTCCGCGAAGTACTTAAACTGAAGTGTTCATAAACTGAAGAGAACTTTCCCATTAAAAGTAATGGAAAGTGGATTAATCCGTTCCAGACGGGTCCGCGGAGTACTCAACCTGAAGCGTACTTAACCTGAAGCATGGGTGTAATTGGTTCCGGAAGTCTGTTCATAAACTGAAGCACACATAAACTGAAGCGAACTTTCCAATTGAAAGTAATGGAAAGTGAATTAATCCGTTCCAGATGGGTCCGCGACGTTCGTAAACCGAAAATTCGTAAACCGAGGTGTTCATAAACGGAGGTTCCACTGTACTAAACATTGCTGCCTGTATTGGGTTTGTTTGAGGTGCAAGAGAGCCTGATTATGGAACCAGGCAATCCGAAATCTATCTGTTTGCTTTTAACCCTCCAAATGGTTAGGCTAAATAGCAGGAGCAGATGGGGAAGCAAATTCATCATGGTGCTGTGCTCAGCAAAGCATGACAGGGCATTTAACCTTAAATAGATTTGATCTGGTTTCATGGCGCCCTTTCATGAATTTCTAAACAGCATTTGAAGTACTTCTCTGGTAATGAGCCTCTGAAGAGCAGTACATTGGAATTATGATATGCAAATATCTTTTGTTTCCACAATAGAAACAGGCTTATTAATATTCATATATAATACAAACTAACTTTGACAAAAGGTGCCGGTGCTTTTTGACCCTCAGTTAATTGAGTGAATTATTTTTGACAGTCATTATTTCTCCTGTTGCCCCTACTGGAATTAGTACGTAGTGTTTATGGCATCCAGTCTATCTTTAATTTAGAAGTAGACTAATTTTCTGCTTCTTGCTTTTCTGGCACGGGAGGAACAATTCACTAGTCAAGATGAGGATGAACGCCATTGTTCTCACCAAAATTAAAGGGGAATTGTTCTATTGGGAAAATACTTATATGTTGAAACAAGTTAGATGTTTGCAATGGACAAAATGTCTAGGTTATTCTGGATTAGAATTTTTATTGTATCGTAGAACGTGATCTTCCATCTAGAATATTTTTTATTCCTGCAATATGCTACATTTTCGTCATTTTTGAGTACCACCTTGGGGGGGGGGGCTGCAACCCTTTTTGTAAGCTGCTTTTAACAACAGGCACCTGTGATTGGCAATTATGTTTGAGTCTTCTTTTATGAATACTGCTTGTGCATTTATTTCCCCTAGCTCTTAATGTGGCACACTAAGATTAAGTTGAATGTGTATAGTTTGCTTGAACTTCAGGGAGGTGGTGGCTGAGGAATTATGCCCATGTTTTAAATTCAATTAATACCACTAAGAGTACTATTTTCAATCAATCCAGAATCCCCCACCCTCAAAACATGACTTCGTATGTAAGGCTATAGATTTTTCCTACAGCCCAAATAGCCAAAGGTGCCTCCATTCACCCACTGAAGTTCTTAGCTTTTCCTTTCTTAAAGTCTCTAGCCCTCATTGTCGGGCGATATGAGAGGAAATATGTGAGCACATTTCCTAATATGAATGTGTGAAGTAGACCCTAATTCCACCTAAGAGTTGAAACAAAATTTGCATGTAAATGCATCTTCCATTATCTGTGTTCATGAGTCTTAAGTCCAAGATGCAAATACAATAGTGTTTACAAACACCATTGGGTTTTAGTTGCATACTTTTATATGCTGGTGTAATGCTGGGTTATGCCATTTGGAATATGTAGCAATTCCCTAAGGCTTTGTACTTAATCACATAGTTTGACACACAGTGTCAAACTTTCACTAAATTGGTTCAGTGTAAGGACACACAGTTGTCCAAGGGGCCAGGAAAAATAACTACAGTAACACTATTAAGTGGTAAGATTTAAAGCAAAAAAAAAAAAGTTTTCAGAGAGTTTCAGAGATGTGCATGCAGTTAGATTTGTTAAGGTAGAAAGTCCATTTATTTCAGCTCTGTTTAATGGTAGTTGTTTGATCAGCTAATTGATTTTTTAAAGGCCCATTAGATTGCTAATAACTTGCAACATCTGTAACACAATCCATGGGGATGTTTATTTACAGCCATCTTTGCACATGTTTTTAGCAGGACTGTTGCACCTACTAATCAATCATTCATTCATTATTTATAGGGTTCAATACATAGCTGCCAAGTTTTCCCTTTTCTCACGAGGAAGCCTATTCAGCATAATAGAATTTCCCTGAAAATAAGGGATAACTTGGCAGCTATGGTTCAATATTTTACCTTTCGTGCCAAAAGAAAGTGATAAAATAAATCGCCTGCACAGTTACTTACATTTAGTACCCTATGCATATACAATACAACAAGGTGACTTTTATTTTATTTTAAAACTGTAATTCTGTTAAAACATATTGCAGCATATTCTTTTTATAATTAATGGAAGCATGTCAAACCTTGCTGTTGGGTTTCTTCCTCCTCTTCCTGCAAATAGGTAGAAGAGCTTTGTCATAGTATCTCGATTCCCTTGGGTGTGTCGTAAATGGTGCTCATAATGAAACAGAAATTCCTCAGAGGTTTTCTGGTTCTGGTGTGCTGCTAAATCATATTCATTGGTCCTTCAGGCACATCTCTTTGTCACTCTTCTTCCAACCAAAGTTTGTTTTGTTATTGACAGAGCCAAATATTAAATACATATGTATGGTAGAAGCACAGATGCTGAAAGCTGTCCTGAAAACCAATGATGATCTAATCTTTTGACAAGTGTAAGATTGCTGCTACAGGTCACCTTTGAAAGAAGGCACTGTGGACCTTGGCCTGTCATTTGTTGCTGCAGCATTTAAGTTCATATTGTTAGTGCTTCTAAATGTAAAGGTAAAGGGGTAAAGGGACCCCTGACTGTTAAGTCCAGTTGCGGACGACTCTGGGGTTGCAGCGCGCATCTCGCTTTACTGGCCAAGGGAGCCGGCGTTTCTCTGCAGACAGTTTCCAGGTCATGTGGCCAGCATGACTAAGCCGCTTCTGGCGAACCAGAGCAGCGCATGGAAATGCTGTTTACCTTCCCGCTGGAGCGGTACCTATTTATCTACTTGCACTTTGATGTGCTTTTGAACTGCTAGGTTGGCAGGAGCTGGGACCGAGCAACGGGAGCTCACCCCATCACGGGGATTCGAACCGCTGACCTTCTGATCGGCAAGCCATAGGCTCTGTGGTTTAGACCACAGCACCACCCGTGTCCCGATGCTACTGTAGACTAGTTCAAATGTTCGATTTCTGGTAGAAAACATTATTCTGTTTCCTTTTGATTGTGTTTTGACACAAGGAAATTTTGTGCAGGAGATTCAGTTAAACCAACCAGTACTCTTGTGAAAGTCTGTGATTTTGTTACCCAGGACTGAATTCCCAGATCATTCCATTTCATTGTCTCCTGTTACATTCCACGAATGACTTTTTTCTAATGCGGTGTTTTCACACATATACCATTTTGACAATTATTTTCCCTTGTTGGGTGAAGAACACTGCAGTCTTCAGGCCTTCAAATCCCAACAAGATCTGGTTTCAAAAGTAACAGTGTGTGGTTTTTTAAAAAATAAATAATAATAATAATCATATGCCTAATTTGATTATTTAGAGTAAAGCCATTTTAAAAAGCTACTGGGTTCCAAACAAATGGTCTTGAAGCGCCTTTTGCTTTCTTGGAACAACTTCTGGCAGACACATGTGACTCGTGAAACTTGGGCCGTATTCCCTGCATGACTCTTCATATGTAAATAGTCATGATTGAGTGGCTGGGATTGTTCAAGTGGGAGGGGACAGCAAGGGCTCTATTCTCTCTGTGTTTGTGCACTGAAAAAAAAGATAATGAAGCCCTTTGTACCCCCTCCAAAGACCTGCATTTCAGCAGGAATTGGCTGTGCAGCTGCAACCCTGGCAACAAGACCTAGCAGAAAAGAATTAGGGCAGTCTTCCAAAATACAAGGCAGAGAGAGAGAGAGAGTGGCCACATTTGGAGGTGCATGAAATGCCAAGCTTCTACGATCAGCAAGATCTACCTTCCTGAGGCATAAGATTTTTGCTTTCTTTCTTTTTCTTTTTTGAAACAGCTAAATAGCAACTTCCAGACTGCTGCTGTTACGTGTGTAATCTACTTATAAAATATGGTGGGGTGAAGCCTCAGAACCTGCCTGACTGCATGAAGAGGATTTGCATGCATGCGAAACTTTTAAAAACCTCAGACAGTTTCAGATTCCCCCTTTCTCACCCTCCATTTCACTAGGTAGCCTAAAGCATCCATGTATTATTTTTGTATGTGTGTGGGGGGGGGGCTGGATTTAGGTTTGATGAGGCCCTAAGCTACTGTAGGTAATGGGGCCCTTTATATGTCCAGCTGTCCTTTGTCAACAACAAATTGTCACTTTTTTGCGTTGAATATATGCTATATGGTAATTTATGGACCTAATAGGTATCTCAAGCCATTCACACATGCAGAATGTAAAAAGGTAAAGGGACCCCTGACCATTAGGTCCAGTCGTGACCGACTCTGGGGTTGCGCGCTCATCTCGCGTTATTGGCCGAGGGAGCCGGCGTACAGCTTCCAGGTCATGTGGCTAGCATGACAAAGCCGCCTCTGGCAAACCAGAGCAGCACATGGAAACGCCGTTTACCTTCCCGCTGTAGCGGTCCCTATTTATCTACTTGCACTCTGACGTGCTTTCGAACTGCTAGGTTGGCAGGAGCTGGGACCAAGCAACGGGAGCTCACCTTGTCACAGGGATTCGAACCGCCGACCTTCTGATCGGCAAGCCCTAGGCTCAGTGGTTTAACCCACAGCCCTATGCAGAATGCAGGCACCCTATATATAGAAATGAGCAAACCAGTGATATTTCAGGGCAGGCATCCCCAAACTTAGGCCCTCCAGATGTTTTGGACTACAGTTCCCATCATCCCTGACCACTGGTCCTCTTAGCTAGGGATCATGGGAGTTGTAGGCCAAAACATCTGGAGGACCGCAGTTTGGGGATGCCTGTTTTAGGGAGCAGGCTAGCAGTCGGGGCCCATTATTTACATCATAGGAGCCTACAGAACACAAAACACTGTTGCTGTATGTAGGTTTAATTTTATTTGTTTTTTATCTTATATTTTGGAAGTGTACATCCAGATCTTTTTCCTTTAATTTTTTTGGGGGGGCCCAAGAGAGTGGGGCCCTAAGCTATAGCTTGTTGAGCTTATGTGTAAATCCGGCACTAGTGTGTGTGTGTGTGTGTGTGTGTGTGTGAGAGAGAGAGAGAGAGAGAGAGAGAGAGAGAGAGAGAGAGAGAGAGAGGCACTGATTTAAAACACACACCAACCCTCACTCTTGATACTTTAAAATCTCAATGTAATACTTTTAATTTCTCTTTCTATCCCATCTCTCTGTTGATGCAACTTTTAGAAGGTTGGGGTAGATGGGTGTAAACTCTTGCTGGTGAGCTGCACCTATTGTAGCATAAGCCTTTGACGGCATTAACTTGAAATCTTTCATTGGGAATAAGATATGTGTGTCTTCAGCCGTGTGATTTGCTGTTTGCGTAAGCGCGGGTTTAATAAGGATAACAGTGCTGATGTGAATACAATAGGCTTCATTAATTACCCAGCTGTTTAATGTGATTCAATGAGCAGAGTTGCACTGCTGGCTTGGCAGGAGATGGGAGTGTGACCCCCCCCCCAAAAGCAAGTCAAGTAGTGATACTTTGTGCCAAATTATCTGAGTCTGAGCAGCACACAAATAAGAGATTGGGTGAACTAGCCCCTGATTGTTCATGAAAGGGTAGAATGAATCCCTAGAGCACAAGGCATGACATTACCCTTCTTAGTGACAAACAGGGAGTTATGATTCTGACTATGCATTGCAAAGCTATGTTTAAAGCATACTTCACCTCTGCATATTAAACTGTGAAGAACTTTCAGAAATTTGGGTTAATGCAAATTACCTTTTTGGTTGCTCTTGTCATCGTTCCCGACAAAATCAATAGTACCCATCAGTGAAGGTCTGTCTTTTTCTGAGTAGTAAAAATAGGGGACACGGGTGGCGCTGTGGTCTAAACCACAGAGCCTAGGGCTTGCCGATCAGAAGGTCAGCGGTTCGAATCCCCGCGACTGGGTGAGCTCCTTTTGCTTGGTCCCTGCTCCTGCCCACCTAGCCATAGCTGCCAAGTCTCCCGTACTCCCCGGGAAAAACCCCGTTCTTCCAGCCATTTCCCGCTGGCAGCCCGGATTTAAACCCCCCCTCCCCCCGGTAAGGAGGCTCCTTCTGTGCATGTCTGGAGTCTCTGGACATGCGCAGAAGCGATTTTTTGGCGCTGCGGCCATTTTGGAAATGGGCAGAGCATGCATAGAAGCGACTTCCGGTGCTGCTCTGCCCAGTTCCAAAATGGCGGCAGCGCGACTTCCGGTGCCGATCCCGGATTTTTCAATCTGGGAGTTGGCACCTATGCACCTAGCAGTTCAAAAGCACATCAAAGTGCAAGTAGATAAATAGATATCGCTCCGGTGGGAAGGTAAACAGCGTTTCTGTGCACTGCTCTGGTTCGCCAGAAGCGGCTTAGTTATGCTGGCCACATGACCCGGAAGCTGTCTGCAGACAAACGCCAGCTCCCACGGCCTGTAAAGCAAGTTAAGCACCGCAACCTGAGTCGTTCACAACTGGACTTTACCTTTACCTGAAAATACAGTGGTACCTTGCAAGACGAATGCCTCACAACAAAAAACTCGCAAGACGAAAGCATTTTGCGATCTTTTTGTTGACTCGCAAGACAAATCTTTCTATGGCCGTGCTTTGCAAGACGATTTTTTTTTTGCATTTTTTTTGCTTTGATTTGTTTAATTTGGAAAACCGCAAGACAAAATTTTTGCAATACGAAACGACTCACGGAATGAATTAATTTAGTCTTGCGAGGCACCACTGTAAAATAAAAATCCAGTGCAAAGTAGGTTAAGTGCTGGGGTTTTTGCCTGCTGACTGTAATAAGTTGGTGGCAATGATAAGTACTGTCAGTCCTCTTGTTCTTCTCCATAGTTTTAATAGGAATGCTTTAATGCACATCCACACAAATGGCAGAAAGGCTGTGGGGAGGGGGCAGAGGACCTGGCTTAGAGGCAGAGCACATGCTGCAAAACTCCAAAACTCAATTCCTGACATCTGCAGGTAGGACTAGGAAGAAAGTCGCTTGCCTGAAAGTTTGTAGGGCTGCTGCCAGTCTGGGTCAACAGTACTAGGGTGGGTGGACCAATGATCAGACTCAGTGCAAGGTATCTATCTTTCTGTGTACTGTGTGCAATCAGAGCATTTTTGCAAGACCTCATGGAACTAATAGGGTTGGGGCAGGTTTACTCTGCTCAGGTATGGAAATGGATTTTAATGCAAAGCCAGGGAGTGCAAAAGCAATTTAATGCTCCAAGATGCAATTGCCAGGCTTAAATGATCATCATGATACTATTTAGAGCCGCGGGTCAAAGGCGCACAAAGGAGGGCAATTTGATTTTTAAGGGGGGGGCAATTCGAGAATGAGTTATAAACAGTGAATGGCCTTTTAGGCTTCCTCCACTTGAATAGGAGTTTACTTTTTGAATAATAAGAATTATATGTCACAGGAGGGGGGGGGCATCAGGATTTTAGAGATGCTTAGGTGGGGCATGGCCAAAAAATGGTTGGGAACCACTGAGCTAGATGATTGTTATATAGGCCACGATCCATAGGGCGGCCACAAGAAGCAAAAATACCACTCATGCAGATATAAACATTGCCTTGTGCAACCTATGTGTACGATTGACTGAGGCTTCTGTCAGCTTCTCAAGATGCAGCTTAATTCCCCCCCCCCTTGCAGGCAACACAGCTTGGAACCTGCTTTTGCATATAGAAAGACTCCTGCCTAAAACCTTGTTCAGTTACTATCAGTCAGTTTCAACAGCACTGTGCTTGATGGAACATTGATCTGATCTTGTATAAGACAGCATTTCTCTTTCCTTTAGCTTAGTTGGTGTACCTGTGTGCAATGCTGATAAATAGCAGAGCATGTCCTTTACATGTCACTTGCAGATGTACTAAGTCTGACTCCTGGAGTTTTTGATGGGGCCCCTTCAGCCAATGTCTGCCTACAACGTCATCCCATTTCCCCTTTATCTCTTGTCAACGCACACCAGGCCGGGGCTCTTGCAGAAGCCCACTTGAACTGTACAGCCTGCAAAAGGGAATGTGTGCTTTTGAGTCCACGATAAGAGACCTGCCTTTGAATGGCATCTATTCAGCTTCCTTTACACATCTCTTTATCTTAAAGAAGCCGTTATCTGAACAAGCTCCTGCAGCCTTCCATATGCATAACATTCTAACTAGTACAACTCCCCTTTCAGCAGCTGTAATGTGATTTCACATGTAACAGAGGCGAGACAAGACACAGCCTTCCCACAAGGGTATAGTTGTGCAACTGTTGCTGTTCACTGTGTAAAATCTGACTAAAATGTGTGTTTTAATGCAGATTGGGTAGAGCTGCTGTACATGAGCCAACAGTAGTAGTAGTAGCAGTTGTTGTTATTTATTGAATTTATATACTGTAGCGCCCTTTATGGGACGTGGGTGGCGCTGTGGTCTAAACCACTGAACCTAGGGCTTGCCGATCAGAAGGTCGGCAGTTTGAATCCCCATGACGGGGTGAGCTCCCGTTGCTCAGTCCCTGCTCCTGCCAACCTAGCAGTTCGAAAGCATGTCAAAGTGCAAGTAGATAAATAGCTACCGCTCCAGCGGGAAGGTAAACGGTTTTGCCAGAAGCTACTTAGTCATGCTGGCCACATGACCCAGAAAAACTGTCAGCGGACAAACATCGGCTCCCTCGACCAGTAAAGCGAGATGAGCGCCGCAACCCCAGAGTCGTTCACGACTGGACTTAACTGTCAGGGGTCCTTTACCTTTTTTACTGCCCTATACCCAGAGGTCTCAGGGCAGTTCACAGAATAAAATCAAGATATCAAACCACAAAATACATAATAAAAATAAAAATGACAACCCAATAACTCCCTGGCACAAAAAAACACACATTTTTAAAGGGCAGAGGATGTCAATCAAATCAACCTGGTTGATTTGGCCTGGTTAAAAAGAAACGATTTTGCATGGTGCCTAAAGGTGTATAATGAAGGTGCCAGGCAAAGTTCCCTGGGGAGAACATTCCATAGATAGGGAGCCACTCCAGAGAAGGCCCTTTTTTGTGTTGCCACCCTTCTGACCTCTGAAGGAGGAGGCACACGAAGAAGGGCCTCAGAAGATGATCTCAGGGTCCGGGTAGGTTCATTTGGAAAGAGACGGTCCTTGAGGTAGTGCGGTCCTGAGAACCGTTCTCCCTAGAAAAAGTGCAATGCCATAGAATCATAGAATTGTACAGTTGGAAGGGACACTAAAAATCATCTAATCCAACCCTCTGCAATAGCAAGAATATGCAGCTGTTCCATACAGGGATCGAACTTGCAAACTTGGCATTATCAGCACCATCCTCTAACCAACTGAGCTATCCAGATACATATTTAAAAGTAGCATGCAGTGTCATTGAGTCAAATACTTATCCGTGGTTTGACGCTTTCACCTTGAAATCATATACATTTAACATCCCATTATTATGAATCTCGTTTAGCTGCTGTTGTTTGCTTTACTGTAGCAGCAAATCCCTGACCAGTTCTGCCATGGTAACTCCGAACCCATATATAGGTGAGAGCAGGTCTGGAATTCACTGAACCTCTGTTCTGGCACTTCTCAGGTGGGCACCATTGCCATTATAAGAGAACATGGGAGGTGTTTGTGGTGAGTTCTGGCACCTCTGTGTCTAGGGCAGGGGTCAGCAAACTTTTTCAGTAGGGGGCCAGTCCACTGTCCCTCATACCTTGTGGGGGACCGGACTATATTTTGGAAAAAAAATGAATTAATTCCTATGCCCCACAAATAACCCAGAGATGCATTTTAAATAAAAGGACACATTGTACTCATGTAAAAACACCAGATAGGCCCCACAAATAACCCAGATGTGCATTTTAAATAAAAGAACACATTCTACTCATGTAAAAACATGCTGATTCCTGGACCGTCCGCGGGCCAGATTTAGAAGGCAATTGGGCTGCATACGGCCCCCGGGCCTTAGTTTGGAAACCCCTGGTCTAGGGGGGGGAAAGCACTGGGTTGAGAGCAGATTGAGCTGGGGAGTGTGGCATGGGCTTTTGTTTGATTCCAGCAAGCTTTTAGCCACTGGGATTCCATACTGTAGACACCCATTACCCCTTGTTTTATTTATGACCTGGCAATATGGTGGAAGTGTCTTTTCACTACAGTGCTATATTGGAAGCAGAAGATTGCTAGTGCAGATGGCACATGGTACTGTTTTATTTGCACACGAGGCATTCCCATTTCTACATAGTTAACGGTGCAGATATATATCCCAGCAGTTGCAAGTGTTTTTTTTAAATAGTCACCAGATATCTGCTGGCAGAGGCAGGTGAGAACTGCTGGTGCTTGGCGCCTCTTATGCAGCAAACTTAACTGAGAGCAAGGCTGCAATCCTATGCATGCTTACTTAGGGCTGACATTGAACATAAGAAGGGACTTGCCTGTTTATTCATTTTCAGGCTTGGGCTGCAAACAGGCAGCAAATGCAGTGATGGTATAAAAGATGGATGGGACAGACCTACTACAGGCAGTGCAGTTTTCATCCTGAGGTAGAAACTATACAGCATATTGAAGCATATATCTTTAACTTTTTGGACTTTTCAGATGAAGGGTAGGAGCAGTAAAGATGGACAAATGCTATTAAAATGGTTCTAGATAATGAAATTTATGGTTCATGAAGAGCTGGTTCTTCTTTCAAAGAAGAATGAGTTCATATTACTGAAGAGTATTCAGTCGGACTCTATGGAACTGGGAATATCTATTCCAGGCACCCCCAAACTCGGCCCTCCAGCTGTTTTGGGACTACAATTCCCATCATCCCTGACCACTGGCTCTGTTAGCTAGGGATAATGGGAGTTGTAGTCCCAAAACAGCTGGAGGGCTGAGTTTGGGGATGCCTGATCTATTCTATATAAAACAAATGATGTGAAATTTCTTACACATTTCTTACCTTTCAGTGATAGTTTGGATGACCACAAAGGGTTGTCCCTCTGCATAGGACAGATCAGCAGTATGTTCTGAAAGTTGGGAAGGGTGACAACAATACAGTGGTACCTCAGAAGTTGAACGGAATCCATTTCAGAAGTCCATTCGACTTCCAAAACGTTTGGAGACCAAAGCGTGGCCTCCAGTTGGCTGCAGGAACTTCCTGCAGCCAATCGGAAGCTATGGAAGCTGCATCGGATGTTTGGGTTCCAAAGAACATTCGCAAATCGGAAAACTCACTTCCGGGTTTGCCGCGTTTGGGAGCCAAAATGTGTGACTTGCAAGGCATTCGGGATACAAGGTATGACTGTATTGGTAAACAGATGAATATTTTCAATTCATCTCTTCTGCTAGCAAGATGAACGGCCAAAAAAAACACACACAAAAACCCAGCTTCAATCCTCATTATTTTTCAGAATGCACATTTTAAAGTTGCCAAAATTATCCAGCATTCCTCAGAGTGATGCTGCCTATATATCTGAATACATATTATGGACAGCTCGAACTTCAGCTGACCACTCTTTTTGAAGGTCGTCTGAGTGCCTGGCTAAGAGGATTTCCCCCCTCCTTTTATTTATTTATAAAATTGTTGTTGACATTATCGTAGCATTTTACTAAAACAACTGCGTGCTGCTGCTGCTTCATGTAGGCCAGGAATAATTTTGTCGGAAGCCACGCTAACAGGTGCTGATCTCACTGAGATCAGATTACTTTATATCTGTTCAGCTATAATCATGGGCATTATAGCCCTAATGGATGTATTGAGTGATTGGTACCCAGATATATACCGGTATATATATATATATATATATATATATATATATATATATATATATATATATATATATGCTGACAAAGCACCAGGATCTATATCTATACTTGGAATGTTATATTTAATATATTAGCTCAACTTGAGATGCAGGATGAAAGTTATAATACGAGCTGCTTGGTTAACAAGCAAATTGTGGAGTTACAGTAGAGGCAATAAAAATGTCATGTTTAAATCTTCTTTACTGCCCTCATACATGCACACACAGCAGATTTACAATGGTACTGTGCCCTCCCCCCGCCCCAGTTTGTGGTGTATGGTGCTGAATTCTTATATGTAATGTCAGCCAATTCTCAAAGCAATATTTATCTCATGTCCTCCAGAACTGGGAAACAGTAAGAGCTTTGTTGGGTCTGCTATGCAGGCCCACAGCATGGTGAGATACTACCTTTGTTTTCAACATGAGGTAAGCACATGAAGTGTTATTTTCCTTAGATGTAGATCTGTTTGTAAACACCCCCCATTAGACAAGAATCAAAAGCTTAAGCCTGCCAGTTATTGTTTGTTTTGAAGGGTATTGCTGGCTGGATTTAGTTGTGCTATTGTCCAGCTTTGATATGCATTCTGAACTTCCTGTGCTATTTCTGCAGTTTACTAAGACTGTTCTTTTGGTTACAAATAACACACAAGCCTTAGCACAAATTTGCTAACACTATGGAAGACTCAAGATTCAATTGATCTAGACTGTAGTCCAAAAACAGCTGGAGACCCAAGTTTGGGAAACCCTGTTCTAGACAGGTTTGGAACACTGGGCCAAAACCAACAGGATGATATTCAAAAGAAATAAATGATAAAACCCTGCATAGGTGCAAAAAAATCAAATACACATACAGAATGAGGGTTATCTGTAGGGCCATCTTACCCATAGGTGCTAGGGGTGCGGAGGGGCTCTCAGGGGCGCCAGGCAGAGTCCAAGACCCAAGAGTTGAGTCTGGGGAAGAGCCCACCCATCAGTTGGAGTATCTGAAGAAGTGTGCATGCACACGAAAGCTCATACAAATGACAAACTTAGTTGGTCTCTAAGGTGCTACTGGAAGAATATATATATATATATATATATATATATATATATATATATATATATATATTGTTTCGACTACACCAGACCAACACGGCTACCTACCTGTAATGAGGATAATCTATTCATGTTGTATTGCTGTTCCATAATCGGAAGGTGATCTGTTCAATTGTTTTTTCAGATATTATGAAATGAAAGCTAAAACAGAAACTGTAGATATGGATATTGTTTGAAACCCAGCAATCTTTTAAATGACAAGAATATACACAAAAATCAAAGGGCTAAATCAGATTTTCACAAAAATGTGGCAGTTTGCTTAGAGCTGACAGAATATTTTAATTGAGACTTTTTGAAACCTTACTTGTGCAAGCTACGCGGTATGCATTTAAAAGATAAATATTTCATTATGATCCTTGGTGCCTGGCATCGCTGGATGAATACTTTACAATAGATGGAAATGTGGCTTGAGTGTATTACTTGTAGGCAAACCAGCGCTCAGTATAGGTCTACCACTCTCAGCTGCTGAAATTTTTTCTTGTTTTGTAAATCAGATTATGTTTCTTGGGAACTGAATTTCTGTGTGCATGATGAGGTCAAATGACAGTTTTGTCAACAATGCTGTGCTGTGCTGTGCTTGAAAATGGGATTGTGCATGCCCTTCTTCGCTAGATTGCAGCAATTTTGTGTGTTAGAATTTTGGTTATTGTTCCCTTAGCAAAATGGGGGGAGCCAGACATATTCCTGGTATGTTTTGCTCTCTTTCTTTCAGCTTTTCTTTGGAGCAGTACTTAACTGAGAGGGGCTGGGTTTCATCCCTACCTGGAATTCACGCTGACTGACTTGGATGCCCTTCATCTGATGAGTGGCTGATGGATGAGATTAGAGACCATGAGAATAAGTAAATAAAGGAGGCCAAGCCCTGCACATTTTATTTATGGTGATCAGAGCATATGGAGAGAAACATCAAATTGGCTTGCCTGGTCTCTTAAATGGTTGTCCCACACCTCAAACAATACAAATTTGATCATATAGTTGACTTGTTGCCTCTCACTTAAGTGTTAACTTCATTTTAAAATGAATATTGTGGTTGTTATTTGGCAAGCCAGGTGTAGGTGTGTCATGTGTTGGACTGCTTGGGTAAACAAAGTTCAGGAGGTGGAGCTGACGTGTATTATCCTTAATCCAAGTAAACTATGCATAATAACCAGTGAGGGAAACTTATTTTAAGAAAATTATAGGGTAGAGATGAACAATTCAGAGTTATAAATTCAGCTCAGATGCTGCATTAACGAATGTCTGTTTCCAAAGCATTCACATTTTATTTAATTACTTCACTGATGCTATCTGTTGTGTTGAGACGTAAATGGTTTGCATCATTTTAAAGCTGGGCAAAGCCCAGAAGGATGGAGAAGACTTAAAATCTTCTTCAGGTTCTGCAGATCCAGCAAAAGTCTCCTCCCATCAAGCTTTGTCTAGTACTGTAATGCTTGCAAAGAGGCGAAAATCCAAAAATAACCACATTACTTACAAGACCTTAAATAGTCATAGGCCCCGTTAGCTGCAAGAGGAAGTGGTGTGGGAGTAACTGCAACATGATGTACTGTGTGAAAGAGAATGGTAATGCGTAACTTTAAAATACACAGACTTTTAGATTATGATTAATGTGGGGAAGACATGCATTCATTTTGCTTTTGAGTGCAGGGGCCAATTTAATTCAGGCATTAATGACAAATCAGCAGTGCAATATAGTTTTAATATCTGGCTGTGCACAGAACTATTTATAACCGGTTTTATACTAAAGAATGGTGTGTGTGTGTGTTTGGCTGGGGGGGGGGGAATGTAGGAGAGTTTCTATGCTACCCACATCCATAACAGCAAGGATAGGATAATTCTTCAGAGCTCTTTGAAGAAGAAGAAGAAGAAGAAGAGTTTGGATTTGATATCCCGCTTTATCACTACCCGAAGGAGTCTCAAAGCGGCTAACATTCTCCTTTCCCTTCCTCCCCCACAACAAACACTCTGTGAGGTGAGTGAGGCTGAGAGACGTCAGAGAAGTGTGACTAGCCCAAGGTCACCCAGCAGCTGCATGTGGAGGAGCGGAGACGCGAACCCGGTTCCCCAGATTACGAGTCTACCGCTCTTAACCACTATACCACTGTGCTGCAGTAGTTTTAAAGCAGGCCTGCCCAGCTTATGAATGTGATGGATGCAAGGGCAAATGTAGTCTACAAAACCATGTAGCATAGTTTGCCAGGTACTTGATGAACCTCCTGTTTTTTTCACACTATGCAACCTAATTGGGGGGGGGGGAATGATTGAGGGAAGGCCCAGGCTAAATATAAGAATATCACATACATTATGGAGTTCCGTGGTATCTTCTCACATTGCTGTGATAACATCTAGAAATGGCTAAAGTGAATTACATGACTCCCACACTAAGGTAAAGGTAAAGGATCCTTGGACGGTTAAGTCCAGTCAAAGGCAACTATGGGGTTGTGGCACTCATCTTGCTTTGAGGCCGAGGGAGCCGGCGTTTGTCCACAGGCAGCTTTCCGGGTCATGTGGCCATCAGGACTAAACTGCTTCTGGCACAATGGGACACCGTGATGGAAACCCAGAGTGCACGGAAACACCATTTACCTTCCCGCTGGAGCGGTACCTATTTATCTACTCGCACTGGCGTGCTGTCGAACTGCTAGGTTGGTAGGAGCTGGGACAGAGCAATGGGAGCTCACCCCGTCACCATCTGATCGGCAAGCCCAAGGGGCTCAGTGAAGCGTCACCCACTTCATTTCAGCTAGAAATTGCTGGAGAGAATTACATGACTCCCACACTAGCATCTTGACCCCTTGGGAAAATAATAGGCTACTGTTGTAGAAGAGATTTTTTTGACATTAGAGTTTTCTGATGGAGCTGTCAGGCCCTGTGAGGTCCAAAAGCAGGGATCTAGTACAAAAGCTATGTCCCTCATTCTTACTATTCCTGCATCACTGAGCAATGTCTGTACATGATATTGGAACTCAGTCCAGGCTACAACTGTGCCATGGTTGGAAAGCAAATAATAATAATAATAATTCTTGCAAAGCAGATAGCTAAATAAAGTCCACTGAGTTGCAGACCTCCCAGTAAGGGGGCATTCTTGCACACATGCCCCATTTGATCAGAAGAGTTAAGCATGTAGCAAACATTTGAAGTCCCATTTGCCTGTTCTTGACGTCAGGCACATAATGCTCATCCTTGGGTTTCAGATAGTACATGCATAGACGAGTCTAAGAAGCCCGGGACACAAATTTTCATGGCCCTCTAATGGCTATGGTGGCTCATTTGCCAGAAGTAATGTACAGTGGTACCTCGCAAGAAGAAATTAATTCGTTCCGTGAGTCATTTCGTCTTGCGAAAATTTCGTCTTGCAAAGCGCGGTTTCCCATAGGAATGCATTGAAATTTAATTAATGTGTTCCTATGGGCAAAAAAAGAGGGCAGAACAAAGTCAACCCCCAGCCTGATGGGGACATAAGAATGCGAGGGGGGGCGTGAGGCGCCGCTGCCCTCTGGGGTTCCTGCAGGTCCATCCCCGCGGTGCGCTCGCTTCCCCTTCCCCTAGCTCACCCTCCAGCGTTGCGTCTGGCACGCTCGCTTCTCCTTCCCCCAGCTCACCCTCCAGCCTCGCGTCCGGCGTGCTCGCTTCCCCTTCCCCCAGCTCACCCTCCAGCCTCGCGTCCGGCGTGCTCGCTTCCCCTTCCCCCAGCTCATCTTCCAGCCTCGCGTCCGGTGCCAACTCACCTGCCGAGCCCAGGAGCAGCCACAGCAGCCGCATTGCCCCCAAGCGCCACAGCCGCTCCGGAAAGTTTTAAGGCTCTGCCAAGCACCTCCGCCTCTCGGCCCAAGCCCAGCACAGGCCCAGGCGGCTGTGCGGGCGGGGAGGGGCTCCCTCCCTCCTTCCCCAGCAGCCGGACCCTCGCACCCAACCAGACAGCCAGACAGCCTGTCTGCCGTCTATGCGCTCGCTCTCCTGTTCGTGCGCAGCCTCTGGAGCGCAGGGTGGTGAGGCTACTTCGTCTAGCGAAGACCGGCCATAGAACAATTCGTCCTGCGAGTCTCCCAAAAAATCGCTTTCGTCTTGCGAGTTTTTCGTTGGGCGAGGCATTTGTCTTGCGAGGTACCACTGTATTTAGTAGTGTAACTCTGGAAGTGTATACTTGATGCTAACCAAACTAAGCCTAGGGACTGACTTCTGTTTCAAGTGTATCTGAAGAAGTGTGCATGCACACGAAAGCTCATACCAAAATAAAAACTTAGTTGGACTTTAAGGTGCTACTGAAGGAATTTTTTTATTTTGCAAGCTAAGCCTCTTAGAGCAAAGGCCTAGGAAGAACTCAGTATACATTTATATAAACTAAGCCTAGGAGTCTTAATTTGGCAAGAATCGACCATAACCCAGTAGGCAATGTTGCACATACTGCCCCCCCTCTCTCCCCCTCCTCTCTCTCTCACACACACAGTATTCAAAGCCCAGACAAGAGATACTCAGGAGACAAACCCCTCATGATGTGTTAACACCTGCAGTCGTCCTCCTTCCTCTGGTTTTCTGTACTCTTTATCTCTTCCTCCCAATACTGAAGCAGCCACATTACCACATTTCCTGTCTGAAGTTTCAGCAAAGAAGCAAGAAAAGCCAGAAAGCAAGAAAAGAAGGGCTTGATCCTTAAAAGTGAGCCATTTAAATATTTAAAAATTGTGGGAGGGGGTTTCTGCTCTTGAATGGTAATGACTTAGCAATTTCATTTGGATGTTGCCTTTATATTCAGAGAGAGGGAGGGAGGTCTTCAGCCTGACAAAAGCCATGTTTTTTATTACGAGAGTTTATTAACATTAAACTTCTGCTGCTGCTCTGAAATCATCCTTCCAGTCCATTCACTCTGAGCAATGCTTTTATTTTTCCCTGCTTCAGAGTTACAACTATGTAACCTCCCCACTCTCAGTTAGTAACTTCATGTTCTCCGCTGTTACTCGTTAAGAGGTTTGATTAAGGACTGAAAAAATGCTGCTTTTGAGAGAGGCAAGATGCCTCTTGTTCACTAGAACGATGAGGGTACATGCAGTTTGAAAGTGTTTTTGGAATTATTTAGGCATATTTGCTGCCAGTATCTTGGCAGGCTTTGAGACGCAGCCAAGTAGGGCCTGTATAGAGATGCTGTTAGTCTTTGGGGCTGTATTTATGTATAAGCTAAACAAGCTATAGCTTAGGGCCACACTATCTTGGGGCCCCCCAAAATAAATTAAAGAAAAAAACTGGATGTACATTTCTAAAATATAAGATAAAAAAAACCTACATACAGCAACAGTGTTTTGTGTTGTGCATGGACCTATTACCTAAATTACCATATAGCATATATTCAACACAAAAAGCAGTGACAATTTGTTGTTGACAAAGGACAGCTGGACATATAAAGGGCCCCGTTACCTTCAGTAGCTTAGGGCAGGCATCCCCAAACTCGGCCCTCCAGATGTTTTGGGACTCCAACTCCCATCATCCCTGACCACTGGTCCTGTTGGCTAGGGATGATGGGAGTTGTAGTCCCAAAACATCTAGAGGGCCGAGTTTGGGGGGTGCCTGGCTTAGGGCCTCATATGGCACTGTGTATATGCAGCAAATGGGATTTGCATGCACAATGCACATGGCAGTGCTTTGCAAAGCCATCACGACTGCAGAAATTGCAGTGGTCACGAAGGCAGCCACCATAAGGAGGCACCATTTCAAAGAAACAAGGGTGTGTTGCAAATTGGACAGCAACCCTTTGTGCCCTGATGCACTCCTCTATGGACTGCAAGCGTGAATTGGCACTTTTATACATTACAGTGGTACCTCGATTTATGAACACAATTGGTTCAATAAGTAAGTCAATAACTTGATGGGACCTAAGTACAGCTACGGTAGCATATCTGTTACCTTGGTTGTGGTTTTATTACATGTAGTAGTAATATTATTAGTCTCCTTAACATGAGAACCTTTGCCTATACTTCCATGCCTTGTTTCCCACACTCAACAACTAGATTCCTTTGGGAAGCAAACATGGGGGCAATAGCCCTCCCCTACTGTTGTTCCTCAGCAAGTGCTATTCAGAGACATGCTATTTGTGATCAGCTAGATTACAGCCCTAATGACCATTAGTCATTGATAGCCTTATCCTCCAGCAATTCGTCAAAATCACTTTAAATTGGTGGCCATCAATAGGGTTGGGCGATATCTGGTTTTCATCATCACGATATATCACCAGCTAAACATCACAATATATTGAAATATCACAATGTCTGAAATAAGGTTGGAACTATGTAGAGGCGAACAGTTGGGCTGGGTGATATCTGGTTTTCAATATCATGATAGATCACCAGCTCAACATCACAATATACAGTGGTACCTCTGTTTAAGAACAGCCCTGTTTATGTACTATTTGGTTTACGAACTCCGCAAAACCGGAAGTAGTGTCCCGGTTTGCAAACTTTACCTCGGTCTATGAACGGAATCCAAACAGTGGAAGGGCACTGGCGGAAGGAGGCCTCATTAGGGAAAGCGCACCTTGGTTTAAGAATGGTTTCGGTTTAAGAACGGATTTCCGGAACGGATTAAGTTCGTAAACCGAGGTACCACTGTACAGATATATCACATTTTCCACCACATTGTGATTTTTACATACACACACACACTCATGATTTGTGATATACTGCCAGGTTAAAATTTATGAAACTGATATCACAATATGGACTTCAAACCGGTTTTGGACAATATATTGCCCAGCCCTAACACATTTCATGATTCGCGATATATATGGCCAGGTCAAAAATTATGAAACCAATATAACCAGTTTGGGACAATATGTTGATATATCGCCCGGCCCTAGCTGTCACTACATCTTGCCGTAGTGACTTCCGGAGGGCTGTGTGAAGAAATACGTAAATAATGGGTGTCAAAAGCCTCAATCTGAAAGCATAGGCAGATTTGGCTTAGGTACCCATGAAAAGTTAATAAACCTGGGATTAGGTCCTTACATATTGCCTTACAGAGGAAAGGGTTTTGGAAGTTCCCCTCTGAAAACCTCTCTCCTCTTTCACCTGTAAGTTTACAGGAACCAGGTGATGTTGTTACAGGAAGGCAGTAGCACAGTTTCAGTGAGGAAAACAGCAAGCACTTCAGCCTTGGTTAGCCATCTATGAAGCAAGAATAATGGTCCTGTTTCTCACGCCAAATATAGTTGTGGGTGAAGAAGGTAGGGAAGGCTCTCCAATTCTGAGCTTTAGTGCTAGCTGTAAATCTAAGTTCTTAATAAATTCATCACTCTAGCTAATAAGATTAGGGATATAAAGTGATTAGGAGTGCATTGCAGGAGTCTCCTTTACCTAGAATGCCGTTGCTGAATTATGCAACGCTACAATTTTAGCCAATTAAAAATATTGGTTGTCTGCAACCATATTTCAATCTTGTTTAAGAGGATAATCTCATGGGCCTTCATTAATATGAGAAACCTAGACAGGCAAGAACTGTACTACATGTAATAATTTGGTTTGTCTCTCAGAGTACAGCATTTAGGTCCTGAACTTTCCTCACATTATGCTGCATGTCCCAGAGATCAGTATTAATTCAATTTTTATTTAGAATGCTTGGCATCTTATTATACTTATGCACAGATAAATGTATTTTTAAATGATATATAATCCCCTAGGGTGGCCACATGTTCTGTTTTACAGAGGACAGTCCTCTGTTTGAAGTGCTTTCTGGCCCAAGTGTCATTTAAAGATAATGAACATCAGGAAGAAGGGAGAGCAGCAGGCCCCTTGAAGTCATTGTTATTTATTTATTATTATTATTCCTATTATTAATTCAATTTATATACCACCCTTTATCAGAAGATCCCAGGGCATTGTAAAACATTTCAGAACATCAATGATAAAAATGAAATAAAAACTTTATACAAAGCATACTGACAGACAGCCTAATAATAAAATAGTCATCACACTTCCCCCCACACTTTCACAGGCCATAGATTATTTAATAGCCATAGGCCTGGGTAAAGGGGAATGTTTTTGCCTGGTGACTAAAGGCATGTAGTGAAGACACCAGGACAGCCACTCTGGGGAGAGAATTCTACAATCGGGGAGCATTATTATCAATTTACAGTGGGGTGGAAGGTTCACAGGCTATGAAGGACTTGTTCACAATTTTTTTGACAGCTGCAAACATTATTATAGCCAGGAAGCAGAATATACAATGCAAGAATGGTATAAAGAGGTGGGGGGGTATAGCTATTAATGATAAATTAACATGTGTCATTAAGGTAAGACAGGGAATATGCAGGAGAAATGGTTTTGAGGGGATATGGAAGGTGTTTGTAGAATTTGTACTGTTAAAACGGAAAGGGGTCTAACCATCGCAAGAGACATTGAAATTTTGAGAGGTTGGATAGTTACAATGGAACGGTCTTGGTGGTGGGGTGCACATTTTTTATTCTTATTTATTTATGGTTATTACTTTGTCAAAATAAAATAAAATATTAAAAGGAGAGGGGGGAAGAAAAATAGAAAGGCTGTGAACTCGATTCAGCTCTGGTACTCCAAATAAAATATTGTGCTCAATGTTTTTAAAAATAAAATAATCGGGGAGCCACCACAGAAAAGGCCCGTTCTCTTGATGCTCAAAAACAGTTAGCACCTGGATAATATAATAATTATAATTATAATTATAATTATAATTATAATAATTTATTATTTATACCCCGCCCATCTGGCCGGGTTCCCCCAGCCACTCTGGGCGGCTTCCAAAAAAACAGAAATTCTAAAATACAGAAATCCATCAAACATTAAAAGCTTCCCTAAACAGGGCTGCCTTGAGATGCCTTCTAAAGGTCTGGTAATTGTTCTCTTTGACCTCTAGTGGGAGGGCATTCCACAGGGTGGGTGCCACTACCGAGAAGGCCCTCTGCCTGGTTCCCTGTAACTTGGCTTCTCGTAATGAGGGAACCGCCAGAAGGCCCTCGGAGCTGGACCTCAGTGTCCGGGCAGAACGATGGGGGTGGAGACGCTCCTTCAGGTATACCGGACCGAGGCCGTTTAGGGCTTTAAAGGTCAACACCAACACTTTGAATTGTGCTCGGAAACGTACTGGGAGCACACTGTCTTCTCCACTATGTTTTTGACCAATGCAAAGTTTGTCCCGAACGTTTGAAGCCCCTTATCCGCCATACCCCACCAAGAGTGTATCCACCATCACTTCACTTTCTCAGAACCAGAATGTTTCAAACTACCTTTTCCTCCCCCCGAATAGCTTAATAACTCCATTTCCAAGAAAACAATAAAGATTAATTTTTACCTAGAGTAACTAGTTTTACTGCCACAAAATTCCTTGCTTAAAAATCAAGTCATAATTATATGACTGACTTAGTTTAATTATACTTCGTGTAATAAACCTGTGCTTTTATGGCAGTATTTATACAGGAAGTTCTAGGAATTAATTGGAGTGCCTGATCTGCAGGTGTTGGAACCGGCAGATGGAAACACACATTTATAGGTAGATTTTCCGTCTCTCGCATGAGTCGTCGAAAGCTTTGATCCATTCACCAGAAGCAAAATGCAATCTGGGCCAAGAAGGAAAAGTAGCTAGCCACACATTCAGCAGTTGTGTGAGTTGGCCCTCAGCCTCCCAAACTGTGCCTGGAAGACTGGCTCAGGCTTTCTCTATAGCAGGTACATCTAATTTCCAAGAGACTGCAATCTACTCCCACTAGAAATAAACTGACAGTGATCTACACATTGGATTGACCAGAGTTGTTGAGCTTTTGTTTTGGTTTGTTCGCTGATGGTTCAAGATCACACAACCGAACAGGATCGACCAGGGACATCCCGCGATCAACCAGTAGATCGCGATCGAGCAGTTAGGCATGCCTGCTCTATAGCATCCGCTGTCAAGAGACTGGGCCTGGTTCTTGCAGTCATAGAGGAAAGAAAGAAGCCCAGTCTTTTCTTACTGTGCCACAAATTGCCCCCTGCCTTCAGAATCGCTTATCTCCTTAAACTATGGAGGATAACACTACTGCTCCTGCTACAGACCACGGCACCCCATTTGACCAAACAATCCTTAGTGGTCACTTTCAATCCCATGCCTTCTGAAAAAGAATCAAGGAGAAAAGAACCAGCTAGATCCAAAATCTCGGTCGAGATCGCATTCTAGATCTAGATCTAGATCAAAATCCAGATCCAGGTCATGGGCTAGTTCCAAGTCCAGTGGCCACTAACAATGGGCCTTGCTTTTAGGCATGTATCATCCAGTCGCGCAGTTGAGTTATGATGTTGCAACATTGCTTAAGTTAAAGTTAAACTCCCTGCTACTGAGGTCCTTGTGGTATTTCTATGTATATATATTTTTGCAAAAGACTTGCATTTTTATGCTTCAAATATGGATATTTGATGGCACGTTGATTATGACAGTAGTTTACAGCTTGTCCTAATGAACTCGCCCACAAGAGAGATTACTTTTAACACCGGAATTCAAGAGGAGACCCCCAGCAAAATGATGTTTATCCCCATCTCTAATAGGAGCCTTCGTTCTTTCCCACCATCCTGAAACTTTCCACCGCTGTGCTATATCATGCTAAAGGACCAGTGGCCACAAAATTTCATAGCTCAGCTGTTCTCAGCAGGTGCTGGAAGGCAATGAACATAGGTCTTGATCAGGCTATTCCCCACCCCCCAGGTTTCTTACATTTTTAATTTGCAAACTAATATACTTCTGCATACCTGGGGAGCTCACTTTGCACGCAGAATGGGTTATCTCTGTGTTTTTTTATGGCCCATTTGGTTCCAAACCGATAAGTATAGGACCACCCAAAATCAGCATTAAGAGGAAGCACGAGATTATATGAATGTCACAAAGGGCTCACAATGGTGCACTCGGCATTCTCTATCTTCTGCGTAATATATTTTGACCTTGATTTACAAGGTAAGGCTGGGAAAATAGGTAATATGCCAAATGACCAAAGTAAGAGCACCAGCATAATGCTTCATTGCCCTTTCAAAGTGTAACAGCTATATAGTTTCAGGTTAGAGATTAACTAGCCCTTCAGTTTCACAAAAGAATGGGTGGAATTTTGTGTGTCTCAGTTTTTCCGCTCCAGGAGCTTAAAACCTTTTAAGGTAACAGCGCATACTTCGGATATTATTTTCCATTTCGGAAAACACTATTACTTAAAGCAGCAGGATAGCAGTGGTAAATTACGCCTGTCTGGCAGCATGCGGACACCAACCAGGTTGTTGAAACACACTTCAACAAGGCCGGGTTATTTAATGAGCTTGCAGTATGAACAAACAATGCCGGTGTGGAGGGGGCACTCTGTCAGTACCTTGTGTTAAGAAAAAAGGAATATTTTTAAAGCTGGAGGAGGTCTTCATTTCCCTTGTCACATTGCAATACAATGTAGAAAGTATCAATATAGACTATTTGTGAGGGTTTGGGCGGCGGCGGCGGCGGGAGGTACTGTTAAGCCCTTGATACTTATGGGATGGGAAGAAAGGTAATATAGTGTTCGTACTCTGATTCTCTGTATTCTGAGATTTATTTTATGGATTCTTTTTTTATATTGAATTATGTCTGGTATATAATGTTGCAGAACCTAGAATGTTCCCGAACCTAGTAGGCTCTAAGTGCCGAGCAACAGATTTTAAATCAGTTGTTTTAGAAGCCATGTAACAAGCACTGTGAATTTTATTTTTACTTTTTTTCTTTTCCCAGGTTACCATTTGGAATCTGGAGTAGAGCGTCGTTTTCTGTAATGCCGGGCCCAATATCTTGAGAGGGAAGAGACAGAGAAAGCAGCTACTCTGGTGCCAACTCAAACTGCAGGGGAAAGTTGAAAAGACGGATTTTATTTACCCTCTGTGGGACCTGTGCTCGTTGACTAAGAGGAGATACCATCTCACGGATTTGGAGCTTTATCTCTTGCGCCTGACCTCTGTAGTTGCACTTTGAACTGGTAGCAAATATGAGTGAGTTCTGGTTGTGTTTCAACTGCTGTATTGCAGAACAGCCGCAGCCCGTAAGTATGAATTTTGCTTTGCTTTTCATTGTTCGGTAATGTTGGTTCCATTCACTTTTTCTTGTGCATTTTTGTACGTGGGCTATCAGGATGTCCCTGCTGCATTGAAGAAGCAGTCAAACTTGTTGACTTTTGTCCAATAGAGTGTTCACAACGGCTATTCCTAAATTCCATTAGTGCCGTGGAACAAGTCCTTTTTGATGCATCTGGTTGGACTCAAATCAGTCCTCTGATGTGACCAGTGACAAATTTACAGCAGCCACACCTCTTTCCATTCATACTGTAGTTCTGATTTGAAAATATTGTTTAGTGCATGTAGATAGAAACACACATCCCATATAATCTGAATGTTATATAAAACAAAGCCCTTCAACTTTACCTATTTTTCCCTTTATGCCTCCTAAATGCTGGCTAATTGTAATAATTTGTACCTAAGAAAAGGAGCACATAATACAAATATGCCTCTCAGGCAAAGGTATGTTTCATCTCTTGCTCTAATGCCAGATATGAAGTTCTAAATACTATTATATTACATATACCAGATTTGTATAGCACATATTGTGCTATTGAACTAGTCCATATCAAGCTTGACATTGTCTGTATACTCATCTGACGTAGCAACAGGGGGAGAGAGAAAAACATACAAGCTTACATATCGTAATGCCAGAACAGAGGTGGTTGCTATGTGATTCACAAACTAAATGTTATTTCTAATATTTATACTTTGCTCTTCAAAAGACATTCAGAATTCCCTTGGAAGAAAGTTAAAATACATGGGCTGTGTCCAACTAAGTTGTTATGTAGACAGAACAACTTCTGTGAGCATAGTGGAATAAATTTTCATCCTGTGGGCCCCTAAATCTACTCCCCCCCAACCCTCTGCAACAGATTGGGGGACAGGGCGGGGTAAGGATAGGCAGCAGCAGTTCTGTTGCGCATGGGGAATTTGTTCTGCTTGCACAGTGACAATCAGGCAATAAAATAATAATAAACATGAATGAAAAATGCAGCAAAGAACAATTATCAGCAAGGAGCAGAGTTAAAAGCGTTAAAGGTGTGGTTTAAAGCGTTAAAGGTTTATATATATCAGTGCTTTTTTTCTGGGGTGACACGGGGGTACGCATCCCCCTAAACATCTTTGTACTTGTCCATTTACTGTATTTATTTTTCCCAATTTGAACTATAAAATGGTGGTTTTCTTGAGTCAAAATGAGAGTACTCCTAAACATTTTTTTTAGAAAAAAGCACTGAAAATAATACAATACAATACATAAAGAAAAACAGCAGTAATAATCAATGTATTGCTATTAATTCATTCCCTTAAAAGTGTGGTTTTTTAATCGTGTTTTTAATATTCTGGTCGGAGCTGCATAGAGTGGCTGGGGAAACCCAGCCAGATGGACTGGGTATAAATAATAAACAACTTCTTCTTCTTCTTCTTTGTTCATCTGGAGCTGAAAAGATGCCAGACTTCATGTCTGGTAAACCGCCTGAGGAGAGAGACTGAGCAGCATGGTGCCACCACTAAAAAGGCTGTCTCTCCAGCTACCATCTTCCTTATCGCCTCTGGCAGTGGGACCAGAGAAGGTCTCTGTTGGGTCGACTACATCTCCGTTTGCCTCACCATTCCCCCCCCCCCTGAGAAAACCCACGGTTTACCACTGAATGAGACCAAACAGCAGCTGGCTTTTCCACAGATTGCTGTTTGTTCCGATTCAGCAGTAAAGCAGGTGTTTTCCAGGGGGGAAGCTGCAGGGCAAATGTAAAACCCTCAGACCCAGGCCTAAAAAGCATGACAGAAAATAACTTTCTAGGCACGGGAGAAGCGGGATGAGCCCTGAGGCAGATTTTAATACATTGGAAGGACGATGTAACCCTTAGCTACCATATCCCCTCATTGAATGTGCAGGTTAAATAGTAGTAGTAGTAGTAATAATAATAATAATAATAATAATAATAATAATAATAATAGTTATACTATGTCCATCTGACTGGGTTTCCCCAGCCACTCTGGGCAGCTTCCAACAGAATATTAAACAGAATAAAACTTCAAACATTAAAAACTTCCCTAAACAGGGCTGCCTTCAGATGTCTTCTAAAAGTCAGATAGTTGTTTGTTTCCTTGACATCTGTTGGGAGGGTGTTGCACAGGGCAGGCGCCACCACCGAGAAGGCCCTCTGCCTGGTTCCCTGCAACCTTCCTTCTTGCAGGGAGGGAACTGCCAGAAGGCCCTCGGAGCTGGATCTCAGTGGCTGGGCTGAACGATGGGGGTGGAGACGCTCCTTCAGGAAACTTAAATGTGTGGGTACTATACCTTGGATGAAAACGTACAGAAGGCAAAATAGGGACTGTAAAGTACTTGAAATCATAATGTGAATGGTTACATTCAGACACTATGTAGACGGATTTCAGTTTTTTTAAAAAAAAAATTCAAACCTTTGCAAAAAACAGAAACCTCAGCTACACTGCTGCTGCAACTGTCAGAGAATGCAATTTTGAAGATCCTGACAAAGGAATATTCTGAAAAATGATGCTAATATTTGACTGTGAGCAAGTTACTCCTCCACAGTTCACACTATAAAAATGACCAAATGCCAGCTTTAATGAACAGAATTTTGGGAGGACTTCATGCCTTAGATGCCAGAATGGGGAGTTACTATATCCTTAAAAGTAAAGTGACAATTTTGAACTCTTCGGGCTGATCTAAATGTGTTGTCCTTCTAGGGCTTTATAACTTGAAATAATGCTTTCGGACAGCCACGTAACTGAACACAAACAGATCCACAACATAAAAATATTCTATTGAATTCTGGAGGTGTTACGTTCCAGAAGAGCTGCGCAAACTACTTGTTCCCTTGCTTGTTTCAGGAAAGTGCAGAATTATTTTTAGGCTCATTGTCTTCTATTAACATCTAGAGTTTCAAAACAGAGTGCATGAATATGAGTAAATGTGCATATGTAATTTATGAAAGCTTTCTGAGAAAAAAATCCAAAATCATTTCCACATTTCTTATTGTAGGAGCTACAAAAATGTTGAAAGTCATTTTCCTTCTTTTTTTAAAAATATTTTTATTAGTTTTCAATAACAATAATCCAATGAATGCCTCATTGTATCAATACCAAATTATAATCTCAATTCCAATATCAATCAAATACCCAGTTACATGATTTAGGTGCCCCCCCGCGTGCTAGAATCGAAGGTTTGATAATTTACTTTAATTCTGCTTCCAAACTCTTATTTAATCCAATTACATTCCAATCATAATAATAATCCCTTATACAAACATTTTAAACTTCTATTCGTGTTAACACATTTAAAATTTTATAAGTCTGCCAGTGAAGATCAGTATTATTATTTTCCTGTGTGTGGTGTTTATTCTGTCCATATTTTCCTTTTGTCCTTGCTGGATTTTATGTCTTTCTTGATTGTTGCTGCTCTCCATCATGGAAAGTGATTTTCTTTCTTTGGCTACATACAACTTAATGAGACAAAGGTCTTGGTTGGCAACACAAGGCGTAATTGTTGTGAAATTAATATTATACAGATTGGCAACATTTTTTTTCAGAACAGAGGTGATGTTGCAAAAGAGAGTATACTGTATGTGAACAGTAAGAAAATATTAGAACTCCTGCTTCTTCACCTGTTCACCACCCATCTTCTAGGAAGAAATAAACAACAGACTGGGATTGTGGTGCCCCTGGAGCAGATCATGGGGAAGGGTGGTAGGATCCTGCTCTCCTATTCTGCACTTGCATCTTCCTCTCCTACCATATATTCCGGCGTATAAGACGACCCCCAACTTTTCCAGTTAAAATATAGAGTTTGGGATATACTCGCCGTATAAGAAATACGACCCGGCGTATAAGACGACCCCTGACTTTTGAGAAGATTTTCCTGGGTTAAAAAGTACCGTAATTTAATTATTCAGGGCAGTGAGCATTATTCAGCTATCTTGTTGGCAGAGGCCAATTTAGGGCAATGCAAAGTGCATTAGGTGATCAGCTGAGAAGGGCATCTTCTAAAGCCTTGTAGGTGCTTGGCCAGCTTTGGCAAGGAGGTGTGAGGACTTTGACACTTGACAGGTCCTCCTTCCACAGAGCCTAGGGCTTGCCAATCAGAAGGTTGGCAGTTCAAATCCCCACGACCGGGTGAGCTTCCGTTATTCTGTCCCAGCTCCTGCCAACCTAGCAGTTCGAAAGCACACCAAAGTGCGCAAGTAGATAAATAGGTACCGCTCCAACGGGAAGGTAAACGGCTTTTCCTTTTTTTTCTTTTGGAGGATGGCTCTAGGACGCTGCTAGAGCCTTACACCTTCTTCCCAAAGCCTGACTTAAGCAGCCTTAGGGGAGGACATCAAGTGGCCTTGCTCAGGGTGGTATATTACCAAGGTCTGCCCCTGTTGTTAGATGGCCAGAGGAATGGAAAGTGCTGGGCACTGTCAAAATTGACAGCGTTAGCAATGTCTTGGCAATACACGTGCCCATACAGGATGTACCAATTTTCATGAGAGATCAGCAAGGAGCATCACCCATGTTGAACTGAACATACATTTTGTGTTCGCCTTTGTGTGTGTCTACAGCTTAGCATTTTTAGAATTCTATAGAGTATTCAAAGCACACAGGCTAAGGATCATTTTGCTAAATCTTGGCAGAGACATAAATTGAACTAGGGACTTCCTGATTGAAAGTGCAGTCACTGCAATACACCCCACGCCAGTTCTGATTTCACCTTCCCAGTGAAATACAGTCATACCTCGGGTTACAGACGCTTCAGGTTGTGCGTTTTCGGGTTGCGCACCGCGCCAAACTCAGAAGTACTGGAACGGGTTACTTCCGGGTTTCGGCGCATGCGCAGAAGTGCTAAATCGTGCTTTGTGCATAAACAGAAGCGCCAAATTGTGACCCACGCATGCGCAGATGCGTCGCCGCGGGTTACGAACGCTGCGGGTTGTGAACGTGCCTCCCGCATGGATCATGTTTGCAACCCGAGCATCCACTGTATGTGTAAATGTATCCTTGTACACCTTGGTTCTTGAACGCCTTGGTACTCGTACATTTTGGCTCCCGAACACCACAAACCCAGAAGTGAGTGTTCCGGTTTGCAAACGTTTTTTGGAAGCTGAACATCTGATGTGGCTTACACGTCTTCTGATTTAGTGCAAGAAGCTCCTGCAGCCAATCGGATGCCACGCCTTGGTTTTCGCTCTTTTTGGAAGTCGAACAAACTTCCAGAACGGATTACGTTTGAGAACCAAGGTATGACTGTACCTATAGAACAGGCTTCCTCAACCTCGGCCCTCCAGATGTTTTTTGCCTACAACTCCCATGATCCCTTGCTAGCAGGACCAGTGGTCAGGGATGATGGGAATTGTAGTCTCAAAACATCTGGAGGGCCAAGGTCGAGGAAGCCTGCTATAGAATATTTGACACTAGCCAGTAAAATAATTCAATTCAGTTTAAGCAGCTTGGACACACTAAAGTTAAAATGCCTCACATTTATTTTAGAAACAGCTAGTGGTGTGTGGGTGTTTGTATGTATGCACACACAGAGAGACACATAAATATTCTCAGTCTTTTTACTTAAAATTGCATTGGCAGTTAATAAAATGACATTCAGATCATATATCGACCGCTGTGTGTTTGTGATAAATGGAAAGTTTGGGGAAGAGGATTGGGCTGCTACTTAGGTAAAGAAACATTCATGGAATATTTTAATGTATGTAATACATCTGTAGCACAATTGGCCATTGTTCCCTTTTGGATACACTTCCAGAGCTTGAGATTTCTATCGCAATTCAAGCTCTCTCTCAAAAAGTGGGCTCCTGTGATTTATTTCCAAGTGATTTGCTTGGATTTAGGATATACTTTATACACTTGTAAAATGAATGCTGCAGAATGTTATCTGTTTTTGGTACCGTGCTTCAATCCTAAGAATTTTTGTGAAAAATATGGGAAGCAGCTTCTGCCCCTGAAAACAAGTCAATTCCACTTAATGAAGAACAACCAATTCGATTGGTAGCTATATCTTGCACAGTGGTCAGATGTAGCCGTAAAACTCTGAACTTGTCAATACTATATTTTGGAATTTTTTACTTGTAAAAAAATTCTGTGTCATCTGCAAACACATACTTTAATTGAAAGGTGAGCTGTAGAAAAATATTTACAAATAATATTAATAAGCTCTCTTAGCCAGAGAGTTTCTAGAACTTTTTCCTGTCTAAATTTAGCAGTATTTCAGTTTAGCTAATGATTGTTTCTAACTTTTAAAACATTTGAAAGCATGTACTCTGTGACCATGTGTGGGCACAGGAATTTAGTATACACAGAGCTCAGATGGAAGTTGCTCCCTACTCAAATGGATAGGACAAAACTATGTCTGCTGCATTCTCTCCCTGGTATTTACAAGTTTTGGAGCATTCTCCACAATACAATTCAGAAAACTATAATGTCAGTACAGTTGTACCTTGGGTCCCAAAAGCCTTGGGAGTTGAATGTTCTGGCTCCCATACCTGCCAAGTCCTGGACGGAAAGATCCGGGATCGGCAGCACGCGACACCGGAAGTTGCGTTCACGCAACTTCCGGTGGCGCTTTGCCCTTCTATGGGCACCAAAAAATGGTGGTGCCAGCGCCGGAAGTCGCTTACGCGTATGACCGAAAACACGTAAAAGCGACTTCCGGCACCGCCATTTTCTGATGCCCATAGAAGGGCAAAGCGCCACCGGAAGTCGCTTTTACGCGTTTTCGGTCATGCGCGGAAGCGACTTCCGGCGCCGGCGGCGCCATTTTCTGGTGCCCATAGAAGGGCAAAGCGGCACCAGAAAAATGGCCGCCGGCAGAAGTCGATTTAAGGGAGAATATCGGGATTAAAAACTAAACGGGAGACCGTCGGGAAACGGTAGGAAAAAAGGGGTTTTCCCGGCAGAAACGGGATACTTGGCAGCTATGGGCTCCCGCACAATCGAAAACAGGAAGTGACTGCTCTGGTTTTTTAACGTTCTTTGGAAACCAAATGCCTAATAGGGCTTCCGCAACTTCTGATTGGCTGCAGGAGCTTACTGCAGCCAATCAGAAGCTGCGCTTTAAAAGTCGAACGTTTCGGAAGTTGAATGGACTTACGGAACTGATTCTGTTTGACTTCCAAGGTATGACTGTACTGCAGTCCAGCATTTAGGACCAAACTGGATATAATGTTAACTGTATGCTCATTACTAATGAGTCAGGGATGATGGGAATTGTAGTCCAAAAAACAGGTAGAGACCCAAGTTTGGGAAACACTGATTTAAAGGGCCGCATACTTTTTTTTTTTTAATGCTCTGAGATTACTCCAGCCAGTAAAAGCTCCACTTCCAGCGATTCAAGCTTGGCTATTCAGCAAGATCACCAAAGGGGCATGTTTGTGCATGTAGCGTCACTTTTGAAGTGTGATCTTATTCAGCATGGTATTGGTATAAACACAGCTGACATTAGATGCCATTGGCGGGACTGCCAACTGATTAAAGGTGTTTGATTGCTCAAATAGCTTACATTCTAGCAAATTATTAATGGATGAATGCTGACCTGCGTGTACATACAAATGGAATCTGTGGGTTCCCTGCCCCCCCCCCAACCTCCGCCGTTGAAACAAAGCAAGTTTGTCTTGGTTTTAATTTATCTATTAAAATGTTGTGTGTATAAAATTATCTTTAAATGCATGGTCTAAATAAATTTTTCAGTACACTCTTTTTGCAGTCTTCAAAATCTCCACACAATTCAGGGTTGCCGATTTCTTAAAATAATCTGCTTGCAAAGCAAGGGGGGGTTGCTATTTTTGAAAAAAAAAAAACCTCCACTTAACCAGTCTCCAATTACCTGAAGTATTTCTAGGTGTCATACCAATAGGATCTCCCCAAAGGCTACATGGTACGTCCCACCCAGAGCCATCTTTCCCATAGGGTGGGGGAGCTGTGTGGCTTTGCCGGTGGCCTCCCCTTTCTTTGCATGCCCACCAACTGTGCCCCACCAACCATAAGGCTGGTGGGCATGCAGCTTCCCTCCCAAGCCTCCTCGGGAGGAGAGCGATCCCCGCAGAGGCTGAGGATGGAAGTTGTGCCCCACCAACCATATGGCTGGCGGGCACGCAGCTTCCCTCCCATGCCTCTGTGGGGATCACTCTCTTCCCGAGGAGGCTTGGGAGGGAAGCTGAGCTCTCCTCCCGAGGAGGCTTGGGAGGGGCGCAACTTCACTCTCAAGCCTCTGCAGGGAACACTCTCCCGCAGCGGCATGGGGGAGAGTTGCACCCCCCCGATGGCTAGCAATGCACAGCTACGGCCACCCCAACACTATCCATGGTAATTTAGGGGCGCTGGGTGGATATTTGCACCCCGGCGCCGCATCTGCTAAAGTCGGCCCTGGTCCCACCCATCCCAGAGTAAAAAATGCCATAGCATAGTGATTTGGTGCCACTGTTGCCAACATAGGTAAAGGTAAAGGGGCCCCTGACCATCAGTTCCAGTCGTGTCCGACTCTGGGGTTGTGGCGCTCATCTTGCTCTATAGGCCGAGGGAGCCAGTGTTTGTCTGCAGACAGCTTCCGGGTCATGTGGCCAGCATGACAAAGCTGCTTCTGGCGAACCAGAGCAGCGCACGGAAACGCCGTTTACCTTCCCGCCGGAGCGGTCCCTATGTATCTACTTGCACTTTGACGTGCTTTCGAACTGCTAGGTGGGCAGGAGCTGGGACCGAGCAACGGGAGCTCACCCCGTTGCAGGGATTCGAACCGCTGACCTTCTGATCGGCAAGCCCTAGACTCTGTGGTTTAACCCACAGCGCCACCTGGGTCCCTGTTGCCAACATAAGAACATCTTGATACACATCCTCAGGGACTGCAAAGGCTGCCCCAGGACTCAGCAGGGAGAGAACCTGTGCTCACTTTGGCAGCACATATAATACTACTACGTAAAACAGGGTGAGAACCCATAGGAGGAAGGGGTGTTGGCAGATCTGGGCAATATTAGCAGACAAGCCAATGCAACTCCAACCACTTGCTAACAGGATATCCGGTTTCCATAGGAGCAGCATGGGAATGGGGAATGCCCCAAATTCTATTATTATGACAGCTGGGGTGTGGGAGACTCTTTCCACTTTCTCCACATGTATTTTTATACATTTCCATCCTCTGATCATCTTGGCCAGGCATGTCAAACCTGCGGCCCTCCAGATGTTTTGGCCTACAACTCCCATGATCCCTAGCTAGCAGGACCAGTGGTTGGGGAAGATGGGAATTGTAGTCCAAAACATCTGGAGGGCCGCAGGTTTGACATGCCTGATCTTGGCTGTATATTCTTATCTGCTCATCCTAAGATAAGAGCACTTCATTTTCTGCTTAGTTTGATATCATCCAAGGTTTTAACAAATGGGGGGGGGGGAACCATTCACAAAAAATAATGGAGTAATATGAGGATTTTAATTGGACTCTGATTACACTGGAGATAAGCAGTATATTAGAGTATGATCATTATAGATAGCATCAGTCAGTGTTCATCAGGATGGTAAGGGACGAAACAGGATTACCATGCTGAGTTCCTTGCTTGGCCAAAAATATTTCACTTGAGAGCAAAACAAGAGAACTGATAGAAGGTCATGTATTCTGAATTCAGCATGCTCTGTTCGAAATGTTGCTTCTGCAGAAATGACCACCAGGAAAAGCCTATGGTCGCTTAAAAGCGCCAGTTGCTTAAATGGGCGAGGACCATTTTCAGGGTGTGTCTACTCAGGTAGTACAAAATGTTGTGAGGGGCATCAATTAGAATTTGTCTGCATATCAACAGTATGGAATGGCAATCTCTTGCCCTGTACAAGTTTCCAGTTGCAACTAGAATTGCTGTTTTGTATACACCTTGCTGTGGTTGGGAAAAGGAACAGCACTTCTCCGCCTTAGACTCAGATGCTACACTGCAGATTTCTTGGTGTTCTTTAAGCAGTAATGTGTACCAGTGATGGCACTATCACTTGGAAAGACCTCTAGGTAGATTCGTCAAGGACCGCAGATGTTTGAAAGTTTGAGAGCAACATGTAGGTCAAAGACTCTCTCGGCTGTCATTGTATCTGCACACTTTGCTGTTTAAAGTCCATCCCCCTTGATGTATAAAAGACAAACTCACAACACACTCAATTGCTGCAGAGACCAGAGCCATGTGACTTTGTGCAAGGAAAACCACTGCACAGATGTGCTTGTTGCTGCACCATGTCTTTCAAAAAGCTGTTCTTTCTGACTCGCAGCCTTTCCCTGGGGCTGGTGGGGGGAGATACTTCTGCAAAGTGAACATTGTTTTCATAGCCCTTCTGTAAAATTGAAATGGACAAGTAGATGTCATCCGGCTAGTCGCTCTGAACAAATCTTGTTCTGAATGTGTTGCACCCCTTCATAGTGAATTAAAGCAATTCAATTCCTTGTCTGCTAAAATGAAACGAGTGATCAACCAGTTCTAAAGTGGGGCATTAAATTCCCTTTAGGCACACACAGCAAAACAAATATGTAAGAGTGCTCTAGATATGCTACACTTTCTGAGTCTTACTGAGCTGCTGACACCAGTACATGGGCATTCTCTGCTATATATCTTTTTCATATATTCATCTAGTAGTTGCATGCCCACAGGATATGTTCCTCTAAAACGAGTCATGTTCCCATCAGTATTAGAATGCATTTGTGCCTGAACACCTCGATGTTTGAACTGGACATCCACAGCTTGAATCAGATCTTAAACGGTGCCTTTCACTCCAAAGAACCATGAGCAGAATTAAAACGATCTATTAGAGCTATTCCACAAACTCATGGGCAAGCTAGTGCTACACTTATTGCCGTGCAATGTCACCATGTATTACAGTACGAGAAACCTAGTGAATAAGTAAGATGCAAGCTTTATCATACAAGGTGTGACCGGAAAGTTTAATGAATGGTCGCAGAAATCGGACAGCGAGAAATATTTGAACATACAATAGGCATCGGAAATCCACGAAATGCTCACAATTGTGTATGGAGATGAAGCTGTAACTCGAAAGACAGTGTATGAGTGGTTGAAGCGTTTCTGTGAAGGATGGCAAATCATCGAAAATGATCCTTGGTCTGGAAGACCATTGACGAGCAGAACGGTGGCAAATGTCGACAGAGATCGTGAGCTATTGATGCAGGATTGGCGTTTGTCCGTCCGAATGAGCGGAAGAATTGCATATTCTGCATGAAATTGTTACTGAGGTTACTGAGTTCTCCCACCCTCCATATTCTCCCGATCTGGCCCCACCAGATTTCTTTCTTTTTCCAAAACTGAAATCATGCTACTGGTGAACCCTGTCTGCTCAGCAAAGGGGCAGGCAGGTGGAAGTACCCTGGACAGGCTTTCCAACAGCCACCGCCGCCTGCAAAAACCCTTAAATGAGGTATTGCCAGGGGAGAGTAGTGTGGTTTGTGTGTACATCCTGACATTCTTCCTCTAAGGAGCATGCTGAATTTTTGGAAATTGTTTTGCTGATTTTGAAATGGGATAGATGTTTAAAGTGGTGTGCTCCACATACGCGTCTGAATTTCATAACCTGCCTACAGCTGCTGAATAATCGCAAGATTGCAAAAAATGGCCACTTTCTCCAGATGAAAAGTGAATCCAAGATGAAAAGTGAACAATAACATCTGAATAAGTTATTTTGCCTTCATTGGGCAGATATTTGAAGCTTTGTGCGTGCCATGGGTATTGCGGTGAAAACGAAATGAGTGGTAGAAATAGTGGGCTGGACATAGGGGGAAGGTGTTGTCACAAAGTTAGGATCCTGGGCAATTTCTAGTCCACTTGTATGCCTTCACCTGCAGCATGAATTTCAAGATCATAAGAGATTGGATATGAGTCCATTTCTCTCCTCCTCCTCTTCTTCTTCAAGCCAGCATGAGCTTTAAGGAGCCAGGCACAGGTGCTGAGGAGCAAGGCTAGCCTTCTGACTGATAGGCAGAGTGATTTGTCTTGCTAAGGCAGCAGGTGCTGGGGAGTAGGAAATGTTGGCAAGGAGTTGGAGGACAGAGCTGTGGGTACCACCTGGCTTGCCCTGTGCCTCCAAAGCCTGCTGCCCTCAAGTGTGCTGGAGCTATGGAAGATGTTGTCTTGTCACCAGCGTTGAAATAAGGTTCCGCTGCCTGTGGACTATTGTGCCTGGCAGTAAATTCCCTTGAGCTGTCTCTGCTGAGGAGAAAGAGATGTGTCTCTTACTGCAATGGAGTGTTAAGGCCTGAGAGGGAAAATCTCAGGGGAATTGTTGCATAAGGAAAAACTAATACAGTAGATAAACTGAGAAAGGAGCCTAGGACAGAGAGAGCCACCCAGAGGGAAACTGTCAAATGGATCAACAATGGTTCAGATCTCATTCACCTTTATCCAGTCTAAAACTTGGCAGAAATTCAACAGCTGTAGTTCAAGTGGCAGAAACCTAGAGGCCTGCAGTTTGGGGGGTCATGAATTGAGCTTTAAGAGAGAAGAGTTTAAAAGTTTAAAAAACAATCTGAAATAACGTTAAACCAAAAAAACCCACCCCTCTCCAAGCTGTGTATGCACATATAGATATAAACACAGCTAAAATCCACAAACCAATTGGAAAACAAATACATGTATACATAAAACTATCCCCATAATATATATATATATATATATATATATATATATATATATATATATATATATATACCTTATAAAACAGATATAGGCAACTAAATTATATGCCCAGGTACATATGTGTGTGTAACTCATTACACAGTAAATTTCCAGCCAATTAACCTATTACTGTTTGGAGATCCCATCATTTTATGAGATCATCACAGTCATGAACCCTTAATTTTTCTTGGTTTCCTTTGTTGCTGGATACAAGATTGAATACTGCTTACAAACAGCCACTTCCACTTCACTTACAGTATTTTGGGTCATAAGTGGCTCGAGTGTGTGTGTGTGTATGTGTATATGTATATGTATATGTAGAGCTTGCCTGTTTAACTTCCCAGATCATTGTGTTCTGGACAACAGAGTTATGTAAACATTAGTAGTTTCAAATACAGTGAGGTTGTTTCCCTCCGCTCCCCTTTCAACTCACTATCTTACATTGCTGTCCACCGAGCCTCCTGGGCTTGCCGATAGGAAGGTCAGCGGTTCGAATCTGCATGGCGGGTTGAGCTCCCACTGCTCTGTCCCAGCTCCTGCTAACCTAGCAGTTCAATAGCACACCAGTGCAAGTAGACAAATAGGTACCACTCTGGTGGTAAGGTAAATGGTGTTTCCGTGCGCTGTGGTTTCCATCACGGTGTCCCATTGTGCAAGAAGTTATTGTTAGGTCCATCATGAGATGTCCGCCAGCTTCCAACCACAGATACCAGCAGCCTTCGAGCAAGCAAACTTGCCTTTCTATCGCTCCCTAGCATCCCACTCCCAGAGGATTGCCTCTTTCCATTTACCAGTTTGCCTCCTCCAAGTGGCAGAAACCTGGGCAGTGCTGAATGTCACATCCAGTGCCAGGTGTGTCCTGCTGAAAATAGAAAAAGGGCTTTGCCCTTGGCCTGCCTTTATATCCACTCAGTTGCCGAGTGCTTTTGTGACATCACAAGAAACCCACAGCCAATGGCAACAGCTGGGGAGGCATCTTCATTGCTTTGAGCCTCACAATGGCAGGACTTTATCAGTGATTGTGTGCTTCTTTATTCGGGACACGGGTGGAGCTGTGGTCTAAACCACTGAGCCTCTTGGGCTTGCCCATCAGAAGGTCAATGGTTCAAATCTCTGTGATGGGGTGAGCTCCCGTTGCTCTGTCCCAGCTCCTGACAACCTAGCACTTCAAAAGCACGCCAGTGCAAGTAGATAAATGGGTACTGCTGCAGCTGGAAGGTAAATGGTGTTTCCGTGCCCTCTGGTTTCCGTCACGGTGTCCCATTGTGCCAGAAGTGGTTTAGTCATGCTGGCTACGTGACCCGGAAAGCTGTCTGTGGACAAACGCCAGCTCCCTCGGCCTGAAAGTGAGATGAGCACTGTAACCCCATAGTCTCCTTTGACTGGACTTAACCGTCCAGGGGTCCTTTATTCCAGAGAGAGGAAGGGGGGTGCTTTACCCAGTGCCCACTACCTGATTTGTGTCCTCATGCTGAAATCCAAATCGCTGATGCTCTCATCTGGGCAATGGCTGCCTGAAGGTTACACACCTTAGCTTCTTCTAATCGGTTATAAGCTGGTTTGAGGGGAAAGCTCAGCAAACAGGAATATTTCTCGAGAAGCTAGACATTGTGACTTGCATCATGTGTACTTTGCCTAAAACACCAGCAAAGAATAGAATTGTGGAGTTGGAAGAGACTCCGAGGGTCCAACCCTCTGCAATGCAGGAATCTCAACTAGTTCATACAGGTGAAACTCTGAAAATTAGAATATCGTCAAAAAGTGCATTTATTTCAGTAATGCAACTTATTATTTTTTATTTTTATTTTTACAAACGCATTCTTTTGGAAATTCCACATTAATAAAACAAATAGTTACAATAAAACAAAAATAAACAAAAATAAGCATCAATATTCCATTTCATTAATTACATTCCATTTATAATTGACCCGCCTAACGACAAATAATTACAATTACAAGAAATAAAGGCTTGACATATCTTGCTTTGCACGTCATGCACCTATCTCGTATATTGGCTTCACCTTTTAAGTTGCATTACTGAAATAAATGTACTTTTCGATGATATTCTGATTTTCCGAGTTTCACCTGTACATGATAGATGGCCCTCCAACCTCTGCTTAAAAACCTCCAAGGGAGGAGAGTCCACCACCTCCTGAGGGAGTCTGTTCCACTGTTGAACTGCTCTTACTGTCATAAAGTCCTTCCTAGTGTTTAGTTGGAATCTCCTTTCTTGTAACTTGAAGCCATTGGTTCGTTGGAGCGTGCTAGAACCAGAGTAAACAGCAACGTGTACATCGTGTGGAATGACATGTGAAGATCCATTTTAGGGTGGATTTGTAAATATCAGTAACTTACCGTATCTTCTTTCTTCTTCTGTGGAGTTCACACTTAAAGTCATATGCATTTTTCTGGGGAAATTTGTGGATACTAGAGCGCCTCAAAGCTGGGGGGGGGGCGGGCAGGGGAGGATGGGGGGAACCTGTCTGCCCCTTGTAGAAGCTTTGTTGTGGTCCAGGAAAAGCAGCTCTTTCTAAAAACCAGTTTTCCACTTTTAAGAACTGTAATTTGTTTCCTTTTTTTCCAGTCCTTCAATCAGATGAAACAGCCGCAATAACTTGTGAAGTCTCAGATCACAGTAAAAAATGACTGTGGTTGTCTGTCTGAAAAAAACAATTTATTTTGATTGTTTGAAGGAGAAACACATATGTGTTTCATAGGTATTACGTGAGGCTATTAGGGAACCATCCATTTCCCCTAGTAAATCTGTTGCCTAGTATCTTCCTGTGAAATATGACTGCTGTTTTGTTGTTTAGAATAAGCATAAAGGTATTACTTTTCTGTCTGGTGAGAAGATTAAAGCACGAGCAGGCAAGTTCACGAGGAGAAAAGCGAAGTCTCAACAGAGATAGTCAGGTTGGTGCCTTTGAGATATTTTAGACAACTCCCATCAGCTCAACCCGCATAGGCAATACAGTTGTACCTTGGTTGTCAAATGCCTTGGTACTCGTACGTTTCGGCTCCCGGATGATTTAAACCCGGAAGTGAGTTTTCCAGTTTGCAAACTTTTTTTGGAAGCCGAACGTCCGATGCAGCTTCCATGGCTTCCAATTGGCTGCAGGAGTTTCCTGCAGCCAATCAGAAGCCGCGCTTTGGTTTCTGAACATTTTGGAAGTCAAACGGAGTTCTGGAATGGATTCCATTCGACTTGCAAGGTACGACTGTGATGTCATTTGTAGTATGGAGAGCATCCCATTGGCTACGCCTGCATGTGTCTAACAGCCATGGGGTTCATGTTAGTACCGATTCTGGTCACAACCTACCTCCCCTTTTGGAGGGCTCCAGGAAGGAAATTCAGAGCCCCCCCCCTCTATCTCACTGGGCTCTCCTGCTTTTAAGCAGGTTTCTCCCAGTTAGACTGCCATGCTAATTTCACTTCCCAAGCATTCACTTAATGTAAAAACAGACCTTCCGCCCCAACTGTATTATATATAAATAGGACACATGCATGAATAAAATCCTTTGGGACTGAGCACCACCTCTAGTGTGCCTCTAAAATGTCTGTTTTCTTTTTTAAGAAGTACAATACAAAATATATTTTATTACATTTTGAGTATTTGCCTGCAAAAGGATACGTTCTGCACATCTGTATTTGATGGCTGAATTATTATTTTAAGGAGCACCTGAGTTGTCTATAAATCAACTGAACTACAAGACGAAAGAAAATGACATGAAAACTAGAAGGAAGATTATTCTCTTTATTAGGCTGTGGGTTCCTGCAGAGATACTTGTTCTCTGTACTGTTGTTTTTTAATTTCTGAACGCCAACTCTCTGCTTTTTTCCTTCTCAATTGGAAGTGACATTTATTTGGTTGAATAGGAAGGGTTTTTATGTTGTAACTACTGATACACATCCTGTCATGGAGCTGCAGCGTTTCATCATGTCGGTTGACCTCTCTCCAAATATTTCCTGTGCAAGTTTCAAGAGGCTCAGCAAGTAAAAAATAGACTTCCCCCTCCCTTGTTACTTTATTCCTTGCTGCTACCCTTTGTTTATAAGCAGCTATCACTTTAGCAACTGTCAGTGTACTCTTTAGGTATTATATTTTGATTTTCAGAATTCTTTTTTTAAAAGTAGATATTAGGAATGTTCTTTTAGCCACAGTGACTTCTGCCCTTGTACATTTATTACTTGGCTCCTGAGAGCCTACTTGGGTTGAGGGCAGACCTAAGGCTTTTTCAGCCAAGTTCTTGCAAGATCCTACATTCAAATAAATACAGGATCTTGAAATTCAGCTGCTAGATCCTTCCTATCAGAATCAGAAGAATCTTTATTTGCATCAGCCACTAGCCATAGCAATAAAATAAAATGAAGTGTACTGAAGATAGATGTAAAAACAGCTATAGAAAATACATTTTGCGGGTTTATATCAATAATTAAATCATAGCTCTTATTCTAATTGCCCCTGCTAAAAACCTTGCAGTTTTTGCTGTCACCCGATTATCTTGATCTGCTAAAAGAAAGGACACAGTAGCAATGGTTGAGCAACCCAGCAGGGGCAATAGTAGATAGGTAAAAACCTCACTCCTCAAATCTTTATAAAAGAGTGCCAGCCAGAAGCACATGAGCCACTGACTTAATTCTGCCATCTCCACATGGACATAACAGTTTTTCCAGCAGAATTTTTTGAAATTGACAACTACAGCCAAAGACAGTATATTCAATCTTGTGACAGTGAAAGCACGTCTGTATTTTGGAATTGTTAAATTTTGCAAAGACAGTCGTACCTTGGTTTTCAAACGCCTTGAGAGTCAAACGTTTTGGCTCCTGAACGATCAAAAACAGGAAGTGATTGTTCCGGTTTTTGAAAGTTCTTTGGAACCTGAATGCCCGACATGACTTTGGCAGCTTTTGATTGGCTGCAGGAGCTTCCTACAGCCAATTGGAAGCCATGCCTTGGTTCCTGAATGTTTTGGAAGTCGAACCGACTTCCAGAACAGATTCCATTTGACTTCCAAGGTATCACTGTAGATCCTTCCTTTGGTTATGGAAGGGATGAGTGACCTGGGCCCGATAACAACTGAAGGGGCCCTCATTCAATTAACTCAGTTCTGCATTATCATACTACATGGAATTTTATCCCAGGAATAGGCTTTGGAAAAACTATGCCATGTGCTAAGAGATTTTTTAAAAAATAAGTAAACAAATAAAGCCGGCCTTCAGAGAACTCCATTTTCGCCATGATAAATTGCGAGGGAGCCCAAAGTATTCAGAAAGATTAGCATACCCTCCCTCCTGGAAACAGTTCCTACCGTGTTTCCCCTTTTTTAATACGTAGTCAGAAAGTAAGCCATGGCAGGGTTTTTAACCATTTGAGAGCTATAAGACATACCCCGAAAATAAGCCATACTTCCGCACCAGCTAGCAGGACCCAGCATGCCGGCCGCGACAGGAGGAGGAAGCCTGCCGGGTCGGGTCAGTGCCCGGAAGCGGCGGTGGCTGCTTTAGTGCCAATAAAGCGTGCAGCAGTGCCGCACGGAGCACCAGCCAGCAGGACCCAGCTCCTGCAATGCCGGCCGCGGCAGGAGGAGGAAGCCTGTGGGGTCGGGTGGGTGCCCAGAAGCGGTGGCGGCTGCAGCGCTGACAAAGCGTGAAGCAGCGCCGCACGAAGCACCAAGGGCACGAGCGGCAGGAGGAAAGAGAGAGAGGCTCGTTACTTGCGGCACTTTAAGAGAAGCAGCCAGAACCGATCTCCATATTCCGAGCCTCCCTTTTGCGCGTGCGGGCATGTTAAAGCCCCGATCACTTCACTCCCCACTTCTTCCTCGCCATCCCTCCCTTTCACGCATTGCCTTGACCCCGCAGCCCCCCTCCCTGGCCATCTTCCCCTAAGTGCAGCGCTGCTTCGTGAGCGCTGCAGCCGCACGCTCTCTGTGTGTGCTGCAGCCGCACGCTCTCTGTGTGTGCGCGTGTCTCTTTCTTTCTCTCCCTGTGCGTCCGTCTCTGTGTGTGTGTGTGTGTGTGTGTGCGCGCGCGCGCGTCTCTCTCTCTCCCCCCCCGTGCGTCTCTGTGTGTGTGTGTTTGTGCGCGTCTCTTTCTTTCTCTCCCCGTGCATCCGTCTCTCTCTGTGTGTGTGTTTGTGCGCGTCTCTTTCTTTCTCTCCCCCGTGCGTCCGTCTCTCTCTGTGTGTGTGTTTGTGCGCGTCTCTTTCTTTCTCTCCCCGTGCATCCGTCTCTCTCTGTGTGTGTGTTTGTGCGCGTCTCTTTCTTTCTCTCCCCGTGCATCCGTCTCTCTCTGTGTGTGTGTTTGTGCGCGTCTCTTTCTTTCTCTCCCCCGTGCGTCCGTCTCTCTCTGTGTGTGTGTGCGCGCGTCTCTTTCTCTCTCTCCCCCGTGCGTCTCTGTGTGTGTGTGTGTGTGTGCGCGCGTCTCTTTCTTTCTCTCCCTGTGCGTGTCTCTCTCTCAGTGTGTGTGTGTGTGTGTGTGTGTGTGTGTGTGTGTGTGTGTGTTTGCGCGCGCGCGCGTCTCCCCCCCCCCCCACAGAGAAAAGGTTCCGCTTCGGCTCGTCATTCAGCCGCGCGCGCGCGCCAGGGGCATGGGCCCAAGCCTCGTCCCCCTCGCGCTTCCCTCACAAGCATCTCAGAGCGGGACGGGTCACGGCCTCCCTCCTCATTCCTCGGCCGGCGTGAGAGAGCCCGGGGAGCAGAAGGATCCCAGGTTTAACCCCCAGGTACCCCCAAGTTTGAAATTCTGGAGAGCTGCTGCCAGCCTGGTTGACAGCAAAACCTGGATAGCACAGTAGGCTAGAGTGTGGTGTTTATAATGTGCGCGGAAGAGAGCACCGAGTGTCCTGAGCCAGTGGGACCCAGTTGTACCAGCACTTAAAAAAAAAGACACCCCCTGAAAATAAGCCACCGTGTGTTTTTTTGAGGAAAAAAAGTTATAAGACGGTGTCTTAAAAAAGGGGAAACACGGTAGGTTATGGTCTAGTAGGACAATCAGTTTGGAAGGAAATCTGCAACACAAATACCATTGAGCCCTTTTAACTCTTTCTTCAGCTGGCCAGTGTTTTCAGTATGGCAACCATTTAGCGCTAGTCTGAAGGGCAGCTTTCCCCCCAAAGCCAGACACTTTGTATGTGTGGTGGAATTAGAGCCTTAAAAGCTTTGTGATGGTTGCTTTCAGAAATAAAAATAGGTGCCTCCTCTAAACTCTGTGTTACTGTGTTCATAAACCAAAATTAGTTCAACATAGTTTAGTTATATTTACAATTTAAATACCTATTTTCATTGATTAAACCATTGCCCATAGATTCAGGTTTTTACAAATTACAGATTATTGCACTTACAGTTGACCTTGGGCAAAGAGATCTTTTAAAAATCTTCTGCTTCCCCATTTTATAAGAAATCAATTCAACATTAAGTGTAGAAAGTACACAGGAACTTCTTTTCCGAAGGGCAATTGCTGCATACGGAAGCTAAGTTTTGTGCAAATCGCAGCTAGTTACAGAAAGGTTAAAACCCCATTCTCAGGACTACTTAGGTCCTGATGAAAATCTAGGTTTCGGTATTGACCCCCCCCACTCCCCCCCAAAAGAGCTGACAACATTGCATGCCGCACATTTAATGTAATGTATAGTTAGAACCTTAGAATTGCAGAAAACCATTAGTTGTTTTTTAAATGGAACTGAGTTATTAACAGTCATTTTTTGTTGCATGAGGATCTGATAAACTGAAGTTCTAGTTTGCCTTCCTGTTGCAAAGCACTTTTATCAATGTTCATTATACCAAAAGTAAAAGACTTGTATTAAAGGACATTATTTACCGAATATACTTAATGGAGCTTTAGCAGAGCTTTAGAATGACAAATGAATTCTTTCCCCCTGCCATCCAGTCTAAACATGCTTCTTGAAAGAACTATTATTTTTCAGGAATCATCTGACAAATGATTCTGTTTGTTTAAGAAGCATGCCCCAAAATTGCTAGTTTATCGTGTGATGACTAAGACCACCACAACATAATGGCATAGTGGGTAAACAGTTTAGAGGCTGCATTCTTCACTTTAAAAGATTGCTAAGGTGACGCTGTGCTGAGCCAGCTAAAAAGAAAAGGAACTTTGTGATTCAGCAGAGCAACATCAGTGTGTGAGGTCTTTGCTTCCAAAGTATGATGATTAGTTTTGTACGAAATCAGGATCTGTTTAAAGAATGACAACAAAATCCCCAACAAAAACCCAGACATCTGGCTGTAAAAGACTAGACTGCAGATTGACAATTACTTAGAACAAGGGAAATACAACAGATTTTCCCCTCACCTTTAGACTAGTGGGTCACTGACATGTTTTGCTCTTTGATGCTTAAAAATATAATGCTAGTAATAAAAATGATATTCCCCAAAACCTCACTTCCCTTTCTACTGGCCTCAGTCCAGTATACCTGAAGGAGCGTCTCCACCCCCATCGTTCTGCCCAGACACTGAGGTCCAGCGCCGAGGGCCTTCTGGTGGTTCCCTTGCTACGAGAAGCCAAGTTACAGGGAACCAGGCAGAGGGCCTTCTCGGTAGTGGCACCCACCCTGTGGAATGCCCTCCCACCAGAGGTCAAAGAGAACAACCATTACCAGACCTTTAGAAGGCATCTCAAGGCAGCCCTGTTTGGGGAAGCTTTAAATGTTTGATGAATTTCTGTATTTTGATATTTTGTTGGAAGCCACCCAGAGTGGCTGGGGGAACCCGGCCAGATGGGCGGGGTATAAATAATAATATATTCTTATTCTTATTCTTATTCTTACTGTGCTGGACCTTCTGCATCCATTGTCATATTACTCAGGTTCCTCTGTTGCTAACTTCTCTTTCTTTTTTCCCTTCCATTTTCTTTTGACTACTGGCTGCCTCTTGGTTTTTTTGCCTCTTTTATAAGTGGGTTGTTAGTTTTGTAATTTTTTTCTAACTTGTTTTTCAACAAAGTCATTTTCTTTATCCCCGCCCGAAGTTTTCCTGACATAACTAAACTCCCCCACCCCACCCCACTGCCTGTGTGAGTGAAATTATATATGGCAAATTTAAACTGAAGTGTGAAATCAAAGTAGCTGCCATCTTACCTGGGAGTGCTCCCCACTGAATTCAACAGAACTTACATGCTTAGGTTTAAAGACATACATGGATTTGTGGTAGGTCCTTAGTAAAAAAAAAAAGGTAAAGGACCCCTGGATGGTTAAGTTCAGTCAAAGGCAACTATGGGGTTACAGGCCGAGGGTGCCGGCGTTTGTCCACAGACAGCTTTCCAGGTCATGTGGCAAGGGTGACTAAACTGCTTCTGGCGCAATGGAACACCGTGACGGAAGCCAGAGCACATGGAAACTCTATTTACCATTTAAAAGGGACGAAGGTGGCATTGGGGTCTAAACTACTGATCCTCTTGGGCTTCCAATCAGAAGGTCGGTGGTTTGAATCCCTGTGACGGGGTGAGCTCACATTGCTCTGTCCCAGCTCCTGCCAACCTAGCAGTTCAGAGGCATGCCACTGGGTTTGAGCCCCACATTTGGCAAAAGATTCCTGCAATGTAAGGGGTTGGGCTACATGACCCTCATGGTCCCTCCCAAACTCAAATTCCTGATTCTCTGATTCCATGAAACCAATACCCCCCCCTCCCATGGGTTCCATCTATTCATGAATATCTACCTTCCACACATCACATTCGTGCACATGCAAACACCATTCTGCCTCAACCACATTTCAAATCTCCCATTTACTCACACAAACATATACCAACCATCATCCAAAAACATGACATCCATTCACGTTTGTGCCCTGGCTTCAATCCACAAATATCCACTGGCTTCTGTTGACTGTCTTCCAAAGGTGAACTTCCATCAGCAACATCCACAAACATCAGTCTGCTTTAGCCTTGTAGCCTCCACCAACTTCTGAATCCAAAAGCCACTGGCTTCCATCCACCAATATCTGCCAACTTCTCTTAGGTCCATTATGAGATGTCTGCCAGCTTCCAACCACAGATACAGCAACCTTCAAGCAAGTAAACTTGCCTTATTATTGCTCCCTAGCACCCCATTGCCAGAGGATTGCCTCTTTCCATTCACAACTTTGCCTCCTCCAAGTGGAAGAAACCTGGGCAATGCTGAATGTCACATCCATTGCCAGAAAAGGGCTTTCCCCTTGGCCTGCCTTTACAGTATATCCATTCAGTTGCCAAGTGCTTTTGTGACATCACAAGAAATCCACAGCCAATGGCAACAGCTGGGGAGGCATCATCTTCATTGCTTTGAGCCTCACAATGGCAGGTGGACCTATCAGTGATTTTGTGCTTCTTTATTCGGGACACAGGTGGAGCTGTGGTCTAAAGCACTGAGTCTCTCGGGCTTGCCGACCAGAAGGCCAGTAATTTGAATCCCAGTGGAGGGGTGAGCTCCCGTTGCTCTGTTCCAGCTCCTTCTAACCTAGCACTTCGAAATGGGTACTGCTGTGGTGGGAAGGTAAACGGCGTTTCCGTGAGCTCTGGTTTCTGTCACTGTGTTCCATTGTGCCAGAAGCGGTTTAGTCCTGCTGGCTACATGACCCGGAAAGCTCTCTGTGGACAAACACCAGCTCCCTTGGCCTGAAAACAAGATGAGTGTCTCCTTTGACTGGACTTAACCGTCCAGGGGTCCTTTACCTTTACCTTTTACTTAGTCACTTCATTGACTTTGTCTGATGGATTTGCAAGACTCTAACCCTCTGTAAATTCATTAACTTTGAAACGGAACATGCAGGGAATGTAATAGATTTCTAAATATCTGTTGATGGCTGAGATGGCACATCTTTTGTGTGCTGGGTAAAGTATATCTTCACATCAGTGGACATGAAAATGAACTGTGATCAACTGCAGTGGACCATCAAAGTGCCAGTGAATATGGTTTATGCATCCCACTCCTGTTCCCGTTTGATTATTATGGATTCCTCCAAAAATCCTGAAACATGGTTTGGTGACCTCAGTTAGATTTCCTAATTCTTCAACCTACATCTCCCAGGGTTCCCCGTGGAAACAGGAATGGCTATTAAACTAGTTTGTCTGTAGCATAAAATGCTCTAAGCATGGTATAGAAGGGACAAGTGCAGCACATGTGTTCTCTGCAGAAGTTATTTTCCACCTGAATCCGTTTTCTTGGTAGCGATTATACTGTTTGTGCTCATGCACTTCATCCTTTGGCAGCAGATAAGGGAGGTAAACTAGAAATGTAATAAGAAGAGTTGTCTGCTGAAAGATGCAGAAATAACTGAGAAATAGAAAAAGGGTTGATACAAATAAGTGAGGCAAGTAAAAGCATGAAGAAAAGTTCATGCTGAGGTTATGCAGAAGATTTGATACTGCTAATTAGATCAATAATCCAGCCACCCATCATAATCCTTTGAAAGTTAGATGCATCTACAATTGAACCATTTCTGTATTTGCAGCAGTCAGTGATTAAAATGCTGAAAACAAGGGTTTCGAATCCTTCATGGCTCTTTTCCCCATTGGAAGAGAAGGCAGGGGTGGGAGAGATGTAGCTTTGACAGGACAGTGTTTACTTGGCTCAAGCGATGGACTGTAAAGCATTTTTTAAAATTTTTCGTCAAAGCTGCAAATTGGCAAGTAGATGGCTTAGCGGTGGGGGTTTCCCTGCAAACTTTCTCAGACTGACTTAATATTTGAAATGTTAAAATCTATACAAGGGGGTGGGGTTGTTAGGCAGGTAAATAGATAAGTAATTACATTAAGAGCTGCTCCTCACATACAGTATTGAATTTCCTACATGGGTATTGCTTGTGGGTAGAAAATGTATTTCTACCCACAAGGGACCCAGGTGGCGCTGTGGGTTAAACCACTGAGCCTAGGGCTTGCCGATCAGAAGGTCGGCGGTTCAAATTCCCATGGCGGGGTGAGCTCCCGTTGCTCGGTCCCAGCTCCTGCCAACCTAGCAGTTCGAAAGCACATCAAAATGCAAGTAGATAAATAGGAACCGCTACAGTGGGAAGGTAAACGGCGTTTCCATGTGCTGCTCTGGTTTGCCAGAAGCGGCTTTGTCATGCTGGCCACATGACCTGGAAGCTATACACCGGCTCCCTCGGCCAATAATGTGAGATGAGCGCGCAACCCCAGAGTCGGTCACGACTGGACCTAATGGTCAGGGGTCCCTTTACCTTTACCTTTAGAAAATGTATTGCCCTTGTAACTTCCCATAGAGGAAAACAGTCTTGTTTTAAGTGACGCTGAAAGAAAGGGAAAGAGTGGGAGTGAAAAGGATACAGAAGCACATTTGGTGTGTGTGTCTGTGTGTACACACACACACACACACACACAGAGAGAGAGAGAGAGAGAGAGAGAGAGAGAGAGAGAGAGAGAGAGAGAGAGAGAGAGAGAGAGAGACTAGATCCTATGCATATTCTAGCAGTGCTCTGTGGGGGTGTGACGTTTGTGTTGAGCAGCTTTAAAACAGGAATGACTTCAACTACCGTAGTGCCTCAGTTGCCATAGTAACTGGGGCCTGTAGTTTCAAAGGTTCACCCCATGCATGGGTAGAGAAATAGAAGAAGAAGAAGAAGAAGAAGAAGAAGAAGAAGAAGAAGAAGAAGAAGAAGAAGAAGAAGAAGAAGAAGAAGAAGAAGAAGAAGAAGACTCCCATGTTTTGAAAAGAAATTGGGAAGACGTCTCACCTCCCACCCTCAATTTTGATCCCAAACAACTGTCTGAATTAACAGTTTTTGCACGGGATCTGGCAGGTTGGGGTCACACAGTTGCCCCCCAAAAGAGGACATGAATCACACACATACATAAAAGGGAATCGAAGAGAACACCGATTTTTTGCAAGTGGTGGTAGCTATAAACCACAGGATCATGTAGAGGTAATAACAGGAATAGGCTCTCACATTAAGCCCACTAGGTCTATAGCATCTAGACTCAGAACTTGGTTGAAGGCCATAGCTCAGTGGCCCAGGTTGAGCCCTTGATGTCTTCAAATAGAGCTAGGAAAGACTGCTGCTGAAACCCTCGAAAACCAGTCAGTGTACGATACTGAGCTAGATGGTCTGACTTGATATAAGCAGTTTCCTGTTTTCATAATATAGCCAATGAGGGGGGAAAGCAGGTTATGAAACCCTTAGAGTGGTACCTCGGGTTACAGATGCTTCAGGTTGCAGGCGCTTCAGGTTACAGACTCCGCTAACCCAGAAATAGTACCTTGGATTGCGAACTTTACTCCAGGATGAGAACGGAAATTGCATGGCGGCAGTGGAAGGCCCCATTAGCTAAAGTGGTACCTCAGGTTAAGAACAGTTTCAGGTTAAGAACGGACCTCCAGAACGAATTAAGTTCTTAACCCGAGGTACCATTGTATTTTCCAGATGATTGTTGGCAGCGGAATGCCCAGGGCATTCTTCTTCTTTGGCAATTACTCTTAGCTGAATAAGATTGTCTTCCATGAACACGGCCTTAGCAGTGAGTCCGCAAGTGACTGTGGAGGCCAATTCTGAATCCGCATGTCACGATAAGGGCTTGAAAACAGTTTCGGATGATATATTGATATATTGCCCAACCCTACTTGGCATTAGCTTCAATAGCGTAATATTGTTTGGATTTTTTTTACAGCTGCTCTCCTTTGTCCTCTCCCATTTGATAGGTTTCTTGATAACATTCTCTTGAAGTGGCTAAAATGGAGAATAGGATGGGGGTGCAATCTTAAGCCCCGAAAAAAGTAAATTCCATTGACATTGATGGGGTCTGCGTACAAGTCCATGTGTTTAGGGCCAGCAGTTTTGTTTTTGTTTTGTAGATCTGGCATGCTTTGAGATGCTTAACATTCATGTAAAGGAGTCCAGAAATCCTGGTGTGTTAGCTATCCAGAAAAAGTGGGGGGCCTAGGAGAAGGGCATGCATCTCGTGGGCTCGAGTTCATTCCAAACATATTTTGCTTTTATGGGCTACGGCCCATGATGTATTCTCAGCTGTAGCTTTGATTTGCAGTGACTCAACTGGGGCAGTGTTTGGACAGCAAAAAAATCCCGCTGATGAGACATGTAAACTCCCACCCAGAGCTCTAGGTGGTCTTGCCATCTCATCACATACCAAGAGTAGGAGGATATTGACCCCTTTAAATATGTGATGGAGAGCAGGTTTATAGGGCCAGCAGTGAAGGGGTCAAGAAAACTCTTCAGGGCAATTGCATAATGTTTATTTTTTTTGGCTGTTAAAAAAAAGAAATACATGCCTAGAATTGTGTTGTTCAGATAAGATATTACCTATTTGATTCTGCTTCACTGATAGATTTGAGAATATTTTGTATTAGATGTTGGAATGAAGATTACTAAACCGAGATTTCAGTTCCATCTTGCTAAACAGATTTCAAGAGAGGGAATTAAAACGAAAACAAATCTTGGAGGGAAAATCCAGTGTTAAGTTGTTAGAAAAAAACTTAATTCTGTGCTAGTAGGGCAACCTCACCACACAGCACAAGAGTGCTGCATTTGCTGGTTGATATTAGGAATGGCATTTGGCTCCATCTTAGAAAAAATGAAAGTCACAGGAGATTAAAGTTTAATATGCTGTGCTTTCTCATAGAGAGCAAGCTGTTCAAATAGGTGTATTAAGTGGTAATTAAACCAAGAAATTAGCTGTGATCCTATAGTTAAAAAACAACAACGATGATGAAGTCACAGTACTCTTACCTTGATCAAAGTGCCATGGGTGCAAACATAAAATGACTACCAATGGCAGCAAAAAAAACAAAACAAAACTACTCTATATCAGTGAGTGCAATCACAAAAAGTACTGGTAAATATCACATTCAGACAAGGAATTGCCATGCATCAAGTGAAAGCAAATTAAACACATACATACAACAGGTTTTTTCCAGACAGATAATTATTAATAATAATAATAATAATAATAATAATAATAATAATTTATTTGTACCTCACCCATCTGACTGGGTTGCCCTAGCCACTCTGGGTGGCTTCCAACGTACTGTATATAAAAATATAATAAAACATTAAATCTTAAAAAGCTTCCGTATGTTTGTAATATACATAAGATTCCTGTTTTTCTTTTTAAACTCTCCTCTATGCTCAACAGTTGAGGACCTCTTTTCGTCAGCCCTTTGGCAAATTACAGACTTGTATAGAATATGTATAGAAGGAGAAAGGAAAGGGGCCAGGCTCAAGAGGAACATTCAATCTAGATTATAAACAGAGTTAGAACTGAGTCCTCCTTGATAATACCTTTGCTGACTCCTGTCTTGCACACGCATCTTATACCAGCCACTTATAAACAATTACAAAGAAATTAAGTTATGAAATATGGACCATGGAGACGTTGGCTACCCAAATGTGATACAAAGAATGAGGACACCAGGAGTGTGCCTTATCTCCCAAAAAGTATATGAATTGACCAACCTCGATGGCAAATAGAGGTAATGTGAGCCTTTTGAAAACACACCATGGATTGTGCTTTCAAGTACTGTAAGAAGATGAGTTCTGAACTAAAATGCATTAAACTCTCTGCAAATAGTTAAAACAGTGGGGGTTTTCTGGGGATACGCAGGGGTATGCATACCCCTAAACATTTTGTGAATCTTTGTACTTTTGTACTTTTGTCCATTTACTGTATTTATTTTTACCAATTTGGACTTTAAAATGGTGATTTGTCGAGTCAAAATGAGAGTACCCCTAAAAACTTTTTAAGGAAAAAAGTAAGTTTCAAGTTGCATTTATTATTTGGCTCATGCTTCATATTTAAACCTTATTTCCCTTTGAATCAAACTGGTGTCTTCTTTCTCTCCTTTCAGAAAAGACGGCGGCGAATCGATCGGAGTATGATTGGTGAGCCAACAAACTTTGTTCACACAGCTCATGTAGGTTCAGGAGATCTCTTTAGTGGAATGAATTCGGTAAGTTTTTGCCAGGAATCCTGCAGCATTTTATTTCTATTTTTCCAGCTTTTTTCTTTTATTTATATTTTATACATTTATTTACAGTTTATACATTTATTTACAGTTTATACATTTTTGACAAAGTAATAATCATAAAGAAAGAATAAAAATGTGCACCCCACCACCAAGACCATTCCAGCCTCCCAAAATTTCAACACCTCTTGCGATGGTTTGACCCCTTTACCTTTTAACAGTAGAAATTCTACAAACATCTTCCATATCTCCTCAAAATCATTTCTCCTGCATATTCCCCATCTTACCTTAATGGCACATGTTAATTTATCATGAACAGCTATATCCCACACCTCTTTATACAATTTTATATTCTGCTTGGCCCTTCCACTTCCTAGCTATAATCATGTGTGCAGCTGTCAATAGATTTGTGAGCAAGTCCATAGCCTGTGAACCTTCCACCCCATCCCTGCAGCATTTTGGACTGTATCCTTGAACATGTATACCAGGGGTGGCCAACTCCCAAGACACTGCGATCTACTCACAGAGTTAAAAACTGGCAGTGATCTACCCCTTTTGGGGGGTTCTGGTCAAAGTTCTTGGGCTCCTTTTTGAGGACTGAGGACGGCCCTGTTTTGGGGGGTGCAGGGCACACATGTTGAGCTTTTTCTAGGGGAGCAAAAGTTGTTGAGCTTCTTTGGGGGGAGCCAGTGATCTACCACAGATGTCCAGTGATCTATCGATAGATCACGATCTACCTGTTGGACGTGCCTGCTGTATACTGTATATTCTTTTTATATAATTGCTTTATTGAGTTTAGAAAGGTATAACAAGCAAATACAGTCATACCTCATGTTACGTTTGCTTCACGTTGCGGATTTTCAGTTTATGAACGTGGCAAACCTTTCGGGTTCGCTGCGTGCGCAGAAGCGATCTGCATGCTTCGCGCATGCGCAATAGCGGCACTCTACTTACGGACTACTTGCGAACGTACCCCGAAACGGATCGCGTTTGTAAGCAGAGGTACCACTGTATATATATAATCAAAAACAGAAATAAAAAAGAGAAAACAATGTTTGTTCACCTGTACATTCTTCTTTGTTCCCAGTGACGTCCCACCATCCCATCGTGTATTTACTGCTTAGTATATCTAAAGGTAAAGGGACCCCTGACCATTAGGTCCAGTCGTGACTGACTCTGGGGTTGCAGTGCTCATCTCGCTTTACTGGCCGAGGGAGCCGGCGTGCAACTTCTGGGTCATGTGGCCAGCAGGACTAAGCCGCTTCTGGCAAACTAGAGCAGCACATGGAAACGCTGTTTACCTTCCCGCCGGAGCAGTACCTATTTATCTACTTGCACTTTGATGTGCTTTCGAACTGCTAGGTTGGCAGGAGCTGGGACTGAGCAATGGGAGCTCACCCTGTCGCGGGGATTCGAACAGCCGACCTTCTGATTGGCAAGCCCTAGGCTCTGTGGTTTAGACCACAGAGACACCCGCATCCCCGCTTAGTATATCTAGTGCACTATTAATCTCCATTTTCTTTTCAGTTGTCTATATTACATTCACTTATATTTATCCATTGTATCACAGAAGTTGTTCAAGTCCTGCCACTGACTTCATATTACCACAGTAATTTTTAAGATATTGTTTATACATGTCCCATTTCTGAAAAAATTGCCTGTTCAGTATTACCTCTCAGTTTTTCTGAACTTCATCAATTTACTTTGCGGTTCCAGCTTTGTTGGGGTTTTCTCTCCTTTCCAATTCATTGTGATTAATATCTTGCTGCTATAGTAGCATACAGGAATATTTCTCTCACAATTTTAGGTACGTCTGGGCCAAGTATACCTGGGGAATATGTATATATTCTAAACATTAAACAATTTAGATTTGTAGTCCACCCTGTCCTGAAGAATAGAGATGTGAGATAAATTTATTGCTTCAATTTTTTTACAAGATGACACAGATGCTCAATTACTTATATTTTAATGGCAAAAATAGGTTGGGTGCCTTTTGGCCACACCATTTTGCAGCTCTTACGAGGCAGTAGGGAATGCATCAGTCCTGGAAAAAGAAGTGGAGAGGTAAACTCAAAGGTGCAAAGGAATTGGTTAACTTATTCAGGCACCAGCATTTCTAATTAGTTAAAGAAGTCTTCTTCAGGCACAGCTAGAAAACAAATGTAGTGGTACCTCGGTTTTCGAACGTAATCCGTTCCGGAAGACCATTCAACTTGCAAAATGTTCAAAAACTGAAGCATTTACTTCTGGATGCATTTACTTACGGAAGACTCAATATGGAAGCCACGTGGCACGTTCGACTTCCAAAAAGCATTCGAAAACCGAAGCAGTTACTTCTGGGTTTTCAGCGTTCGAAAACCAAAACGTTCATTTTCTGAGACATTCGAAAAGCAAGGTACCACTGTATATATTTACAGTGTAATTGTGCTTGTGTTTGAGTAAGTGTATATAGAGGACTGTAGCCTTGGTGTATCCTATTAAGAAAATTATGGATTCGTTTATACCTTTAACACACCAACATATCAAATATTGTAGCTGATTCACTCAAATGAATAATATCAGAAAGCCCGTAACACGGACAACCTAAATGGCAGAAACAGTGTTAGAAGCAAAGTATTACTTCTCTTTTCAGAACATTTGTAGTGAACGGAAAATGTTGCATTTTCTCCCCAAGAAGATGTCAGTCTGTAATAAAAAAAAATGCATGTTGGGACACAGACAGCTTCAGCTTCCTTCTTGCAATCCAAAATGCTCTTTCCTATATCCCTTTTATTGTACAAGAAACTCTTGTTATCATTTTTTTAATCGGCTCAAATCTGCCATGTAAAAATTTATGCTAAATGGTTTCGTCAAAGGAAATGCTGAAACTGTTTCTTGAAAGGAAAAAATGTGTGTTTGCCTGTAGCTATCTAACTGTACAAGAAAAAACCTAGGAGCTGCTAACGAAGGAAAATAACATACGCCACTGATAAAATTAACAAATCAGCTGTTCCAGAATTCTTTGATTGGCATGACCTTTGAAATATCCTGGAGAAAACTTGGATAGCCCTACATAGAAATCCCTAAAGTCACACGTTCCTATGTTAACATAGCTCACTAGAAGCAAGAATCAAAAGAACTCACATCTTCACTGAGGAGGGCAGAGGTAGTGTTTGCAAACCTAGAATTGAGATGAATAATTTAGATGTAGTCTGCACATATTGGAGAGCAGGTTTGGCTGTTAACTTGCAGCACAAGCACAGAGGGAACAAACTCCCTGCACTTTTTGTTCCACCAGCACAGCATTATATTTAAAATGCATTAAAGGTGTTTACAAGGTTGGAGAAATCCCTGTCCATTCCTTAGATGGATTTTGAGATTCTGCAAAGGCTGGGGAATGAGCTGCATTGAAGTTACAGAGCCAAATGCCTTTAAATCAGTGTTCTCTTTATCATCTACTCATTTCATGCTGCTTGGGGATCTGAGCTCCCAGAATACATATTTCAATTTTAAAAATTGCAAAAATAAACAGAATTTTAAATTTCACCTTACGAAAAAGGGGCATACTAATATTTGATTTTAAAATCTGAATAACATTCTTGCATTTTTAAAATAAATGTTATGCATGTACAATATTATTATTGTTGTAGCAAAGTGACGTCATGCTCAGCTGTTTTGCATATTTATTGCACACATAACTCCCCCCCCCAATTTTCCCGAATAAGTTTGTTCTCCTTAAAGGCTGTTTTGATTCATGGCTTACAAATCACAGTAATGAATGCCATTTTCTTATATTTTTTATGGATAAGCGTTTCAAAACATTTTTGTCTCTGTCTATTTCATCCTCTCCTGCCAACCTAGCAGTTTGAAAACACGTCAAAGTGCAAGTAGATAAATTACCTTCCAAGCGGGAAGGTAAACGGCGTTTTCGTGCGCTGCTCTGGATCGCCAGAAGCAGCTTTGTCATGCTGGCCACATGACGTGGAAGCTGTACGCCAGCTCCCTTGGCCAATAAAGCGAGATGAGCGCCGCAACCCCAGAGTCGGTCACAACTGGACCTAACGGTCAGGGGTCCCCTTTACCTTTTTATTTCATCCTAGAAGAATTTATTTCATATAACAGAATTGATATGTTAACATTCCACTTAAATAAATCTCCTGTTAAGAGAGTAAGAGATGAATCATTTGGAAGAAAACATGGACCTTTATGGCATAGCTATGTAGACATCTATTTTTAAGACATTTGTTGCAGTGCATACATCCTGTGTAAGAAATCTTGGACTCTTATATAATATACACAATTCTGTCTCTCCTAAAAAGAAAAACATTTTTCTGTTTCTAAGCCATGTTTATAACTCAAGCAGGGCCGGTGCGTCCATTAAGGTGAACTAGGCAGTTGCCTAGGGTGCCAAAATGGAGGGGGCGCTGACACGACGGGGAGCACTGCTGGCTTCTCAGGACTCGCTCTGCCGCTGCACCCCACCGCCACCTACCCGCGTCCAGGGCGGACGGCAGCAGCAGCGCCGGTGCAGCCCAGGCGTGCCCGGAGCGCCAAGGGCAGCAGAGTGTGGAGGACATAGCGGGAGGGGCGCTGGGAGGGGAAGGGGGTGAAGGCTGGGCCAGACCTGCAGGGAGGAGGCAGACACCCGGGGGGGCGGGGCGCCAGAAGGTGATCTCGCCTAGGGCACAAAAAACCCTAGCACCGGCCCTGAACTCAAGATCGCACATGTATATTAGCTGCAACATCAAACGATGTACAAAACGATAATCCCATGCTGCAGCTGCAAGTGGCCAAAGGTCGCTTCACATGTTGCTCCCACAAGGTGGCAATCATGTGATCACACAGCTCCCCCTGGCCTTGATGTCCAGGCATTAGGCATGAGAACCCCCGCGACAGGGTGAGCTCCCATTGCTCTGTCCCAGCTCCTGCCAACCTGGCAGTTCGAAAGCACACCAGTGCAAGGAGATAAACAGGTACCGCTCCCGGGGGGGGGGAGGTAAACAGCGTTTCCATGCGTTCTGGTTTCTGTCATGGTGTTCCATTGTGCCAGAAGCAGTTAAGTCATGCTGGCCACATGACCTGGAATGCTCTCTGTGGACAAACGCCGGATCCCTCGGTCTGAAAGCGAGATGAGCGTCACAACCTCATAGTTGCCTTTGACTGGACTTAACCGTCCAGGGGTCCTTTAGGGCAGTGTTTCTCAACCAGTGTGCCTCCAGATGTTTTGGGACTACAACTCCCATCATCCCTAGCTAGCAAGACCAGTGGTCAGGAATGATGGGAGTTGTAGTCCCAAAACATCTGGAGGCACACTGGTTGAGAAACACTGCTTTAGGGACAGCAAGAGATGTTATTCTCCTTATGGAAACTAAACAAGTAGGAAAAGTGCTATCCATGTCAAATGTGTTAAAATGCCAGTAAACTTAAAGACTAGGAATGAACTTGTGCTGATCTAATGAACTTGAGAGGCCGCCAGTTCATGGCTGACTGTGCCCCTTTCTTTCCTACCCTTTTCCTGTATGTCTAGGTGAGTTCAATTCAGAACCAAATGCAGTCCAAAGGAGGCTATGGAGGAGGAATGTCTGCAAATGTTCAAATGCAGCTTGTAGATACAAAGGCGGGATAACCGTGGGACATACTTTGAGTGAGTATTACAGAATTTGCAAGCGCTGTTGCTGACTTTTCTCCACTAGTAACAGAAAAGAAGCTGCTGTGCTCCTTTTAAGCGATTCTCTGTAAATAGCTTATTCATTATATTTGCCGCTAGCCCAGGAGCCGGATGCAAGAAATATGTGCATGCAAATGTGTGTTATGCATTATGCAATGAGTGATAAGATCAAGTACTTACAAGTACCAATTATAAGAAAGAGATTTCGTTCAACTGATTTCGCACACTTGTCTGTCAGGAATTAGCTTTAGGCCTTCGGCGCTCATCTTTGTAGGAAATGTTGTCCCCTGAAGTTCTCAGTGGTACCAAAATGAGAACAGTTAAATTGCAAAGAAGGGGGAACATCACAGTTAAAGCATGATTGCACAAATAGAGCATGAGAGCATTTTTTTTTCTGATAGCATCTTTTAAGGGTGGGTGCTCCTTTGTTCCCTGCTCCTCCCACGCATGGTGTACTGCTGCTGCTGCTGGAGGTTAGGAAACACACATTGTAATGACGTCTCAACGTGAGATGAAATTTGCACTGCGTGTCACAGTTTGAGAGGACACAGCCTATGGCTGCCATGTTCAGTAGCAGCTGCTTGCAAGCTACATTTCTTTCTTTCCCCACGTTTTATTCATTCTTTTATTTACATTTTATACATTTATTTACATTCTATACATTATTTTTTGCAAAGTAATAATAATAAATAAATAAGAATAAAATGTGCACCCCACCACCAAGACCATTCCATCGTAACTACAGTATCCAACCTCCCAAAATTTCAGCACCTCTTGCGATGGTTTGACCCCTTTCCATTTTAACAGTACAAATTCTACAAACACCCTCCATATCCCCTCAAAACCATTTCCCCTGCATGTTCCCCGTCTTACCTTAATAGCACATGTTAATTTATCATGAATAGCTATACCCCACACCTCTTTATACCATTCTTCCGTTTTATATTCTGCATGCCCCTTCCACTTCTTGGCTATAATAATTTGTGCAGCTGTCAATAAATTTGTGAGTAAGTCCTTCATAGCCTGTGAACCTTCCACCCCATCGTAGATTGATAATAATGCTGCCTCTGAATTTTGGTCATCTTTAACCCAGTGATTTCTGTTATCTCCTTCTCCTCCTCCTCCTCCTCCTCCTCCTCCTCCTTCTTCTTCTAACATATTTACACCCATGTGAACATAATTCCGCAAGCTACATTTCTGCCCTCGTTCTGAGATTGTCTTGTTTGTCTTACTCATTCATTGCTATGGTGTTTTTTCCCACAGATCCTTGTGAATATCTGTACCTTCTTTCCTGTGTTCCTCTCTGCCTTGGTGACTGCTTCCTGTGCTCATGAGAGAAGTTGATGGTTCATCGCCCACCCCTTGTGATTACGCCGTTGAAACATTCCTTTTCTGCTGTGAGGGTGACATTTATCAGACTGGTCTTGTCATGCTTTCCAAGTGGCAAGCTTACATCTATCTCACTGCTACCAAAACATCCGTGGACATGTATCGGTTGGTTGAGTTGTTCTTTTGGGGACGTTTTTAGTCTACTCTCAGCATTTTAAAACAACATTTTTAAGCAATCTAAACATGTAGTTTGGTGTTGGGTTGACCATTTTATTTGTACTCCCTCTGCAAGGCCTCGTTTACGGCATTCTCATCTGTTGGGTTTTTTTAAAATCCTTATTTCCTTATCTGTGATTAGAAGCAAGCAAGTTGCTATTAATATGTTGAACCTGTCATTGTTAATATAATTTTATTATTTTTTAGGGAAAAGGTCTGGGACCTGCAAGCACAATGATCATTTCACACACAGTCAGAAATCAGCAGAGTATATGAGCGCATGCTTTGTGAATTTGCTTGGTATGGTGGCCTGTTGGGTGCCAAAAACGTGGTGTTTTTTTTAATGCTTGTTCTTGCAGATGGATGATATTATTGCCGATTAAAACGTTTTGCAATGGCACCAGATCATGCTAATCTCTCTGGGGGAAAAGGTCTTGTATCTTTTAGCTGCTTTGGAAACACATCGTCTTAGGTTTTGATCCAACTGATCTTGAAATAATAAAGAGAGCTTGCATTCATAAGGCATTTTGTTGTAAATGTTCAGTATATTTATTTGAAAGAGCTGACCTCAAGATTGTAACCTGGTGTAGTAACGTACATACTAAATGTTGTGGTTGCGCTTTTGTCTGGTTAAAGAGGCATTGTTATGTTGGCTGCTTTTTCTTTTCTCTCTTCCCCCCACCCCGACTTTTTTTTTAATGCTTAATTTTAGGCCATTCCGGCATTGCCAGTAGCAGCATGTTGAACTGCCTGCAATATTATAGCTGGAATTTAGTTGACCTCTCTAAGTAGTTGGCGGTTTCCGCGTACTAAATATTTAGGGGCCATGTAAGTTGCTGGAAGCAACGTAGAAACCTGGCAGAAACTGGTGCCAGCGAAAACAACATACAGGGTGGCTTTTTGCTATATTGGTCAAGAAGCCTTTTGCTCAGGTTCCAAAGCATGTTCCTCTTTCACAAAGTGTGAAAATTGTGTTTTTTAATATTGCACTGTTCTTGAAATATTTCTGTAAGTGGTCCTCTTTTTTCTTTTCTTTTCTTTTTTTCATCTTCCCCACCCTCATGCCCCCTGGGTCATAAGAAGTTGAAGTCAGTTGATTAAACACTAGCAAAATATTTTTTTAAAGAAACCACATTTAGAATGCTCCTCATATGTTTTTAACATCTTAACTGGCAAGTGGCATTACTGAGCCTAATTGGAAAAGTTCTTGAAAGTGACAAGCACAGATAGATACAACACAAGAGAGAGAGAGAGAGAAAGAAAGAGAATTTGCGGCATAAAATCCATTCATTTCCACATGGTTCATGCAGAAACCTCATGAAGCTAGCATTGCTTTGTAGTTAATGCCCAAATATTTCTCTCTGCTCCCATTGATAATTTGTAATGGGAAGACACTAGAATGAAAGGTAATCAAAAAAACAATTTTAATTTTTTTCCCCTGGTACTACTGAAAGTATTAATATTTTTCAAAAGCTAATAAAACAACATCCATTGGATAATGATCCAAGACCACTGTTGGAGGCCCAATCTACCAAGGAAGTCATATGTCTAAACATCTCTGAAATGAGTAGAAGCAGTGGCTGAGCACATCTGTGCAAGGTATTGCTTCGCATTCATTTCAATGAGCTAAGTCCAGAAGATGTTCCTGTTGCCTTGATCCCATAGACTTTCTGAGGACGGCAAGGTTATAGGACCATAATACGATTTTGTGGGGCAAAGATTCGATTTAGATCTCCCATCAAACAATCTTCACTGACTGGAGGTGCTGATTTATGAGGTTCCACCTCTCTTTGGCTGTTTGGGCCAAATAAATGGCAACCTAATGATTGTTATCTTAGTTCAATTGTGTACATTCTCAAAAATGCTCTTCAAAATATAGGATTTCAGAATAATTTTCACTTTTGTCCTTGCTGACTGAAAATAAATTTTTGGGAGCATTTGTTTGGTCTTGGGGAAAAAAAATCTTCAGCTCAGTCGCCAGAAAAGAGAGACATATTTTTATAACAAACATACTTTTTTTTGTACATTATGTTCATTCTTAAATAATGTAAGTTCAATGTTGTCTTGTAGATATTAAAAGGAGAATATTGACTTTTGATTCAATAAATGTTTTCTTTCAGCTGCTGGTTTACCTGTTTCTTTATCATAACCACTACCTATTTGTTTGGAGGGATCAGAGCCTACCGGCCTTCAAAACAGCATTTCATCTTTTCAGTTTTAGTGCTTTACTGGAAGGTAAAGGCTTCCATATGGAAGCTGCTTTGTAAATTCTCTTTTAGATCACTATTTAACAAAATGTTGCAGCCTGGAGCATTGGTATAGAAGATTTCACCCACAGGACAGACGCCACCACCGAGATGGCCCTACAGCAATGCATCATATTTGAGACTGCCTAGGTCAATGGCCAAGGAATTGCAACAGGTGGTTCACAAATAATCTTTTGGATGGATTATCAACTGCTACCCACCATGTTTCACAGGTATTGAAAAATAGCCATTGGCTTCCAGTGTTTATGTCATAGGGCTGATCTGGACTTATAACACCCTAATATCTCGAGAATTTAACATCACTAATTCAGATGTCTTCTAAAAGTCAGATAATTGTTTTATTTCCTTGACATCTGGTGGGAGGGCGTTCCACAGGGCAGGCGCCACTACCAAGAAGGCCCTCTGCCTGAGTCCCTGTAACTTCACTTCTCACAGGGAGGGAACTGCCAGAAGGCCCTCGGAGGTGGACCTCAGTGTCCAGGCTGAATGATGGGGGTGGAGATGCTCCTTGAGGTATACTGGGCTGGGGCCGTTTAGGTCAGTATTGGGATGGGGACGGCATAGAAGAATCATATACCAATGGGACCCTGTGAGTAGTTCCATATATTTATGTTAGGCCCTGAGTGCCATTGCTTATGTAGTCCAAATGGCTCCACGCCTGCCCAAGAGTGAGGTATCTACAGGCTTGGGGGAGGAAAATTTAAGGAGGGAAGTAGTCCCCCAAAACAACCCAATGCAGACAGAGCATGCTCAGTGGCCATGGGATGTTGACCGAGTGTTGGGAGTGGAGGGATAGAAAACTGGGTGGTTCTTGCATCTGCTGTTGAAGTTGTAAAACAATGAATGGGACGGAGCAATGGAGAACTTCTGAAACAACAATGGGATATTAGCTCTACTCAAGGCATGATGGAGAGCAGCAACGGCTGGGAGAAGACAGACGTAACATTTTACAAGGACAGGAAGGAACACCACGGACAGAATAATTGTCACACACAGGAGGATATAGTTTGCACCTATAGCTTTATAAATCATTTACGTGTCAAGACGAATGGATGTCTTTAATATTGCAGTTGTCATATAAGGGATTGTTTTGACTGGAGTGTAACTGAGATGAATAAAATTTTGGAACGCAGAAACAAAGTAAACCATCAAACCATCAAGTCTAGCACGTGGGAGGCCACCTAAATTGTACAATTTGGCATCTGAATGATTGGGATGAGTAATTGTATTATAATTGGGCATTGTTATAATGAGGCTACCATTGGATTATTGTAATTGAAAACTAATAAAAATTATTGGGGGGAAAAAGGAAAACTGAGTGAGGGGAGTAAGAATAGAATCCCCTACATGGCTGGCAACAGTGGCAAGGTTACCAATAAATTAGCTTGTATTCTGAAAAATGGACTCCGTTGGGAAGATGGGTGGGATATAAATCTAATACATAAATAAAAATGGTCCTCTAAATGTTGCAGAAGATGCTGGTTATTGATGGGCACAACCCACCCCTTTTGATTCAATATGGGCTACATCTTCCTTGGTTTTTTCCAATAATTCTTCGAAGCTCCAGGAGAACTTCTCCATCACAAACAACCTTCTAACCAGTATCCAAAAACAGAACCAAAACACAAGTAGTTTTTAAATTAATATTTACTGTAATTTGGAATACTTGTTGATAATTCCATGTCAGGATCTTGTTGATATATTTAATACTGTATAAAACACATTCTCGGCCTAGTTATGTAACATAATGTGTAATTCATCTGTATCTCTTTAAGCTTCTTGGCATTTTTTTCCTCTCCCCCTTTCCTCCCATTTTCTTATTTGTTTGAAAAGTCTCCTGACTTAACCTGACAGTTTCAATCTCTTGTCTCACTATCAGCTGACATTCAAACATTTGTCTTCTATTGTACTTTGCACAAGTGTCACACTTGGGAGGAGAGCATTCCTAATTCAAACAAAAATGTGCTCCAAGAACTTAAAACTTGTTAAACATTAACAGCCAAGTTGTGAAACTCGCTCTGCTGGAAAAACGAAAGCTCGGTTTACAGATAGTATTAAACTTTGAGCATGCTTGCTAAGATGTACCGGTATAAGAGACTGAATCAGGTAAGTGTTGGAGATGCAATGAGACTGAGGGTACGTTCTATCACATGTGGTGGACCTGTAAAAGGGTAAAAGAGAATTGGGAAATAATTCATAATGAATTGAAAAAAGTGTTTAAAAGCACTCCCCCCCCCAAAAAAACCCAGAGTCCTTTTTGTTGGGGATAATTCAGAAGGAAATTCCCAGGTGTCAAAAAATGTCATTTATGTATGCTTCTACTGTGGCCCATGTTTCGTTAGCCCCCAAAATGGAAAACTAGCGAGGTCCCAACCAAAGAAGAATGGCAACTTAAATTGATGGAATATGTGCAGCTTGCAGACCTAACATATAGAATAAGAGAACAAGAAGAGCATATGTTTAAAGAAGATTGGAAAATGTTTGTTGAATATATGGGGGGGGGTTGTGTACACTTGAAAACGTTGGCAGCATTAAGATAAATTCAACAGTATAAGTAAGTTTTGATGGATATAATAATGAAATACTGAATGATTTAGTTTATTTAAAATATGCAGGGATTTATGATATGCAAAATGAACCATGGAAGGAGAGGGAGGGAAGTCATTGATATTTTAAGGTTCTTTAATTGACTATTCTAAATTGTAAAACAGAAAATTTAATTATATATATAATCACGAAAGCTCAGTTTTTGCTGCCATGTCATCACAAACCTAAATACAAAATACTGTATATTCCGGCGTATAAGACTACTTTTTAACCCAGGAAAATCTTCTCAAGAGTCGGGGGTCGTCTTATATGCCGGGTCGTATTTCTTATACGGCGAGTATATCCCAAACTCTATATTTTAACTGGAAAAGTTGGGGGTCGTCTTATACGCCGGAATATACGGTACTTATCAGTGAATTGTGTTCTTCCTTCCAAAGGCCAAGGCAGGCCCTTCATATGTGGACAAGCACAAATCCATTTGTAAATCCAGTTTGCTGCAGTGGTTAGAGTGCTGGACCTGGGAAACCAGAATTCAAACCCTCATCCTATATAATAATGTCCAAGTTGTCCCTGCGTCCAGTTGTCCCGTGTGTCCCTGGGGTACTGCGCATGTACCCCAGAGACACAGGGATTGGACGGAGGGACAACGGCCAACCGCCGCTCCGCCAACCGCCGCTCCGCCAACCGCCGCTCCGAAGCCCAGTCTCATGCTGGAGGTGCACGGCGAGGCGGCGGGGGAAAGAAGCGCTCCCCCCGGCAGCCTTGCCGCGCACCTCCGGCATGGGACGGCGCTTCCTCGGCGAGGGAAGCCGGCTTTGGCTTGGCGGCGGCGGGAAGAAGAGGAGGAATTCCTCCTCTTTTTCCCGCCGCCGCCAAGCCAGTCCCCAAGCCGAAGTGCGGCGCGGCGGGGGCTTTTCGCCGTTTGCCTTCCCGGAGCGAAGGGGGAGGCAAACGGCGAAAAGCACCCGTCGCGCCGCACTTCGGCTCGGGGACTGGCTTGGCGTGCGCGGCGAGGCGGTGGGGGGGGAGAAGCGCTCCTCCCCCCCCCGCCGCCTCGGCACGCAGCGCCGGCATGGGACGGAGTTTCGGAGAAGGTCTCCGAAGCCCCGTCTCATGCGGGAGGTGCGCGGTGAGGCGGCGGGGGGGGGAAGAAGCACTCCTCCCCCCCGCCGCCTCACCACGCAGCGCCGACATGGGACAGGGCTTCGGAGACCTTCTCCGAAGCCCCGTCTCATGCGGGAGGTGCGCGGCGAGGCGGGGGGGAGAGAAGCGCTCCTCCCCCCCCGCCGCCTCACCACGCAGCGCCGGCATGGGACGGAGTTTCGGAGAAGGTCTCCGAAGCCCCGTCTCATGCGGGAGGTGCGCAGCGGGGGGGGAGAAGTGCTTCTCTCCCCCCCCCCCCGCCGCCTCGCCACGCACCTCCCGCATGAGACGGGGCTTCGGAGACCTCCAAAGCTCCGTCCCATGCCAGCGCTGCAGGACAGCAGCGTTCTAGCACCCGTTTTTAAACGGGCTGAATTCCACTAGTTCCACCATAAAGCTCACTGGGTGGTCTTGTGCCAGCTCCCCACTCTTTGCCTAACCTATCTCACAAGGTTGTTCTGAGGATAAAATGGGGAGAACTCTGTATGCCATCTTGAGCTCCTTGGAAGAAAGATTGGATATAAATGCAAGGAATAAATAACATAAACCCATGGCCTGTTTTGCAGCATCGTTGGGTCAGGTTAAAGTCTAGCTTGGCACAGCTGGGACTGGTTTCTACACTGCCATTAAAAAGCAAGGCCCTAGCTAAATACTTTCTACAGTACTTAGACTGATAGCAGCATCACAGTGTCTTCAGCAAATGCCTTTCTCAGCTCACCTCCTTCAGATTATTTGAACCAGGGATGCCACAAATACAGGTAGACATTCTTGCCAAGCTTCCTCTCCTCCTGCTGCTCTTTGTGCTTTGGTAAAAGGTAAAGGACCCCTGGATGGTTAAGTCCAGTCAAAATCAACTATGGAGTCTGGCACTCATCTCCATTTTCAGGCCGAGGGAGCTGGCGTTTGTCCGCAGACAGCTTTCCAGGTCATATGGTCAGCAGGACTAACCCGCTTCTGGAGCAATGGAACACTGTGACGGAAACCAGAGCACACAGAAACACTGTTTACCTTCCCACTGCAGTGGTACCTATTTATCTACTTGCACTGGTGTGCTTTTGAATTGCTAGGTTGGCAGGAGTTGGGAGAGTGCAATGGGAGCTCACCCTGCCATGGCAATTCGAATTGCCAACCTTCTGATTTGCAAGCCCAAGAGGCTCAGTGCTTTAGACCACAGCACCACCCGCGTCCCGAATAAACAAGCACACAATCACTGGTAGGTCCATCTGCCACTGTGAGGCTCAAAGCAATGAAGACGATGCCTCCCCAGCTGTTGCCATTGGCTGTGGGTTTCTTGTGATGTCACAAAAGCACTTGGCAACTGAGTGGATATCAAGGCAGGCCAAGGGGAAAGTCATTTTCTGTTTCCAGCAAGGACACACCTGGCAATGGATGTGACATTCAGCATTGTCCAGGTTTCTTCCACCTGGAGGAGGCAAACGGGTGAATGGAAGGAGGCAATCCTCTGGCAGTGGGATGCTAAGGAGCAATAATAAGGCAAGTTTACTTGCTTGAAGGCTGCTGGTATCTGTGATTAGAAGCTGGCAGACGTCTCATGATGGACCTAAGAGAAGCTGGCAGATGTTGGTGGATGGAAGCTCGTGGCATTTGGATTCGGAAGTCAGTGGAGGCTACAAGGCTAAAGCAGACTGATGTTTGTGGATGTCGGCTGATGGAAGTTCACCTTTGGAAGACAGTCAACAGAAGCCAGTGGATATTTTTGGATTGAAGCCAGGTGAACGGTTGTCATCTTTTTGGATGTCGGCTGGTATATATTTGTGTGAGTAAATGGGAGGTTTCAAATGTGGTTGATGTGAAATGGTGTTTGCATGTGCACAGATGTGATGTGTGGAAGGTAGATATTCATGAAAAGATGGAACCCATGGGATGGGGGATATTGATTTCATGGAATCAGAGAATCAGGGATTCGAGTTTGGGAGGGACTATGAGGGTCATCTAGCCCAACCCCTTACAATGCAGGAATCCTTTGCCAAATGTGGGGCCCAAACCCACTGGTGTGCTTCTGAACTGCTTGGTTGGCAGGAGCTGGGACAGAGCAACAGGAGCTCACTCCGTCATGGGGATTCAAACCACCGACCTTCCGATCGGCGGGCCCAAGAGGCTCAGTGGTTTAGACCACAGCGCCACCCACGTCCCTGGAAAGAAATAGTTAAAGGACCCCTGGATGGTTAAGTCCAGTCAAATGCGACTATGGGGTGCTGGACTCATCTCCGCTTTCAGGCACAGAGCGCTTTCCTGGTGGAAGAGATGCAATGAAAGCACAAACAAGAGTTCCCCCTTTAATCCTAAATAAACAATGGCTTCTTATCACATCCAGCCACCAATGGGAGGCATGGTAATTTTACATGCAAATGGGTCTGCTTTTCATAGGAAGGGAACTTATACATGATGGGAATCGGCATCGGTCTATGCAGACAAGCACGTTAGTCAATGTTGGGCAGCATCTCTTTCAGCCCAACATCAACTAAAGCAAAAAGGGAGGTCTTTTTCTATAGGGGATAGCAATCAAGCACAGTAAGGAGAGATGGAGCGAGACAAGCAGGTGGTGGCAAAGCTGTTTGGTCCTCCAGGGAACCTGCAACTCTTGCTTTTCAGCAGATTAGGACTCCAGTTCAACGCTGAGAAGGCTGACGGTGGCTGACATGCCTGACAACCCATCAGATACACATCGCAAGACCTGAAGTTCATATCAGGCATTTGGAGATTCCTGTAAGAAAGAATAAGAAGAGCCCTAGCAGATCAGACAATCCTATGGGCAGCCACCAACTGGGATGGCTTCAAAAGAGGATTACCTGTACAGGAATTCACGGAGGGCAAGGATATGAAGGAACGACCATTCTCTGCTGTAGTACAGCAGCTCACACCAGCACTCTGAGGTTGAAAATTGCCGTCATCACCTCATACAAATATAAATGATAAACAAGCTGTGATTCTCAGTATTTTAGTTGCTGGGGTAAAATTATCACTGTGCATGACCATTATTTTTCTCTTGGCATTCACTGGCCAATTTTTTGTATAACTTACACTTACCTGTGGATTTTTATTCTAAAGTATATTATGTTATTCCAATGATGCTACTCTTTCTTCTCAGCTGGAATTTAAAGCAAAACTTACAAAGGTGCATTGAGGAATAATTCTTGCCATATAATCCTGTCATCAACAATCAGCATGAAGCTTCCGTGCCATTCTTCTGCTAGGCTTCCATGTTCCGACAAATCGAATAACGGAATGCTGTACAGTCATACCTCGGGTTAAGTATTTACCTCATACATCAGTTTGAGTACTCATACCTCAGTTTGAGTATTTTCAGTTTAAGTACTCCGCGGATCCGACTGGAACGGATTAATCCACTTTCCATTACTTTCAATGGGAAAGTACGCTTCAGGTTAAGTACAGACTTCCGGAACCAATTGTGTTTGTAAACCGAGGTACCACTGTATAAACTAAAAGGATTTTGAATTCTAGTGTTGCTATTCCCTGGAGGAAGAACTGCTAGGAACTCCACCCACCCACTCCCCACGGATTATAAATGTTACAGCAAAACTGACCCCACACCAACTGGCTTATTGTCCTGAATTTACAGTGGACATTTGTACCAATGCATCATTAACAGTGCAGTCTTATATATGTAGCTGCAGAAGTAAATTCCATTGTGTTCAATGGGGTTTATTCCCAGGTAGGTGAATATAGGAGTTCAGCCTCCACATAAGAGAAGTTACTTTATATCTGATTTAAAACGCACACACACAGGGGGGCGGGGCAGGGTTGAAAAAGCTTTCAGGTTATATGAGCAATAATTACACCACATGGAATGATGTTCAGTAACCAGAAGTGATGAATGAAATCAATAAAGTTATTCTGTGGTCTAGCTGACTGCAGTGCCGGATTTACGTATAAGCTAAACAAGGAAAATAGGAAAAAACCTGGATGTACATTTCCAAAATATAAGATAAAAAACTAATAAAATAAAACCTACATACACCAACAGTGTTTTGTGTTGTATAGGCTCCTATGATGTAATGGGCCCCGCCTGCTAACCTACTCCCTAAAATATCACTGGTTAGATACCTATTAGGTCGATAAGTTACCATATAGCATATATTCAACACAAAAAACACCGACAATTTGTTGTTGACAAAGGACAGGGCCCCATTACCTTCAGTAGCTTAGCGCCTCATCAAACCTAAATCTGGCCCTGAACATGGGCATGCCAGTTGGGTGACAGCTGTCTGTCCGTCTGTCCAGCTCATCATTCAAGCGCTCTGATAAAAGGCCATCCCGCGAGAAGCTGAAAAACAGTTCTGTCACTTCCTCTGTAACGATTTGAGCATCGTCTGCCTGGCTGAGTTAACAGAGAGCGTCTGTGGTTCTTGCAAAATTCTGCCCTACTTTTCGTGAATCTTGGCCTACTTCTGACAACCTCTATCAGGTATCACTAGAGAGAGAAAACCTAGTTTGTCTGGGCAGCCTGAAGGAGGTACTTTGGGTTGCTCTGCTGTGGTAGATTTAAAACTGCTGAGAAATCCAGGCGTAACAATTGCCATTGAATATCACCAGTCTACACCCACACTCTTACAGAACTCCCCATCTCCCCATGTAATTTCAAACTATCCCATTTTCTCAATTTAGCTCAACCCAGGTGGTCTTCTCCCAAAAAATTATGCATAGCTGTGTGTCACAGTGTTCGAGTTGTAATATTAAGAAGGCTCAGTTTTTCCCCCAGTTACTTTTGCACAGTGCTTTTTTCGGGGGGGGGGGGGGACGCAGGAGGATGCATACCCCTAAACATTTTGTGAATCTTTGTACTTTTGTCCATTTACTGTATTCATTTCCCGCGATTTGAACTATAAAATGGTGGTTTCTTTCATCAAAATGAGAGTACCCCTAAATATTTTTAAAGGGGGAAAAAAGCACTGCTTTTGCATACATGGCCCACGGGACCTAAAACTATAGAAACAATGGTTGCACAAACTTGAGGAGCTACTTAAGGCACTTGCTAGGCATCCCCCCCAAAAAAACCCACAATTCCAACTCTGTTGTTTCATTTTTAATCTGTAATAAGAATGTGTTGTCACCATATCAGTGCTCATCCAAAATTGGTTGCCTCGAGCAACACTACTAGAATTAAAATGAAGCATATTCCAGTAGTATATTTTAATGGTCTAGTCTAGTTTAAGTCTCCCTGCTTATTTAACTTGTATGCAGAATTTATCATGCGAGACTTCCAGTCTGCCGCCATCAGCCGCCGGCGGGGTCCGTTTCGGTCTCCGAGACACCCGCGGGCGCCGCGACCTCCCGGAGAATCCCCAGATTGTGCGTTCTGGGGGCCGATACCCAGCAGCGCTAAAAAAAAAGCCATGGAAACCGCCCGGAGAGCCCCCGTTGGAGCCTCCGAGAGCAGGCTGTACATGGCGGAGCCTTGGGTCCATTGCTACCCCGGTAGCGGAAAGCTCCGAGCCGGAGACAGAGGAGCGGCAGATACCTTCAAATCAAGATTTGGACTGTGAGTAAGATAATTCAATTTGACTTTAAAAGAAGAATTTGGACCTGGGAGGGGAATAAAAAACGGAGGTCGTTCCCCCCCCCACCCGGAAGGCTGTGCCACAACTAACTTGCCTGCAGCCGATTGAAGAGAAGGGGCGCGGATCCCCCTGAAAATTGAACTTGTATCCCCCCTTAGAAGGCAGAACTAAGGGGGGGAATATATATTTTAGACTGCGTTGGCAAATTTGTTATTGTGATAAAGAACCCCCCCCCCCCCCGGAAACCGGGGGCAGGAGCCTAAAGCCGCGACCAGCTGACAACATAAGGATTTATAAAGAGTAACTGCTGCGATTCTGTGATCTTTTTTTGGATTATACTTTGGATTATATTTAAGTTGATTGACGTGACAAAGTGGAGAACTGGAAAATTTGGATTAAGAATTTGAATTATAAACGACAAATATGGTTGGAAACAAATAAAGGAACTAGTTTGGACATTACAGCACCATCTCTGGCGGATCAGGTTACAATTCCCACGGGAACATAGAAGGATAAAGAAGGCTGCCAGCCAAAACAACCCGCTTACAAATGGAGGAGGTCGAGCTGCAACATATTTTAGACTTTATTAGAGAAATGACAGAGGAAGTACGTTATGGCAAAGGAAACATTCAGACTTTAAAAGAAGACCAACAACAGATATCCCCAACGGAAACTTTAGAATTGGAAGAAGAAGAAGAAATCATTGAACAACGGACAGAAAATAAGGAGCAATGGACTGAGAAATCAATGCAACCTGTGAGAGAGGAAGCATTGACCACCTACGTGACTTTGGATGCTAAGGACCAAGATGGACTCTGGGACCTGGTCTGCCCAGTGAGAGAGGGCAACCAGATCCCAGAAAGAAACAAAGAAGCTGAGGAGGGAGGAAAGAGTCTGGCCATTGCCCCCCCAGTGAGAGTGAGGGGACGCAGACCAGACAGAAGATTGGAAACAGGGGACACTGGAAATAAAGATGAGGGTGGGAGGCTGGTGGAAGAATTAAAACAACGGAAGGGGAAGAAGGAGGAATGGGGTGGTTTAGAATGGCTAAGAGTGGGTGTGGGGTAAAGAAGGAATATCAGGTAGATGAATGGATGGATCAAAAGGCTTGAAATTGGACAGTATGAAGACGCTGGCCGGGGAAAAGGGGAAACTGCTACCTGGGGAGGGAGGGGGTGGGATTTGAGGTTTAGCTAAAAGATTGGATAGAATCTGAATCAGGAAAAGGTATATCTTTTTAGGGGGAAACTATAGGCTAAAGGAAATTGTTAGAAATAGTTAAAAGCAATGTAGTTTAAAATTGTTGTGTGGGGTAAAAAAAAAAAGAAGTTGTGAAATTTGATATGGAATTGACCCGGGAGGGGAGGGACGGGGAAGTCGGGGACAAGATATTGTTAGAGATATTACTTTTCTTTTTTCCTTTTTGTGTCTTTTTTTGTTTTTCTTAATTTTTCTTTTCTACTTTTTAAGCTTTTGTATTTTTGTGTGGTATTTTTTTATTGTAAAAAACTTCAATAAATATATATATTTTTTAAAAAAAGAATTTATCATGCGAAAGGCTGGACTAGATGAATCCCAAGCCGGAATTAAGATTGCCGGAAGAAATATCAACAATCTCAGATATGCAGATGACACAACCTTGATGGCAGAAAGTGAGGAAGAATTAAAGAACCTTTACCTAATGAGGGTGAAAGAGGAGAGCACAAAATATGGTCTGAAGCTCAACATCAAAATAACTAAGATCATGGGCACTGGTCCCATCACCTCCTGGCAAATAGAAGGGTAAGAAATGGAGGCAGTGAGAGATTTTACTTTATTGGGTTCCATGATCACTGCAGATGGTGACAGCAGTCATGAAATTAAAAGACGCCTGCTTCTTGGGAAGCAGGTCCAGCTCCAGGGGCCTTCTGGTGGTTCCCTCATTGCGAGAAGTGAGGTTACAAGGAAGGAGGCAGAGGTCCTTCTCGGTGGTGGCGCCCACCCTGTGGAACGCCCTCCCATCAGATGTCAAGGAAATAAACAACTATCTGACTTTTAGAAGACATCTGAAGGCAGCCCTGTTTAGGGAAGTTTTTAATGTTTGATGTTTTATCACTTTGTTGTTGTTGTTGTTGTTGTTGTTGTTGTTCTGTTGGGAGCCACCCAGAGTGGCTGGGGAAACCCAGCCAGATGGGTGGGTATAAATATTATCATCATCATAATCATTATGTATTTTTTGCCCAGATGCTGCAAAGTGGGGCAGGAGGATCAAATATGCGATACAAAACAGGATAGCAATATAACTGCCTTTATTTGAATTTGTGTGCAAAGGGTTAATGGGTTCTGTCATTGAGCATGCGTAGAGTTGATAGCTGAGGCCAGGATGATGTGCTTGGGGCCAGATAGTTAGCCGAGCCTGAGCTGCTGTTTCAGTGGCAAGACCTCTCTAGTCCAGAAATCTGCCATGAATACAAATTGGGGGAGGTGGGGAGGTGGTGGTTTTGAGAGACTGTCAACACTTATTTCCTAGCATTCCCATACACTGCTGTAAATATAACTTTTTAAAACTTCAAAGAGCTGGTCTGCACATGTTCTGGGAATGCTATCGCTCTTGCCCTTGATCCGACTGAAAGTCTTCTGGCTTGGTGAAGACATAGATTTCAAATCAGACAGGTGTCAATTATGATGCGGAATTCTTTACATGTCACAGATTATTGCAAGCAACACAGTCTATGAAGGCCATTTTCAGACTGCCTAAAATAAGCTCAGGATCCTAACCCAGTCAGATGGGCGGGGTACAAGGAATAAAGAATAATAATAACTATTTTTTTCCCCAGATTTGGGGGAAAAGATAGTTTGGCCCCTTCACTTAATTTCTACAATTGGGCTTTGGCCCCTTCACTTAATTTCTACAATTGTGGCAGCACCTTTTTCATCTGCCATAATGACCATGAACTTTCCCGGTTGGGTTTTTATACTGTAAGATTTCAAGCAAGTAGGAACTGGTCCTAAACAATACCCTTATTCTGCCCAGATGTTAGTTCTGAAGGTACCTGCAGCCTTGATGTAGAAGAAATATTTAAGAATATTTGTGAGAAATATTTGTAATCCCTGATTACGTCTCATTTTAGCAGCCACCTGACTGTCTTATGCCTCCTTCCACCCAGTGCATTCTGTATTCCCAACTTCCCCAATTCTGAGGAAGGTACGGAAAGGACAGATATTAGCAAACAGTGGAACCTGAGCTTTCGTGCGAGGCAGTCTTCATAATAGAACATGATTATAGGAGAAGGGTTAGCAAGCGAGGATACAGAGGCGTGGGGGAAACAAGGACAAGCTTCTACACTTTTCTTTTTTTGGGCTGGGAGCGGAAAGCTGCAAAATAAAATCAGATGTTTTATAAAAGTGTTGATTCATTCCTGTGAATTTGCATGTCACAGCTGCTGTTTTCCTGCTTTAGCACAAGTGGGAAACTTTAAACATCTCTCTCTCTCACTCTCTCTCTCTCTCCCCCCACCACAGTCATTTCTGCTGACATACTTTATTATCAATTTCTAGGCCCTCAGGTTTTGTGTGTGTGTGTGTGTGTGTGTGTGTGTGTGTGTGTGTGTGTGTGTGTGTGTGTACATCCTTTGTGGGAGCTTTCAGAATGGAAATCAAGGGGGAGGGGGGAGGGTCTCCTTAGTAATTCATTGCTACTGTTATTCTAATCCTTTCATGCTGAATGGCATCGGCATCATATTCACAAGGGATTAGACGGAATAAGCAGTGGGCACTAATGAACTTAAAAATCCAGAATCCTTTTATTTTCCATGCAAATGAGCTTAGCTGTGAAGAATGCAAGGAAAGGAATGGAATATAACAGTCGAAAATAGCACATGAGCACACTACCTTGTTCTTCACCAGTTCAGCCAAATAGGTCAAGTTCATCAAAGGGATTACAGCCTCTTTTTATGTGCCAGCAATAGAAGAATCCTACACGAATCATCATTCCAGCACTATATTGCTGCATTCAACATGCTTTCTTTTATATTTCTGCAGCCTGGGGGGGGGGGGTGTCAAATATGTGTAGGTGCTTGAAGTTCTGACTGAAAACATTGAAAAATTAATCCACCTGGTTTTGGTTTGGATCATATGATGGCGCCCAAGAGAAAGATCAAAAGGGATCTTTATATAATAAATATAGGCAGCTATCTCACAGTTCCAAACATTCCTGCACACTCTGTTTCTTCTCACTAAGAAACTGAACCCAGAATGAAGCTTTGCAAATATATGCTTGGCCCCATTGAAGTCCATTTGCTTCGGCATGCGTAACTGAGTGCCACTAGACAGCAGCGCTAAATCTTTTTCATGCCCAGGACAAGACTGTCTGGGAGTGAAATATGTAGTATAAACACTGACAACTGGAAAACACTGGCCTGCGAGCACTCCAGTTGGAGAACAGCCTTTACCCAAAGTGTTGTGGACATTGAAGATGCTCGAACACAGGACACAAGGGAGAAACGTGCTAAGAGGAAGGCACGCTTGGCAAATCCACACCGTGATCAACTCCCGCCCGGAAACCAATGTCCCCACTGTGAAAGGACGTGTGGATCCAAAATTGGCCTCTACAGTCACTTACGGACCCATTGTTAAAACCGTGTTTATGGAAGACAATCTTACTCGGATACGAGTGATCGCCAAAGAAGAAGAAGAAGAAGATCATTGCTCATTACAACGATCACTTTGCAGATGGCTGACTCAGGGTTAGCCTGTACTGTTCTTGGCACCGGTCACAATTGGTGGCCCAGTTCACCATCAGGGATGTTCTCTGTTATGTGCCACTAGCAGGAATTTCTGACAATGGCTGGAAATCCCGCTGGAGGACAGCTACTCAAAATGAATCGCGTTGCAGGTTGCAGCCAGTAGCTGGGGCAGCTATCAGAAGTGGACTCCGTCCAGTGTTCATAACATATCAATCAAGGCGGTGTAGTGATTAGACCTGGGAGACCAGGGTTCAAATCCCTACTCAGCCATGAAGCTCACTGGGTGATCTCGGGCCAGTCACTTTCTCTCAGCCTGACGCACCTCACATAATTGTTGAGAGGATGACTTTCAATAGCACTATCCATGGTTTCAGCTTCTGGAATGGGAGCAGCGATGGGCACTGTTTTGCTGTAGTTCTAGTCCTTTCCAGAAGAAAGAAAAACCATTGCTGTTCCTTGGGGCCTTTGCCATTCAGGGTTCTGCAAGACTCCTTTTTATCTAGTGTGCAGCTTAACACCAACATGAAACCATGGAGGAAGGTCAACTAGAGATTCAGGATGTGTTGCTATCCAAACGTCGATGACACAGAACTCGACTTCTTTCTATCAGATTCTAGGAAGGTCATAGAGGTTCCAAGCTGTTCTCTGAAGTCGGTTTGCATGAAGGGCAAATCAAGATGAGATGAAAGTACTGTTGAGTGGAAGTCCAAGGATGCCTGTGAGGGGCAACAGGGAGAGTACACCAGCTCTAACATCCCCCATTGTTGTCCCATCACTCTCAGCTCTCTGAATCTACTGGATCCAAAGCCTTAAAGTGCCATGACATGCCAAAAACAAAACAAAACAAAACAAAACAGGCAAAACTCAATTCTGATATTAACTGCCTTGTCCCTGTGATTCTGAAAAGGAATCTGGACTTCGAACCAAGTGTAGTCACCTTAAGGCTACTTTAAGGGAAAACCTAAATAAAACCTAAATAATATAGGACTGTAACTTCATTGTTTCCCATTCATCAGTAGTTTGGTATGAAGAATGGCTACTATATTGGTCCCTACCTTGGATCCCGAACGCCTTGCGAGTCGAACGTTTTGGCTCCCGAATGCCGCAACCCCGGATGTGAGTGTTCCGGTTTGCGAACCATCTTTGGAACCCGAATGCCTTGATTGCCGATCCTTTTGGAATTCGAACGGACTTCTGGAATGGATTCCGTTCGACTTCCGAGGTACAACTGTAGCTGGAAATCTGTGGTGTGCCTTTTTAAAGGGGAGGAAAAAGAGAGTGGAAATCCTAAATAAATCACCAGCTATTTTAGACATGGAAGCAGCAGGCTTGGCTTTTGATTTATCTGTGTACTGAGTGGAAGGTGAGTTATCACTGACACCTCCAAATGGCTTCACAAGATAGCTATCAAGTTATCTGAGACAAAGGCTTAGTTATCTGATCCATACTGTACACAGTGGATCTGCAAATCTGGTCCGCAGGTGAACCTGCAGCTTGTGACTGGCTGGACCATCCAGCTTTGCTGTCTCAGGTTTGCATCTGAAAGCCAGAAATATGCAGAGGTCAAAAGGTCAAAGGACTTGTAGAAACATCCCTGAATTGTTTCAATTCTTCTGTCGACACAACACTGGAAGTGTTTGGCATTGTGAGATTTATTACCACCCAGGTACTGTTCAAAAGCCAGAACCCCAGGAGATGGAGACTATCTCATTTTAAACATGTAAGAATGCTAGTCTTTGGTAATGCCCTTCGTCTCTCATTGCCAGTGACTCTGATCTTTATAGAAACATAGAATTGGAAGGGACCCTGAGGATCATCTAGTCCTTTTTTTTAAGTTTATATTTATGCTTTTCAAGGTTATACATTTCATTAGTTTTACAATCATTTAACATTTCAAAAATTGACTTCCCTCCCCCTCTTTCTGGGGTTCCATTATTATTATTATTATTATTATTATTATTATTATTATTATTACCTTCTGCATATCCAAATGCATTTAACTTGCTCATTTAATTATCTACTGTAAATATATACTCTTATGAAACTGCAGGTTATTACAATAAGCTGCTAATGTTCTTATCTGTATACAATTTATCTGTAAATATTCAATAAACCATTTCCATTCTTTTATAAAAAGTTTGTTATCTTGATTTCTTATTCTTCTGGTAAGTTTTGCCATTTCTGCATATTCCATAAGTTTTTGTATCCATTCTTCCTTTACTGGGATTTCTGCTCCTTTCCACTTTGGGCAAGTAGCATTCTTGCTGCTGTAGTACCCTGTTTCCCCTTTTTTAATACGTAGTCATAAACTAAGCCATGGCAGGGTTTTTAAGCATTTGAGAAATATAAGACATACCCCGAAAATAAGCCATACTTCCACGCCTTGGAAACCAACCCCCACAGGCACCTCCACTCACAGAGTCACTCCATGCGGCCGGCACTGCAGGAGCGCGATCAGCTGGGAAGCGGCGCAACAAGAGCTCGGCTTAACAGCTGATCGCACTCCTGCCTTGCTGGCTGCATGGAGTGACTCTGTGAGTGCCTTGGAGCGCCTTGCAGCGGCGGGCGGAGCGCCTGAGCCAGCGGCCTCCGCCTGGCCCGGCCAAGGACGCCTGCCGCCCCGCCACCCAAAACCGGTGGCTGCTGCAGCGCTGAGCACTCAAGAGAGCCCGCCAGCGCCCTGAGCCATAAAAACCGTACCGGTAATTTAAAAAAATAAGACATCCCACTGAAAGTAAACCACCCTGTGTTTTCTTGAGGAAAAAAGGTATAAGACAGTGTCTTACAAAAAGGGGAAACACAGTAGCATACAGGAATAAGTTTCTATACAATTTAGGTAGTTCTGTCCCTATAATTCCCCCCAAAAAACAACTTCTGAAAACATGCAACGGAAGCCATTTGACTTCCAAGGCACATTCAAAAATGAAAGCAATTACTTCTGTGTTTTTGGTGTTCGGCTTCCGAAATGTTCAGGTTCCAAGACGCTCAAAAACCGAGGTTCCAACATATAACATTTCCCAGCTTTAACCTTACTACAAGGAGGATCATCTCATGCATGTCCAACAGGTAGATCATGATCTACCAGTAGATCACTGGATGTCTGTGGTAGATCACTGGTAGATCACTGGCTCTCCCCAAAGAAGCTCAACAACTTTGGCTCCCATAAAAATGCTCAACATTTTAGCCCTTCACCCCCCCCCAAAAAACAGGGCTTTCCTCCCGCCTCAGAAAAGCTCAACAACTCTGACCTGAACCCCTAGAAAATGGGCCTTCCTCCTTCCTAAAAAAAAATTTCAACAACTTTGACCTGAACTCCCCGAAAGGAGGTAGATCACTGCCGGGTTTTAACTCTGTGAGTAGATTGCAGTCTCTTCAGAGTTGGCCACCCCTCTAGTGCAACCCCCTGTGATGCTGGAATACGCAGCTGTCCCATAGGGGGAGTGAACCTACAACCTCGGCCAAAATCCGTACCAGTGGTTACTATGCATACATGCTTCCTCCTTTTGGTAGGAGGAAGCTTCCTGACATGTTGGCTACAAACTTCACTGCCATTCCTGAACTGCCCTTGGTGGAAGCATGGCACATCCCTGGAAAATAGGGACACTTGGAGGGTCTGTGATAGGGATACACACACAACAAAAGCCATCCCTGGATATCACAGTCTTAAGATCAACAGTGCTAGCAGATAAGTTCTGTGGGTGGTTTCAGGGCCGTCTTAAGGTCATCGGGCGCCTTGGTGCAGGGATCCCTCGGGCGCCCCCCCCCACTCTTTAAAAAAAAGAGGAAAACTCTTACCTGGCGTGCCGGGCGGCGGGAGCCTCACGGCGGCCCCCACACCTCACAGCAGGGCCGCGCTGTGCCGGAGGCCGTGTGCCTGTCCGATGCCACCAGATTGAGTGGGGGAGGGGGTGCTGCTGCTCCGCGTGGCCTTCCTCCCTTCTCCCAGTGGAGCGGGGGTCCTGGGCAGGCCGGGCCACGCCGGGTTCCTTCCCGCCAACAGGACGCTGCGTTTCATTGGCAGAGGTGCTGCCATGTGGCGTCACCTCTACCAATGAAACGCAGCGTCGGGGTGAGGGATGACTCTGGTGCTGCAGAGCGGAACAGGGTCCTAGTGCCCCTGTTCCGCTCGCTTCCCTCCCTGCTCTCGTGGCATGGCTGGTGGAGGGAAAAGGGAGGCCGCCGCGAAGCTCCCCCACTTGCTGGGGCACCCCTCAGCACCCCCTGATCGCCCAGGCGCCGTGGTGCATTGCGGCACCAGAGTCAATGGGCGAGCTGGGCCTGGGTGGTTTAATACTGACCTCTCTGCCAGCTTATTTACAGGCTTATTTTCCTATTGCCCGCAAATCATGAGGTTTCACTGCAGAATGCAGTATTCCAGAGTTAAACTCCTCATTCAGATGCTTGGTATTGTGTAAGTAGCACAGACTTATCACAGTGTAACCAGGCATTTGCAACACTACATTACATAAAGTCTTGGTTTCAGTACGTAGCTTTATTTTTGTATCGTAAGATGTGGTCTTTTGACATTGTTCCCGGCTAGAGTGGTGCTGTCTGATCTGATTCAGACACAAAGCTTCAGGCATCACAAAATAAACAAAGCATTAAGAGAAGGGGTCACTGGTTTTTCCACTTCCTGCACAAAATTCCACACTCTGGCTTCTGCTCCTCAGGCTACACCAAGCCTGTCTTTAGTCTTAACTTGCCTCCTAAATCTTCAACCAGAAGAGAAATTGTATGTGCCCTGCAGGTTAGCATTTAGTCTTGAAAGGGGAAAAAAAGCATTTATAAGCATCCAGTCTGAGTAGGTACTGCTGATAGGTCACACCTGATTGTCTGGAGAATCTGGGCTCCTGCTATTTGCACAAAACACATTCTCAGCTTTATTCTTCTCATAACTAGTAGTATTTGTGTTTTGTTGATCAGTCATCTAAAACCAGCAAACCAAATCCCCTCCACCTGTTATTTCATCCTTAGCCCAATGCAGAAATGTCATTCATTCATTCATTCATTCATTTGGTTTTTCAGATTAAAGTTTTACAATCACCTATTCAACATACAACATAGAAACATGATTCCAAAGAATCTCCTGGACTTCCCTCTTCCCCTTTGTGGGTCCTATTGTTAGTCATTTCCTCTTGCATGTTTTATAATCAAATCTTTTGCATTTTATAATAATCCAAATCTTTTACATCTCCCATTATGTCCAAAATTCACCATTAAACTACCAGTGTTATTCCAATCCTACTAATGCTTTTAGCTGTTTACAATGTGTGTTTTTTAAAAAAAGGGTAAATTATAAATTTCCCCCATTCCTTATTAAAATTTTGGTCTTCCTGATTTCTGACTCTTCTAGTCATTTTTGCCATTTCAGCATAATCCATCAACTTAATCTGCCATTCTTCTCTGGTAGGGACTTTATCTTCTTTCCATCTCTGGACCAATAAGATCCGCATAACGACAGTCATTCTGTGCTAGGCACCCTGACTTACACTACGGTAATCTGCAGAACAGATTCAGTCACATACCCCCAAAATGGGCTTGCACTATTAAATTGGATTAAAAGCATTTGTAATATGCAAAACAACAACAACAACAAATCCCTACTTAAACAGAGAGAGAGAGAGAGAGAGAGAGAGAGAGAGAGAGAGAGAGAGAGAGAGAGAGAGAGCACTTCCAAGCTGACGCTCGAAATTTCAAATCCAAGCTGGAAATAGGTGGTATTTCCTCCGTCTGTTAGTGCCAGTACATGTGGGTAGGTGAGTTCCATCAGGAACTGCTCACATACCTTCCAACATTTCTCCAATGAAAATAGGGAGGCCCAGTGCTATTTTTCTAGAAAAGTTGCTGCCAGAACTCACCATGAACGCCTCCCTCGTTTTCTTAGAATGGCAATGGTGCCCACCAGAAAGGTGCCGGAACTGAGTTCTGGTGAGTTTCAGCTGGGGGAAAAAAAGCCCTGGGGATGTCCTATTCCATATCCTCCAACATTTCTCCCATGAAAATAGGGATGTCCTAAGGCAAAGCGGGACATTCCGGGATCAAATCAGAAACCGGGACTGCTGCTGTAAATCCAGGACTGTCCCTGGACACTTGAAAAGTTCGCTCTTAGGGTGGGATTCTGCGAAAGATTTAAATTAAATGCACCATTCATTAGAACGAGGCCTCCTACATCTCTGCATGAGATCTAAGATAGGACAACTGATCACATCCATATTTTAAAAAGAGGAAACTGGATTTGACTGTTTTCTTACGTGCATAGGTACCGCCCTTTTCCGTGTATAAGACGAGGTTTCTTTCTTTAAAAGTTAGGGCCAAAAATTGGGGTCGTCTTATACACGGATAATGCATAGGGTGGGATGTGGGATTGGTTGCTGCCATGATCCAGACATCGTCAGCGGCTATTGGGTGTGTTATTGATTGCTGTGACACACGCGAGTGTCAGCGGCCGAGCAATTATCAGCAATTTCCAAAAAAAGCTCAACAACTTTGTGCCACCCCCCCCAAAAAAAAACACCCAACAACTATGGGTAATATCCCTCTGAGTCTCCCAAAATAGGGGTCGTCTTATGCATGGGGCTGTGTTATACACAGAAAAATACGGTATTTGTTGCTCCTGGTCTTGATCTTAATTTGCAGGATTTTAAACACTGTCTAGCAACTTGTAGAAATGTTACTCAGTGTCTTTCCTGCTAGGAGCCAGAGGGCGAGAGCCAACCCTTGCCAGGCTGGTGACTGCATGGCTAAATAAACAGCGGCCTAGGAAACGCAATCTGATATTTCCCCCCACATTAACAATGCAGCCTTTTTGAAGCTCTTCTTGGCTTACCCAAGCTTTCATAAACCGAATGCCCTCATGCTGGGTTGCTGCCCAGCCTTCCAGATGTGCGAATTTCAAGCATCAGCTGATGCACAGGTCAGGGCTCTGGGGAAAATAGGGCTCGCTGTGTTAAACCCGCCCCCCCGACCCGCTGATGCAGCATGGCACCAAGGGCTTTATGTGCTTTTTGGCAAACTCGCAGCATCTCAGGGAAGCAGAGTTGGGAGGGGAGGTGAAAAGGGGATTTGGGCTGACTCATATTTGAAAACGAGACAAGATACTTGAAAATTGTTTTGTAAGAGACGGTAGCGACATCTCTAAGCGCAAGGAGAGCCCAGACGATTTTGAACTTGTCCTCTCCACAGACGCTGAAGAATGTCGCCCTCTTCATGGCATCGTTGGTGACTTCTTTCGCTTGCAGGAGGAAGTTGAAACGGGCAGCGTACCCTTCCCAGTCTCCCGATGCTGGTTTGAATGGCGAGAAGCTGCTGTTGGTTGCCATTCTGGGTTCCTTGGGTCCTGGAGCTGAAGCCTGGATGCACGGTGCGATGCAGCGGTGCGGCAGGTGGCGGTGCTGCGGTGCAGTGCATGGTGGCGGTCAGCTCAGCAGGATCACACCTTCGTCGCCAGTGAAATATACTCGGAGTCAAGATTGAATTTCATGCTCTTTATTCAGCTCGTAGTCATCAAAGGAGAAGAGAAGAATGGCTCTTTTCCCAAAATCATCTGCTTATATACATTATTTACACAATGGGCCTTGTGTGATTGGCTACTTCAGGGCTACACCCGTGGGCCAATAAGGTTGTGGATTGACTTCTGCTCCTGCAGGCCAATCAGGTTGCGGATTCACTTCTGCCAACAGCCTGATTGGCTGCTCCTGCCGGCCAATCAGGTTGCTGATTCACTTCCACCTGGAGTTGGATTGGGTGGCTCCTGCTGACCAATCAGACTGGTGATTCTAGATCCTATTGTTCTAGGATTCAGCTCAGTACATAACAATACTTGAGCAAGATGTGTGCCACCTTCGCAAGGTATGTACAGTGGTATCTCGGTTTACGAACTTAATCCATTCCGGAAGTCTGTTCTTAAACCAAAGCCGAGGTGTGTGTTTTTTGGCGGGACTGGTGTAGTTCACGGTAACCAGTGTGCAGTCGTTTTGTTTTCCATTTACACTGTTGATTCCTAAGTATCCTGCCATGCCTGAAAGCAAGAAATCCTCAAAGGTCAATTGGCTTCTTTGATAAAGCCCCAAAGTTGTAACCTGCCGAAGGAGGAATATACTTTGTGGTTTAGCAAACCTAGCATGCCTTACTTTACTAAGCAACCACATTGATTTTTCTCTGCAGTTATATAATTAAATGCAATATCCCTTTACCAACTTTGATTGCCACTCATCGAAGTTTGCCTTGCGGTCTGTGATCTCCAAATCTCTCCCTCTCAATCGCTCGGCTTCCTTATGTCTTTAGAGCTCCCTCTTCTGGCAGCACAAAAGTCCTACACAAAAACTGCTGTGTGGACTCATGAATACACATGTCCTGGCCTGATCTAATGGTCCACTCCTGCAACCTTCCCCAACCTGGTGTGGTCTAGATGTATATTTTTGAATCTTATCAGGGATTATGGGAGCTTTAGCCCAAAATTGAAAGTGCTGAGGCTGCACTGATGAAGGAATCATGCTTATGCATTTATTTATTTATTAAAAATATATGGCATTTTAAGGTCCATATAGTTAAAGCTATGGTTTTCCCAGTAGTGATGTATGGAAGTGAGAGCTGGACCATAAAAAGAAGGCTGATCGCCAAAGAATTGATGCTTTTGAATTATGGTGCTGGAGGAGACTCTTGAGAGTCCCATGGACTGCAAAAAGATCAAACCTATCCATTCTGAAGGAAATCAGCCCTGAGTGCTCACTGGAAGGACAGATCCTGAAGCTGAGGCTCCAATTCTTTAGCCACCCCATGAGAAGAGAAGACTCCCTGGAAAAGACCCTGATGTTGGGAAAGATGACAGAGGACGAGATGGTTGGACAGTGTTCTCGAAGCTACGGACATGAGTCTGACCAAACTGCGGGAGGCAGTGGAAGACAGAAGTGCCTGGCGTGCTCTGGTCCATGGGGTCATGAAGAGTCAGACATGACTAAATGACCAAACAACAACATATGGTATTTTATAGGAAGATTCCTTTCCGGAGTAGACGCTATGCAGATAGTGCCCACTGACAGATCTCTGCGTTTGGCACACAGACGGCGCATCGTCCGTATTGCTGGATTCAAACACCACCCACCCATTAATGAGCAGATGGCTGTCAGTGTTCTCAATATTAACCTCCCTGGTGGCAGAACTGAACGTAGCATCTCCATGTGCCTAGAACATGCCTGCTTTTATCCTGTGTGTAAGTTGTTGTTGTTGTTGTTAAGTGCACAGATTGGGTTTTGAACCACATGTACACAATCTAAACAATCGACTCCCGGTGTGTGTTCCTTTCTGTCTGTGCAGTTTTGACCCGTAAAGTGGGAGTGAAACTAGGATTTATTTCCCACGGGACAAAGACTCGGTTTGGCACATACCCACCCATGTGCATTTGGATGGAGGTGTCGCCCGGGGCAAAAAAAGGGACCAGCCCCCCACCCCCCTCATCTACGGCTCAGCGTAAAGCTTTCATCTTCTTGTAACACAGCATCTTCCCTATATCTAGGGCTGCCATATGTCCTGATTTTCCTGGACATTGCCAGGATTTCCAAGGCGGAATTGACATCCGGGGAGGGGGGGTAGATTTCTGAAAGGCGGCACTTTGCTCTGGATCTTAAACAAGTCAGAAAAACCCAACGCCTTTGGGGATTTCCTATAAAAGCTGAACAACTTTCAGGGTGTCCTGGTTTATCCTTTTTGAAATATGGCAGCCTTGCCTCCTCCTGAAAGGGTTGTGATCACCTATGATTAATTCATGCTATCGGAAGCTGACATATGTAAAACAGGCCTCTAATTCTCCACCTGGCAGGAGGGAATGGTGGTTTGAAATCTCAAAGGACTTTTGAAGCTAAATATTAATGAGCGCAGAACATGCTTTCCTGGAATCCGAAGCAAAACCAGCTCTCTTCCATCACCTTTGCCCCAGCCTCTATGCGGAAACTCCCCGGACAAAGTTCAGTTCAGGCCCCGTCTTTTCTAAATGGCACGGGAAGGTATCACTTTCCAAAAGAAAAGGATGAGGAGGACCAGAACGGGTGGCCCCTTGCCAACATTGCCAGCTCATGCAGCACTTTAAGGAAATGCTATTTCTCCTTTGGGCTGCCATCATGAGACCAAAGGAGTCGTTGCCTGCCCTGCCCTGCCCTGCTGCAACAAATGTGGCTACCCGTCTGGAGATATGTACTGTGAGAGAAACTAACATTAGCATATGTAGTTACAGGTAGGTAGCCATGTTGGTCTGAGTCGAAACAAACTAAAAAAAATCCTTCAGTAGCGCCTTAAAGACCAACTAAGTTTTTATTTTGGTATGAGCTTTCGTGTGCATGCACACTTCTTCAGATACACTGAAACAGAAGTAACCAGACCCTTATGTATATTCAGAGGGTGGGGTGATGGGAATGGGTGATGGGCTGATAGGAGTGGTAAACCTGTTGATGACTGTTAATGACTGCAATTGGTCTTGCGGGGGAAAAGCAAGGGCTGAGGTGCTAAGGAAAGCTTGATCATGTATAATGAGATAAGAATCCTATGTCTCTGTTCATACCAGGTGGCTCCATGGTTTTAAGCTTGCTAATGAATTGCAATTCAGCAACTTCTCTTTCCAGTCTGTTTCTGAAGTTTTTCTGTAATAAAACAGCTGCTTTGAGATCTTGTATAGAATGTCCTGGGAGATTGAAGTGTTCTCCTACTGGTTTCTCTGTCTTGTGGTTCCTGATGTCAGATTTGTGTCCATTTATCCTTTGGCCTGTTTGTCCAATATAGAGAGCTGAAGGGCACTGTTGGCATTTGATGGCATACACAATGTTAGAAGATGAGCAATTAAATAGTCCTGAGATTAGCATATGTACTCTGTCGATTTGGCATTCATGTGTACATTTAAATAAACAAACCCTTCTTCCCTATATTTGATTTTGTTCTGAGACCTCCGGGTATAGGGCAATATATATACTCTAACAACAACAATAGTCAAGAAGAAAGGTAAAGAGACCCCCTGACCATTAGGTCCAGTCGTGACCGACTCTGGGGTTGCGGCGCTCATCTCGCGTTATTGGCTGAGGGAACCGGCGTACAGCTTCCGGGTCATGTGGCCAGCATGACAAAGCCGCTTCTGGCAAACCAGAGCAGCACACGGAAACGCTGTTTACCTTCCTGCTTGGAGCGGTACCTATTTATCTACTTGCACTTTGACGTGCTTTCAAACTGCAGGGATTTGAACCGCCGACCTTCTGATCAGGAAGCCCTAGGCTCCGTGGTTTAACCCACAGCGCCACCTGCGTCCCCATAGTCAAGAAGCTAATTGAGCCCTAAAAGAAGCGTTAGACTTTAAATTGGATAATTCACTGCTTGTTTCTGTAGCAGTATGCCAGGAGTGGAAAACCTTAGGCCCAGAGGACAAATACAACTCTGATGATGATGATGATGATGATGATGATGATGATGATGATATACCACCAGGGCCGGATTTAGGTTTGATGAGGCCCTAAGCTACTGAAGGTAATGGGGCCCTTTATCTGTCCAGCTGTCCATTGTCAACAACAAATTGTCGCTGTTTTTGTGTTGAATATATGCTATATGGTAATTTGCTTGGACAGGCGGAGACCCCCCCCCCAACCCAAGGCCGGCTCCTGCATGGAAGAAAGACACACGACACTGTGCTATGGGATTAAAACTGGCCACAACTTTAAGATTCAGATGTAGGGATTGGATTGTAAATGAAAACTAATTTTAAAAAATCATTATTAAAAAGGGCCTCCGATGATTAACGTAGAGTCCGGGATGGTTCATAAGGGGAGAGGCCCTCACAACCCCCTTACACCGCCCCCCTCCCAGAGACAAAATTGCATTTGCTGTTCCATTCTTGTTTCTGGCTCTTCCCGTCACCAGCATGTGGTAACCTAGAACCAGAAGGTAACCTAGAACGGAGTGTGTTCCTCAGACCGAAAAAATGTCCCTTACCTCTGAAGCACCTTTGCTGGTTGAAAAATGGGATATAAATCTACTATGTGCTGAAGAAGTTTACCCATGTACATTTGCACAAGTTTTCTACACGCATTTTATTTGCATGCACACCTGTGAAACAAATATGCAGAAGGTCTTAAAAAGGACATAAAACATATCAATGTGTCAACTGTATGCATCTTTGAACCAACAAATAATATAAAATAATCCTATAAAATAATATATGAGAAAATGTGGGTAGGATACAGTCCTTCTAGATCAGGGGTCAGCAAACTTTTTCAGCAGGGGGCCGGTCCACTATCCCTCAGACCTTGTTGGGGGCCGGACTATATTTTGGAAAAAAATATGAACGAATTCCTATGCCCCATAAATAACCCAGAAATGCATTTTAAATAAAAGGACACATTCTACTCATGTAAAAACATGCTGATTCCCGGGCCATCCATGGGCCAGACTGAGAAGGCAATTGGGCCGCATCTGGCCCCTGGGCCTTAGTTTGGGGACCCCTGTTCTAGATCTAACTATTGGCAGTTATAGGATATAATTTTTAAAAATGTGTTGCATTGTAGAAATAGGCAGATGAAAGCAAGCGTATTGAAATTTATTTGCTAAGGTAGCCTTATGATATGAGGAGATAAAACGGGGGGGGGGGAGAGAGACCATTCTTTAAGCCTTTTAAACATTGTGTATGCCATCAAATGCCAACAATGCCCTTCGGCTCTCTATATTGGACAAACAGGCCAAACCCTATGCCAAAGGATAAATGGACATAAATCTGACATCAGGAACCACAAGACAGAGAAACCAGTAGGAGAACACTTCAATCTCCCAGGACATTCTATACAAGATCTCAAAGCAGCTGTTTTATTACAGAAAAATTTCAGAAACAGACTGGAAAGAGAAGTTGCTGAATTGCAACTCATTAGCAAGCTTAAAACCATGGAGCCACCTGGAATGAACAAAGACATAGGATTCTTATCTCATTATACATGATCAAGCTTTCCTTAGCACCTCAGCCCTTGCTCCCCCCCACAAGACCAATTGCAGTCATTAACAGTCATCAACAGGTTTACCACTCCTATCAGCCCATCACCCATTCCCATCACCCCCACCCTCTGAATACACATAAGGGTCTGGTTACTTCTGTTTCAGTGTATCTGATGAAGTGTGCATGCACACGAAAGCTCATACCAAAATAAAAACTTAGTTGGTCTTTAAGGTGCTACTGAAGGAATTTTTTTTATTTTGTTTCGACTCAGACCAACATGGTTACCTACCTGTAACCTTTTAAACTTTGTTTTCCCATTTGTTAAACACTCGGAAGTCTCCGAAATTAATTTTAACTTATCCTCTCTTATTCTAAACCAGACAAGCCAAAGTACAAGACTGTGATTCAGCAGGTTCTGCCTATATTAGGATTAATGCTAACGAGAGAATCTCCAAGAGGTCATTTGTTTGAGTCTTCTAGTCTTTCTCTTCTTCTTGCAGAATGTATTCAACTGTGGTTTCCCCCACAATATAGTAACCTGTTTCTCAAAGTGCTGCACCAGCACACTGAACAGGGCTTAAATGCAACCAGAATTTGATTCTCATTATTTTGTGATCTCTAAGGTGCAGCACTTTTCAGCACCCAGCACAACTCTTATTTGAGGTTCTGACAAGGGCACCAGCTGCTGTAAGGGCTTCTTCAGTCCATTTGTCCCATTGCAAGCTGCTTCTACTGGGCTGAGCTATGATGTGTACTGCATGCCATCATATCCGGCCCCAGTAACGTCCTTGCCACAAAGGATTAGGCCTGGTGTGGGGAACCTTTGGTCTGCCAAATGTTGCTGAACTACAATTCCCATCATCCCTGGCTTTCAGCCATGCTGGCTGGGGGCGCTGGGAGTTGTAGTTCATCCACGTCTGACGTTCCAGAATTCACTGGGTTAGAGGGACTGATGGTGAAACCGCTCTGGAAATCCATAAGAGTATATATTTAAAGTAGATGAATAAGGGAACAAATTAAGTTAATTTGGATGTGCAGAAAATATTAAAAAATAAATTTAAGGAACCGCAGAAAGAGGGAGAAGGAAGTCAAGTTTTGAAATGTTAAAATGACTGTAAAATTATTGAAATGTATAAACCTGAGAAAGAAAGAAAGAAAGAAAGAAAGAAAGAAAGAAAGAAAGAAAGAAAGAAAGAAAGATGAAATGTGAAATAAAAGTAAAATAGGTTAAGTATGTAAAAATAAGATTTGAATTATGATTTATGTCACAGTGGCCGGAGCAGGCTACTTCAGAGTAACGACGCTACGCAGCTCTGCATTTTATTCTTTTATTGGTGCTGCGTATTTACAGTGCTGAAATCATTGCTATTTACACGGAGCGATGTGGTCATTCGGTTTCAGAACCTCCGAATGGCTTTTGGCGCGTCTTTCTCCAACACAAAAGCTTTGGCAGACCCATCCTCTTTCCCCTCCTCTTTCTGCGTAATTCCGGAGTTGGGGGGATGGGTCTCCCCCCCTTATTCGCCCCTTCCTGTCCCACCTGGGACCCTGGCTCCGCTACCTTGCCTGAGCCTCGGACACGACTTCCTGCTTCCCCACTGGAATCGGAGCTCCCTCTGCTTTCCCCTGTGCTCGGGGATGGGCTTGAACTCAGGAGGGGAGGGACTTCGCGATATCCCTTGTCCCTCACATCCACCCCCCTCCCAAGCTCTCCTTCACCCCTCCCCAGGTCCCCCCAGGTGTCGGTGACGACTGGAAGCCTAAGAACTCAGTACTTTCCGAGCCCGTTGGTGTGAACACCTCCCCCCAGTCCTGCGAGCCCCCCCCTTCCGCCTGGGAGGACGGGAATCCCAAAAAGTCCGTGGCGTCAGAGCTGGTGGGGGTAAAAATGTTCTGCCAATCTGCTCCTTCCTCTGACTGGGTGGATCTCGGTGACGCCCATACCTCGTCCTCTGGTTCCTCAAACTCCGCTTCCCAGCGCCATGGTGAACTGCTCTCCCGTGCTTCCTCCCCCTCCCCCTCCCTTTCCATGTGCCAGGGCTTGGATCTATGGGGAAAGAGGGCGTGAAATTCTTCCACCAAGAATTCCTCCTGTATCTGAGTGGCTGGGACCCATTCATTCTGGGACGGTGGAGCATCCTCCCATGCCATGAGGTACTCCAGGCCCCCCACCCCCCTCCTTGAATCCAGGATGGCCGTGGCCTCATTGAGTTGCTCCCTGCCTTCCCTCTCCCCCCCTCCCTCGGGGGTTTGTTCGCTGCCTCTGAGCCTGCTGCTTTCCCTGTACGGCGACAGCAGCGATCTATGAAACACTGGGTGCACCCTCATGTCCTCTGGCAGTGCCAGTCTGAAGGCCACCGGGTTGACCTGTTGCGTGACCGTGAAGGGGCCCAACCTTCTAGGCGCCAGCTTTTTGCACCTCCCTCTGATGGGAAGGCCCTCCGAGGACAACCAAACCTTGTCCCCCACCCTGATGACCTCCCCTTGTCGCCTGTGGCGATCTGCCCCCTTCTTGTACGCTTCCTTGGCTCTCTCCAAGTGTTCTCTGAGCTGCTGGTGCACCGTCTCCAGTTCCTCTGCCCAATCCTCAGCCTGCGGGCCCTCCTCCTCCTCCTCCCCCTCCCTCTCTGGGAAAGATCTGAGGTCGCGCCCATAATTGGCCTTAAAGGGCGACACCCCTGTGGAGACGTGCACTGCATTATTGTAGGCAAATTCTGCCAGTGGCAGGCGATCCACCCAGTCTGTTTGCCTCTGGCTGACGTAGCATCTGAGGTACTGCTGCAGGATGGCGTTGACCCTCTCCGCCTGTCCATTAGTCTGCGGGTGTCTAGCCGTCGACAAGCTGACTTCCACCTGCAGGAGGTTCATGAGTCGCCGCCAGAACCTGGAAACAAATTGGCGGCCACGATCCGAAATAACTCTTAAAGGCAATCCATGCAGTCTGAATACGTGGTCAACAAACAGTTTGGCTGTTTCTTCTGCGGAGACCGCCCTGGCACACGGTATAAAATGGCACATCTTGGACATAAGGTCCACCACCACCAACACTGCGGTCTTGCCTCTGGAAGAAGGCAGATCTGTGATGAAGTCCATGGACACCACTTCCCACGGCCTGTGTGGTGTGGCTAAGGGCTCCAGCAATCCTGCTGGCGGTGCTCTGACCACCTTTGCCCGCTGGCAGGTGTCACAGCCCCGTACATAGTCTCGAACATCTTCCCGCACCCCTGGCCACCAGAAGTGTCTCATGACCAGGTGAGCGGTTTTGTCCCTTCCAAAATGACCCGCCGTTGGGTTGTCGTGCATCTGCTTGAGGACCTTACGTCTAAGCTGGGTGGTGGGCAGGTACAGTGCACCCTTGTAGAAAAGCAGCCCACTGCGTTCTGCAAAGTCTGTCGCCTGCTCCCTCCCCCCTCTCAGTTCTCTGAAGATGCGGTTGGCAAATTCATCCGCTGCTGTCAGTGCTGTGAGTTCTGTCTCACTCACCACTGCTGCTCCGCAGGACCATGCTGACGGGGGGAAAATGTGCCTGGGTGCCGGTGGCGCCTCCTCCTCCATGTACTCCGGTTTGCGGGAGAGGGCATCCGCCCTGACATTCTGCTCCCCCGGGATGTAGTGGATGGAGAAGTTGAAGTTCGAGAAGAACTCTGCCCACCGTATCTGCCGCTGGTTGAGCACCCTGGCAGTTCTCCAGAACTCCAGGTTCTTGTGGTCTGTGCACACCTGGATGGGGTGCTTGGCGCCCACCAGGAAGTGTCTCCAATGCTGGAACGCAGCGTGGATCACAAGAAGTTCCCTATCAAACACCGTGTAGTTGCGCTCTGGCTGGGTCAGCTTCCTGGAGAAGAAGGCACAAGGTCTCCACTCTCTGTTGGCGTCCAGTTGCAACAAAATGGCGCCCAGAGCTCTATCAGAAGCATCGGTCTCCACGCGCAGGGGCGCGTCCTGAACCACGTGGAACAGGTTCTGGTCTGAGGCGAACACCCTCTTGAGACTTTCGAACGCTGCTTGCGCCTCTGGTGTCCACCTGAACTTCTGCTTGCCTCTCAGGCAGTCAGTGATGGGAGCCGTAACGCGAGAGAAGTTCTTGATGAACTTCCTGTAGAAGTTGGCGAAGCCTAGTAGTCGTTGGGCATCTTTGCGCGTCCTGGGGCTGTGCCAGTCCAGGATGGCCTGCACCTTGTCCTTGTCCATCGCTAACCCCTTGTCTGACAGCTTGTAGCCCAGGAAGTCCACCTCTTTGGTGTGAAACTTGCACTTCTCCAGCTTCACATACAGGTGGTTCTCCTTCAGGCGCTGCAACACCTCCCTGACGTCATTCACATGCTGCACTGGGTCATTGGAATAGATAAGGATGTCATCTAGGAAGACCAAGCAGTTCTTGAACAGGAGGGACCCCAGGACGTGGTGCATGAAGGCCTGGAAGCATGCTGAGCCCCCTTGCAACCCGAAGGGCATCACCAGATATTCAAAAGAGCCCAGAGGCGTGAACATCGTGGTTTTCCATTCATCGCCTTCCCGGATCCTGATCAAGTTGTACGCCCCCCTCAGGTCTAGCTTGGTGAAAATCTTGCCCCTGCGTGCCGCTGTCAGGAGATCATCCACTCTGGGCATGGGGAAAGCCACTGGCTCTGTCACAGAATTCAGCCGTCTAAAATCCACCACAAGACGGCGCTGTTGCGTGTCTTTCTTGTCCACCCAGAAGACCGGGCTGCCCCCTGCTGCCTTGCTTTCTCTGATGAACCCCCGCTTGAGGTTCTTGTCGATGAAAGCGCGCAGATCCTCCAGTTCCTGGTCTGACATGGCGTACAGCTTGGCTGGGGGTATAGTTGCCCCTGGCACCAGGTTGATCTGGCAGTCAAAAGGCCTGTGTGGGGGTAGGTGGTCGGACTCCGCTTCGCTGAAGACCTCCTGCAGGTCCCAGTACGGCTTGGGGATCGCCTCACCCCCTTTGACGTGCATGGGGGCCACCGTGGCTATTGGAGGCCCCTCCCCTGGTTGGTGCTGCATGCAATGTTCCAGACAAAAGTCCGACCCAAACGTGATGCATCTCTGGTGCCAACTGATGGAGGGGTCGTGGCGCGCCAGCCAGCTCATGCCCAAGACGATGGGGGGGTCTGAGATGGTGGTGACATTGAATGCCAGTGTCTCTGAGTGCCTTCCCACCGTCATTCTCATGGGGGGGGTTGATGAGTGATGGCCCCTCCCAGCAACTCTCTGCCGTCAATGGTTGCCACGTGCAGAGGAAAATCCAGCTGCAGAAGCTGGATCTGGTGCTGTTCTGCAAAGTACCTCGAGAAGAAGTTCGCTGACGCCCCACTGTCAATTAGGGCGAGGACCGTCAGGGGATAGCCATTTGGGAGCGTTAGCGTCACTTCTAGAACCACTCCTGCTCTGGGAGGGGTGGGCTGGCTCTGCTCCTCTCTGTGCGGGTGGGCGGGCTGGGGCTGTTGTCTGCTGACTGTGCCTGGCTGCTGCCCCTTGTCTCCTGCAGCCAGGCTTTCCCGTTTCCCTGCTGTGGTGCTGCATCAGTGGGGGAGGGCATAACCGTTCCCGCCTTTCCTTGCCACTCCCTGCGATGTGGGCAGTCTCTGACGAGATGCTGGGGGGAGTTGCAGAGAAAGCAATTCCCGCCTCTTCCCTCCCTGCGTCTTGTCGCCGCTGGGGTTTGAAAAGCCCCCCCGCGCGCGCTATCAATTTGCATGGGTTCCTGGTCCTGGCTGGCCCCAGGCGTGGCTTGAAAGGGTTGTTGGGGGAGTGGCTTCTCCTGCGACCGTGGGAACCAAGCCCGCTTTGCGCGCGTTGCTTGCTTGTCGCTCCACCGGGATTCCTGTCTCACCCCCACCGCCAGAGCCGCTTTGCTCAGCTGATCCATAGTACTGGGCTTTGGACCTCTCGAGAGCTCATCCTTCACCTCCTCATGCAAACCCAAGTAGAACGCCGCTTGCATTGGGGCTGACTCTAGTTCCCACCCCAGTCTGTGCACCAGCATGGTGAATTTCGCCCAATATGCGTGAACTGTCATATTTCCTTGGCGTAAATTATGAAGTTCCTCCTTAGTCTGGTCCATATGACTATCGGACGAATACATCGTTTTCAGACCTTCTAGAAATAGTTTGACATTCTTCATGCAAGGATTCTTTGTTGCGATTAACGGTCTTAGCCACTCCCTGGCTGCCCCGGTAAGGTGCTCCACAATAAACGCTACCCTGTGCTCATCATCAGGGAACTCATCATGGTGCAGCTCAAGAGCATACACAATCTCAGTCTCAAAGCCATGATATTCCCTCGGGTCTCCATTGAACTTGCTTACTAGGGTCCCGGCTCTCCTTCCTGGCAGCACTTGGACTTGGGGTGCCCCTCCCGCCTTGTTTTTCTCTGCATCCAGCTTGTTTTGGAGGTCTACCGCCACCGCCCTTAATTGCTGCTCTCTTTCCTGGAGCGCTCTCACCTGTTCCGCAAGTTGTAGCCGGTCGTCCTGGACCTTCTTGGTTTCTTCTTTAGCTGCCTTTAATTCCCCCTGCGCCTGCTGCGCCAGCTGCTGCAGGTCTTGCTGGGCTTTCTCCGCGATCTGCCGCCATTTCTCCGCCTCTGACACACTCATCCCGGCAACTCCAAAGTAGCCCAAAAAAAGATTCGGAGGTTGCTGTCACAGTGGCCGGAGCAGGCTACTTCAGAGTAACGACGCTACGCAGCTCTGCATTTTATTCTTTTATTGGTGCTGCGTATTTACAGTGCTGAAATCATTGCTATTTACACGGAGCGATGTGGTCATTCGGTTTCAGAACCTCCGAATGGCTTTTGGCGCGTCTTTCTCCAACACAAAAGCTTTGGCAGACCCATCCTCTTTCCCCTCCTCTTTCTGCGTAATTCCGGAGTTGGGGGGATGGGTCTCCCCCCCTTATTCGCCCCTTCCTGTCCCACCTGGGACCCTGGCTCCGCTACCTTGCCTGAGCCTCGGACACGACTTCCTGCTTCCCCACTGGAATCGGAGCTCCCTCTGCTTTCCCCTGTGCTCGGGGATGGGCTTGAACTCAGGAGGGGAGGGACTTCGCGATATCCCTTGTCCCTCACAATTTAGAAATTACTAAAGATGATATACAATGAAACGCAGTTAGGAGGGACATGAGGAAGTCAACAATGTTAGAGCTTGAGATATATAAACAGGATTATATTATTTCTTTGTTTTCTTGTGTTTTTTAATGTTTTTTTATTCTGTAAGTTATACTTTTTGTATGTTTGTATTTTGTGCATCTATTGTACCACACATGGGGTGTTTCCCATGTGGTTTGTTTGTATGTGCTTTTTGTTTCTCTGTTATAAAATTCAATAAATATATTGAAAGAAAGAAACCACTCTGGAAATGAAGGGGGAAATTTCCCCATTGGGAAAATGTGGATCTCTGTTTGTGAATTGATGATAAGATAGAAGATAGAATATAAAATGTTGTGTTGCTGTGTTTCTTTTCTTCTTTGTTTCTCCTCTTTCTTTCCTTTCCCTTTCTTTTATGTTGCTTTCTTCAGATATTAGCTTTGTTTGGCTTTTATTGCATCATATGTTGAAAATAAAATTTAGTCAACAACTCACAGCACCCTTAATAACCACAGCTTCCAGAATTCATAGGGGATGCCATGACTGTTTAAAGAGATAAGCTGGTGCTTTAAATCTATGGTGTGAATGGAAGTTTCCTACATTTCTTTTGTGATCTTTAAATTGAAGTATTTAATGTGCGTACCACATTAGAAGGTTTTTATGTGTGGTGTTCAGAACAAACACACACTTCTCCATCTGTGGAATGTTAACTGTAACACACACACACACACACCAAAAATACATAACACAAATGTGAGCATACTGCCAAAAACAGTGCATACCAAAAATAATAATAATCTGTGGCTTTTGACATAAGTACAAATGAAAAAAACATACATTTGCCACTCATATCAGACAGTCTGTCTCCCTTTTGTTCCCTTGCCTCTGTTCTAGTTCTTGGCCTGTCTCTGTCTAATCTAGGAGATTTGTATTGCTGATGGAAACTCGGATGAATTATCTGTGAACTGGGAGAGGAAGACTGGCAAAGAATTTATTCACAAATACATTTCCCCCATTCACTGGCCACCTCCCGTTTATTTCCAATAAAGTCTGGTTAACAGATGCGCACAGATGACCACGAAGGGACTTCTCAGCAGATATATGGGGTTCCTCTTTACAAAATTAGCCAGCTTTCCGCTGAGAAAACCAGAAATTTCCTCCATGTAGTATTTCTAAACATAAAGAGATAATCTGCTTCCAGACAGAAGGAAAACATTGAATTTAGTTTCATTTCCAAAGGTTATGCTCTGTGTCCAAAGGATAGGCAGACGACACACATTCCTGTTTCAGAATTATATAGCTATTCTTCCATGATGATTTTCCATCTTGGATCTCCAGTGTCCACAACCTTCCTCACCATAATTTCCCGGCAAAAGCCTTTTCTCCATTATCAAAGGGCTGTTCAAGTCATGATGACCCAACTGAAATATTCGCTTTAGCTGCATTTTCCACACTGTTCAGTGCTGAAGCACAAGCAGTGTCTCGCACCAATAGCAACTGCCTATTATTATTATTATTAGATTTTATATACCGCCCTAGAAGTCTCAGGGCAGTTCACAGAATAAAATCAAAATATAAAACCACAAAATACATAATCAAAATAAAAACAACAACCCAATAACACCCCCCCTCAAAACCCCACATTTTAAAGGGACATAGGATGTCAATCCAATCAACCCAAGGGTTGGTTAAAAAGGAACTTTTTTGCCTGGTTCCTAAAGGTGTACAGTGGAACCTCGGTTGTCGGACATAATCTGTTCTGGTAGACCGTTCAACTTCCCAAACGTTCGACAACCGAGGTGCAATTGCGGGTTGGCAAATTCCTTTTTTAAAAATGGAGAAACATGCCTCAGAAGCCGTTCAAGTGTTTGGATTCTGAATTGTTCAGCTTCTGAAGTGTTCGACAAGTGAGGTTCCACAGTATAATGAAGGTACCAAGCGGACTTCCCTGGGGAGAGCATTCCACCATTTGGGAGCCTACTCCAAATATCAAAAAGCACTTTAAAAGAATAGGTATGGTAAAGGTAAAGGACCCTTGGATGGTTAAGTCCAGTTGAATTTGACTATGGGGTTGTGGCGCTCATCTTGCTTTCAGGCCTAGGGAGCCAGTGTTTGTCCACAGACAGTTTTCCGGGCCATGTGGTCAGCAGGACTAAAACGCTTCTGGTGCAACGGGACACCATGACGGAAGCCAGAGTGCACGGAAATGCTGTTAACCTTCCCACCTATTTATCTACTTGCACTGGCATGCTTTTGAACCGCTAGGTTGCCAGGAGCTGGGACCGAGCAATGGGAGCTCACCCCATCACATGTACTCAAACTGCCAGCCTTACGATCGACAAGCCCAAGAGGCTTGTTTATTCGGGATGCGGGTGGCACTGTGGTCTAAACTACCGAGCCTCTTGGGCTTGCTGATCGGAAGGTTGATGGTTCAAATCCCAGTGAAGGGGTGAGCTCCCGTTGCTCTGTCCCAGTTCCTGCCAACCTAGCAACCACACCAGTGCAGGTAGATAAATAGATACCACTGTGGCGAGAAGGTAAACTGCATTCCTGTGCATTCTGGTTTCCGTCACAGTGTCCCGTTGCACCAGAAGTGGTTTAGTCATGCTGGCCACAGAACCCGGAAAGCTCTCTGTGGACAAACGCCAGCTCCCTCAGCCTGAAAACCGAGATAAGCACCACACCCCATAGTCTCCTTTGACTGGATTTATCCGTCCAGGGATCCTTTACCTTTACCTTATATCCCAGGGCAGTTGCCAGGTGCCTTTGTGACATCACAAATACACCACTGGCTTCTGTTGACTGGCTTCCAAAGGTGAACTTCCATCAGCCAACATCCACAAACATCAGTCTGCTTTAGCCTTGTAGCCTCCACTGACTTCCGAATCCAAATGCCACTGGCTTCCATCCACCAACACCTGCCAACTTCTCTTGGGTCCATCATGAGACGTCCACCAGCTTCCAACCACAGACACCAGCAGCCTTCAAGGAAGCAAACTCCCTAGCATCCCACTGCCAGAGGATTGCCTCCTTCCATTCACCACTTTGCCTCCTCCAAGTGGAAGAAACCTGGGCAGTGCTGAATGTCACATCCATTGCCAGGTGTGTCCAGTTGGAAATAAAAAGGGCTTTCCCCTTGGCCTGCCTTTATATCCACTCAGTTGTCAAGTGCTTTTGTGACATCACAAGAAACCCACAGCCAATGGCAACAGCTGGGGAGGCATCATCTTCATTGCTTTGAGCCTCACAATGGCAGGTGGACCTATCAATGATTGTGTGCTTGTTTATTTGGGATGCGGGTGGCCCTGTGGTCTAAACTACCAAGCCTTTTGGGCTTGCTAATCGGAAGGTTGGTGGTTCAAATCCCAGTGAAGGGGTGAGCTCCTGTTGCTCTCTCCCAGCTCCTGCCAACCTAGCAGTTTGAAAGCACACCAGAGCAAGTAAATAGGTATAGCTGCGGCAGAAAGGTAAACTGTTTTTCCATGCGCTCTGGTTTCCGTCACGGTGTCCCGTTACGCTAGAAGCGGTTTAGTCATGTTGGCCACATGACCTGGAAAGCTGTCTGTGGACAAATGCCAGCTCCTTGGCCTGAAAGCGAGATGAGCGCCACAACCCCATAGTCACCTTTGATTGGAGTTAACCATCCAGGGGTCCCTTACCCTTTTCTTACCTGCAACTGTTTCCTGCACAGTTTACCTGGTCTCTCCAAGTTGCTTTGGCTTTTGCATATTACTAAATTGTAAAAGAAACAGCGCCAACAAAAAGTTTTGTTTTTTAATAAACAAAACTTGATACTCTTGCAGGCCTACAGCTTCTATAAGAGAGAATTCTGCCGTCTAACTCTAACTGTGATAAATTTCTCTTGACTGCTATGTAAACTAGGGTTGGTCCAAGACATTTTGCTGCCTGAAATGGAGCAGCAAATGGCACAAATCATTTCATGCACTAAAGATGCTCACACAGTATGCAATAAGAAATGTTTTTACACCAAATGGCACTTCCTCCTCTCAGATGTCAAGGTGCAGAGTCAGGCTATTTTGGCACCCGAGGCAGAACATCCTACAAGTTCCTCTCTCACTGCCTGCCACGAAAAGTAAAAAAACAATAGATTAAATGATTTATAGCCCTAGTTACAGGTAGGTAGCCGTGTTGGTCTGCCGTAGCTGCCTGAAACAAAATAAATAAACTATAGAAGTTAATAACAAAGGGCTTATTATTTTGATACTCTGCTTCCAAACTGAGACCTTACTAAATACACCTCTAGGGGGAGCTGTAACTTCAACATTCAAACATGCATATAGAATTTGAAACTCAACCTCCCTTCGTCACTTTTGAAACAGATTGTATTTCTAAGCTTCCCCTTTTCAACTTGAGCAAACAAATCTGATCTGATCTGCGAAGATGACCGAAGAGAGTTTTCCCCCACCTTGCATTTGGAAAAGATAGAAGGAAAAGGCCATTTCCCTGCTAATGGATTCACAGAACCATAGCACAAATTTCTGAAGTGTTTGGCGTGCAACAAATTGCTGAATGCCAGGGACGATACCTAATAAACAGAGTAACTTTTTTAAAAACGAAAACAAAACCATGAGTTCTAAATTGTGATTGGTCCCAATCTCTACACTTAACACTTAATTAGATGTAATAATAATTTTAAAAATCCATTTAAACCCTTATGCACGCAGTTTTACATTCAATCTACCTCAAGGTCTATCAGGATTTCTCACTGACATAATTTGGGGTGGGGGAGTGGGCTCCATTGGCTAAAATAATATAGAGTGGATTTTTATGACATTTGGCAGCTACGGCAATCACTTGGGCCTAATGCAAAACATGTGTCTGAAGATTTGTAGTGCTTAAATCGAACACTGAATTGCATGCTGGTATTAAGGAGACCGTTCTATATCATGCCATCTGCACGGGCCTTTCTCCCAGCAAATTCTGTCTCCTTTTATGAAGAGAAACAAGCTCTTAAGAGATCGAAGTGGCTTGAAATGTTAACATTATGAAACATGGCAATGCGTTAGAGGAGGGGTAGGCAACCTAAGGCCTGGGGGCCGGATGCGGCCCAATCGCCTTATCAATCCGGCCCGTGGATGGTCCGGGAATCAGCATGTTTTTACATGAGTAGAATGTGTCGTTTTATTTAAAATGCATCTCTGTTATTTGTGGGCATAGGAATCTGTTCATTCTCCCCCCCCCAAAAAAAAAAGTCTGGCCCACCACTTTGTCTGAGGGACAATGCACCGGCCCACGGCTTAAAACCAGCCCTGCGTTAGAGAAACCAGCAGCAAACACAGGCAGGGCCATGAAATACCTGCAGAAATCTTGACACAAACAGGGATGCCGAGAGTTCCGTTTTGCCAATATGTCATGGATATATCAATATAGCAGTATAAATCTAGCACCTCCTCTGCCTGCTGTATTAGTAGGGTGGGCTTTTTTACTTGCTAGGAGGCATGAAACACACACGTATACGAAACAGCCACCTGTAGTTAAGAGGTCCAGGGCAAGCAGAAACATGCCGACATGAATCATCACATCCCGGAAAGTCTATGGACCTTGAGTGGCAGAATCCATGTTATAGGAAAGGTCACGGTCTCATAAATTTCCTAAGATCCTTTGGGTCGTGTTTAGTCGTTCTGCATGGAAAAAAATTTAACCAACCCTGAGCCTGGGTTTATCACCGTTAACTTTTATTGTATGTGTGCAACTTACCCATCTCTATAAGATATTTGAAGGCCGATAGGGTTTGAATCCCTGCAACGGGGTGAGCTCCCGTTGCTCGGTCCCAGCTCCTGCCCACCTAGCAGTTCGAAAGCACATCAAAGTGCAAGTAGATAAATAGGGACCGCTCCGGCGGGAAGGTAAACGGCGTTTCTGTGTGCTGCTCTGGTTCTCCAGAAGCAGCTTTGTCATGCTGGCCACATGACCCGGAAGCTGTCTGCGGACAAACGCCGGCTCCCTCGGCCTATAGAGCGAGATGAGTGCCACAACCCCAGAGTCGGACACGACTGGACCTGACGGTCAGGGGCCCCTTTACCTTTAGGGTTAAACCACTGAGCCTAGGGCTTGCTGATCAGAAGGTCAGCAGTTCGAATCCCTGTGACGGGGTGAGCTCCCGTTGCTCGGTCCCTGCTCCTGCCAACCTAGCAGTTTAAAAGCACGTCAAAGTGCAAGTAGATAAATAGGTACCACTCCGGTGGGAAGGTTTACGTATGCTGCTCTGGTTCGCCAGAAGCGGCTTTGTCATGCTGGCCACATGACCTGGAAGCTGTATGCCGGCTCCCTCGGCCAACAATGCGAGATGAGCGCCGCAACCCCAGAGTCGGTCATGACTGGACCTAATGGTCAGGGGTCTCTTTACATTTAATTCCTTCTTGGTGGGGGAGGGGGGATGAGCAATTGACAAATTTTGTTACATAAACTGGTGATGGATATAATAGGGATATAAAACCAGAAATATATTTCAGTATTTCCAGATTACTTCCACTCTGCCCAGGGAGGGTGTCTCTATCAGATTCCTCTCCCTCTTTCAGCAGCTCCCACATACCAGGCTGGACTTCCGGGAGACGATTTGGCAGGTTGGAGGAGACGATGCGGAAGAGGAGGTGTCGGAATTCCCTAACACAAATGTCCTTTCCTGATCACACTAGCTGTGGTGCCAAATTGTACTGTGCAAAATGAGGCTGTTCACATGTTGGTAGAGGTGTGGCAATGAAAATACACAATACAGGTACTACATAGATTACACACTAGCCGGTAGTACACTTACAGGTTCAAGATGCTGATGTTAGCCCATAAAGCCATAACAGGTTTGGGACCAGAGTACTTGAAGGACCACCTGAAGTTGTATCAGCCTGCCTGCAGTGAAAAATAAGCTTCAGACACCCTCCTCATTTATTAGTCAACAGGGCCATCTCAAGCCTATCCAGCACCGTGGTTCAAATATCCCTCCGGCGCCCCCCCCCCAATTTCCCAGAGTTGCTGATCTTTTTACAGCGCTGCCGGCAGCTTTGCGGGGCTGGAGGAGGCGGGCAGCGGCTGGAGGGCGGCTCCTCCAGCGGGGAAGAGGGGGAGGCTCGGGGCACGGCGCTGCTTCAGCGCAGAGGCGTAGCAAGCCCAGGTGGTACCCGGTGCGGATTTTTTTTCTCACCCCCCCCACGCGGCTCTGGCTCTGGTGAAAATGAAAAACATGAATTGCAAAAAAACCGAGAGCTTACAGAAATATGAAATCAGCATTGAAAGAATATATAAGAACAGTTGAAAAATCTCATGCAACAGAAAATTACAAAAAAGTTCCCCCGTGTGTGTGGGGGGGTGCTGAGTGTCACCCCCCTCCAGGGTGGCACCCGGGGCGACCTGCCCCCATCGCCCCCTTGCTATGCCACTGCTTCAGCATGGCGGACGAGGTCACCGTGCCCAGACTCCGCCTCTTCCCTGGCACCTGTGCCTCAGTGGCCACAGCAGGCGGAGGCTCTGGGCGCAGCGCTGCTTCAGCACAGCGAATGAGGGCACTGAGCTGATGCTGGGGGGAACCGCGTCCAGCCTCCGCCTCTTCCCAGGCACGCTCCAGAACTTGGCATGAACTTGGCGTCCTGGTGCCCCGTGCCACTTGCCTCTATGGGCAAGACGCCCCTGTTAGTCAATACCAGACCCTCCATGTGTCCCTATCTTCCAGGGACGTCCCTGATTTAGAGAAGCCGTCCCAGTTTCTGATTTGATCCTGGAATGTTCCGCTTTTCCTTAGGATGTCCCTATTTTCACTGGATGAATGTTGAAAGGTATGAAGTTATCTGACTCCCAAGCTGTTTGAAGGGAATCCTGTATAGGGAAGCTTATTTTAATGTTTAATGGTTTATTATGTTTTTATATATGTTGGGAACTGCCCAGAGTGGCTGGGGCAACCCAATTAGATGTGTGGGATATAAATAGTAAAATTATCGTTATGGAATGGGACATCCCTATTTCCACCAGAGAAATGTCGGAGGGTATGCAATACTATCCATTAGGTTGGTGAGGGAGGGAGGGGGACCCCGTGATTATTAAATTATCTCCTGAGGAGTGTTCAAATGGCCCCTTTTTGCAGACCTTTAAATGGGCCTTTAAATAGGTATTGGTGCCTCACTTGTTTCAGATGGCTTTTGAGTAAAAATGCTGTGGTCGGAGAATCTGAAGGTTTTGGACTGGTTTTAAATAGGTTCTGTCATGCTGGACCGATTCACCTCCTTGTTATGGCCAGTCTCATGATCTTTAAGCGATGCATATTTTAGCATTCCGTGATCTTTGTGCAATTAGTTTATTGTTTTGTATTTTAATGCCAGAAGGTAGCCCCCTTCAGAAGGCAGTCTACAATTATCTGCCCAATATATTTTAAACAAATATACGAGCGCGCACATCCTAAAACACCCCGCGCATTTCAGTTCATTCACTTTTCTAACTAAAAAAAAAAGTCTGCCTCTTTCTCAAAGTGGATCTGTTGTGCTAGGGTGAGGGAGAACTTCACTTTAATTGTGCCATCCTAAGTTTCCTGCTAGGTGCTCAAAACCCTCATGGAAAATACTGACAGTCTAGAGGCGCCCTGATTTAAAAACATAGCAAAGGGAGTAAAAAACAGCAACAACCCTTATTTTAAGGGTCAGTCCATTTGCCTCTTCCTGTTACCTTTTGTAAGGGCTCCTGGGAGGCTGGGGGCAATGGAGCAGGCCTCATTCCAGACTGGCAGGGCAGGATTGACTAGCGGCGAGTTATGACAAGTGCCTGCCTGCGAACTGTCCCCCTTGTATTGGGAAACAGCTTCAAGGCATTTGAGACGATGTGTTGTCCATGGATTATTACCTTCCCCAGGTGCTTCGAGTCATTCGGCTTCCTGTTCCATAAGATCAAGAGCGAAATATTTCTCCTAACAGCCCCTCTGAAATCCACTGCTTGCCTCATTTCCCTGCAGTATTGATGATGGATGCACACCCCAAATCGGAGGGGGTGGGAAAATGCTTTTCAAAACACACACACACACACACACACACACATGATCCTCTCAAGGTTACCACATATTTCTACTTAAGGGCACTATCTGCATGAAACACATCCACTATTTTTAACAGGGAAGAGTGTGGTGACATTTAACCAGAACGGGGAGGGACAGCTTTGCATTCATGCTGACAAAGAAACATTTTTTAGTATGCCAGGAGTAACTCAATCCCATCTCCTATCTTAATTTTTGAATCCCAAGCCAAAACAAGCTGAGCATGATATTTCGCCCCCCAGCTGGAGGCAAAGTCAACAGGGAAGAGGAAGACTTCGTGTTAAGTTTTCACAGCAGCCTGTGCTAAAGGATAAATGCTTTTTCCCTCTACCTTTGCTCACACGGACTGAGAACATCATCCGCCCTGAGCAGAAACGACTTTTAATGTACGTGACGACAGCAGCATGGATGCTATTAGCCCAGAGATGGGAAGAAGATAAAGTCCCTACCAGAGAAGAATGGGCTATGCCGAAATGGCAAAATTGACTGGAAAGTTCAGGAACCAAGATAAGGAATGGGGGCAAATTATAATTTATCTTGGAGACCACTGTAAACAGATGAAAACATTAGCAGGATTGCAATAACACTTGTAATGTAATGGGTATTATGAAGATAATGGAGATAATGAAGTGTGTGTGTGGAGTACTGAAAAAGATGCAGTAGAAAAGATTTAAGAATAGAACCTGTCATGAGGAAGAATCTCTTAATTGTGTATATGTGTTACGTTATTTTTATTATTTTTATAATTTTATACTTGTAAAATCGAATAAAATTATTTCAAAAAGAAGAAGAGAGAGAACATCATCCATCCTCTTGCTGGGTAGAAGAGGTTCATGCCGACAGGGCCATCTGTAAGCCTTCACACAATCTCAGGTCTCCAGAATGTAAGAAGAACTTTGTTGGCTTACTTAGACTAAAGAATGCTTGACTGCAGAATCACAGAATTCTAGAGTTGGAAGGGAACTCAAGAATCATATAGTCCAATCCACACCAATGCAGGAATTACAGCTTAAAAGCTCCTAACAGATGGCCATCCAACCTCTGTCTAAATACCTCCAATGAAGGATCTAGCCCAGGCATCCCCAAACTTCGGCCCTCCAGATGTTTTGGCCTACAACTCCCATGATCCCTAGCTAACAGGACCAATGGTTGGGGAAGATGGGAACTGTAGTCCAAAACATCTGGAGGGCCGAAGGTTGGGGATGCCTGATCTAGCCTCTTGTTCTCACAGTTGTCCACCAGTGATGCCAATGGAAAGCTCAAAAGTAGAAAATGAGCAGAAGAGCAGATTCCCCACTTGTGATTTCCAGTAACTATCAACCATCATTGATAGCATGATACAAACTGAGTTGTCCCTTCAAGTCCTTTCCCTTCCTCGCTAGGCGGTGGTGGAGGGAAATTGCACCATGCTTTCATGTACGAATGTCCGCTGAAATGAAACTATTGGCCAAAATTGTTACATACAGGCTATTGATGGAAAATAAAGAAGAGTGCAACTATAATAATAATGTTTTATTATTTATACCCCGCCCATCTGGCTGGGTTTCCCCACCCACTGTGGGCGGCTCTCAACAGAAGATTAAAAACACAATAAAACATCAAACATTAAAAACTTCCTTAAAGAGGGCTGCTTTCAGATGTCTTCTAAAAGTCAGATAGTTGTTTATTTCCTTGACATCTGAGGGGAGGGCACTCCACAGGGCGGGTGCCACTACCGAGAAGGCCCTCTGCCTGGTTCCTTGTAACCTCACTTCTCACAGTGAGGGAACTGCCAGAAGGCCCTCGGAGCTGGACCTCAGTGTCCAGCCTGAACGATGGGGTGAAGACGCTCCTTCAGGTATACTAACCTAGGAAGGTCAATTTGAAATGAAAAGATAAAGACATTTCCTTCTCGAATGTGTAGTATTTGCCGCATTCTTTTCTTGATAGATAGGAAGCCCTGTGATTCGGAGCGCTACAGGTATCTTGGCTCAAAGACTATCAGGAGGGGCTTGTGTTTGGTTTACATGGTTTTCTGGCACATTTCAAGCCAGAAACACTGCAATCCATTTTTAAAGTTACATTTTTGTTCAGCTGTAAAATGTCTGGCAATTTATTTTTCCAGCTGTTTTAAACCTTTTCTAAAACAACATTCTTTCATAGTCTTCACACTTCTCGACCTCATTAGACTTGTATCGAAATTTTTGCACGAGAGAGGGAGCAGTGAATTCAGCGTGTATGGGAAAAGACAAAAGTATTGCCAAGTTTATTTCTAGCCATGAGGGGCTGGGAGAGGACACCAAGGAAAAGTCAGCACTACAGAATTTTCTGTTGAAATAGCTGAAAGTTACCAATATGTCCCCAGACACCAAAGCAAGGCATCACTCAGTATTTGGATTTTTCAAATCTTTCATTCTTTTTGTATTTCTAACAGCCAATCCCATTCATGTTTACTCAGAAAGAAGTCATGCAATGTTCAGCTAACCTTTCTTTCAGCTAAGCATGCACAGAATTTTCACCTCAGCTTAGGTTCCTCACTGCATCTTCGGCTGACTTCATTTTTAGAGACTCCTGATGCCATTGTTACCAATCCATTGCATGCTGTTTTTCTCCTCGTATTTTGGAGAACAAGGGTCTCCCCATGGAATCGTTGGGCTCCAACTCTCTGTGGAATCGTTAGGCTCCAACTCTTTGAGCTCCTCTCACCCCATGTCATGATCCAACCAGCCCCTCCTGGATTTCTCAAGAGGGCTCATGACAGGATCTGTCACTCTTCGGCATGGTGATAAAGTCGTGGCAGTGCCGTGGTGAAGCTGGAAAACAGCAGTTTCACATCTTCTTCTTCTTTGGCGATCCCTTGTAGCCAAGTAAGATTGTCTTCCATAAACAGGGTCTTAACAGTGAGTCTGTAAGTGACTGTGGACACCAATTCTGAATCCACACATACTTCCACAGTGGGGACATGGGTTTCCAGGAGGGAGCTGATCACAGTGAGGGTTTGCCAAGTGTGCCTTCCTCTTAGCACATTTCTCCCTTTCGTCCTGAGTTCAAACGTCTTCAAAGTCCATGACACCCTTGGTAAAAGCTGTTCTCCAACTGGAGCGCTCACAGGCCAGTGTTTCCCAGTTGTCCGTGTTTGTACTACATTTTTTTAGATTTGCCTTGAGACAGTCTTTAAACCTCTTTTGTTGACCACTGACATTACGCTTTCCATTTTTAAGTTCGGAATAGAGTAGCTGTTTGGAAGACGATCATCAGGCATCTGAACAACATGACCAGACCAACAAAGTTGATGTTGAAGAATCGTTGTTTTGACACTGGCAATCTTTGCTTCTTCAGTGTCTATGGCACAGACCAAGCTTTAATTCAGAGAACTGTCTGCTTTTGTGATCTCATTGTTCATGTGGACCTTAGCCAAAACCGCACAAAAACTTGTGAATGATACATCCGTGTGGATGCTTAAATGCCTTTAGTGGTGAGAAACATATGCAGCTTGGTTTAGCAATCCTACTGTCAGGCTGCATAGGAGAAGTCTCCGAGTCTGACTCATGGGTGCAGACTGAGGGCAAGACCAGGGGGTGGGGTGGGGTGGGGTGTTGTTCTCTTCTGGTAGCTTCATAGTGTTTGGTTCACAAGACAACACTTCAGAAAGATTAAAAATGGATTAAAATTAAAGTTTGCTGAAGGGTACACAAGAAGTATATTGACAATTTAGTGGGACTCTATCTAACAGATGGTGATTTGTGCAAGGCCAGGGCACACTTTGACCCATTTGATGAAGCTGTAATTGAAAACTCAGGACATGACCTCACTAATAACTGCAATGAGACAAGATCCAGATTCAGCCTTTAGCAGCAATGTAGACTCGAAATGTGCCAAACCAAACACATTTATTTGGCTAGTGCCCTCCTTAGCCTAAAAAGCATAGAGGCCCACTCAGTTACTCTAATACTAGCACAGAAAGGCATTTCTGTAACTTCTTACATAGGAAAAAGGCAGAGGATATAATACAGAATCTAATATCTTGGACATTTTGGAAAAACTGATCCCACACTACTGAAAGTTAATGACCGTTGGGATTTGTTAATGCCTCGATTGAAGCAGATGTTTCAGTATCTAAAAAAATACCTAAAAGATTGTCAAGTTCCTCAGAAGGCTGCTATAAAGGAGACTGAAGGAAAATATTAGACTAGCCGTTTCTTACAAAACTCAGTTTGTCCTCATTTGGAAGATATGTTAAATTCCACACATTCAAAGAACATTATTTCCCTCAAAGAATTCTAAGCATGACACGTTACCTTCCACATAGTTGCAATTCCCAGATATCCTTAACAATCTACAGCTCCCAGTATTCCTAGAGGGGGGGGGGGAAATGTGCTTTGAATGTGCTATAAAGTTATAGTGTATAAACAGCTTAAACTACTAAGTACTATGGTGCAGTTAAATGAATTAACTTTTCTTTGGCATCTGCAATTCATTAAAATGATGGGACAAGGCTCTGTTCTGTTGTTCATAGTGCTAGGATGCAGTTACTATTGTTATGGCATACCCTCCAACATTTCTCAGTTGAAAAGGGGCCTTTTCTGTGGTGGCTCCTTCTTAGTGGAATGCTCTCCCCTGGGAAGCTCGCCTGGCACCTTCATTACATAACTTTAGGCATCAGGCAAAAACATTAGTCTTTTCTCAGGCCTTTGTTTAATTGACCAATCAATGGCCTTTTAAACTGTGTGTGGGGTGTGTGTTACTGGTTTGTTTTTCTTTTTGTTATTATGACATTTTATTTGCTATTTGGGGACATGGGTGGCACTGTGGTCTAAATTGTAAGGTCAGCAGTTCGGATCCGCACGATGGGGTGAGCTCCTGTTGTTTTGTCCCAGCTCCTGCCAACGTAGCAGTTCGAAAGCATACCAGCATGAGTAAATTAATAGATACCGCTGCAGTGGGAATGTAAATGCCGTTTCCGTGTGCTCTGGTTTCCATCACGGTGTCCCGTTGCACCAGAAGCAGTTTAATCATGCTGGCCACATGACCCGGAAAGCCATCTGTGGACAAACGCTGGCTCCATCGGCCTGAAAGAGAAATGAGCACTGCAACCCCATAGTCTCCTTTGACTGGACTTAACCATCCAGGGGTCCTTTTACCTTTTACCTTTACCCTTATGGTATGTATTTTTGTGTTTTTATATTGTAAACTGCCCTGGGATATAAGGTAAAGGTAAAGGATCCCTGGAAGGTTAAGTCCAGTCAAAGGAGACTATGGGGTGTGGTGCTTATCTCAATTTTCAGGCCGAGGGAGCTGGCGTTTGTCCACAGACAGCTTTCCGGGTCTTGTGGCCAGCATGACTAAACCACTTCTTGTGCAACGGGACACTGTGACGGAAACCAGAATGCACAGAAATGCAGTTTACCTTCTCGTTGCAGTGATATCTATTTATCTACTTGCATTGGTATGCTTGCTAGGTTGGCAGGAGCTGGGACAGAGCAACGGGAACTCACCCTTTCGCGGGGATTGGAACCGGGGCTGTCCATAGGGCCAGCCCTGATTGGAACTACTGACCTTCTGATCAGCAAGACCAAGAGGCTCAGTGCTTTAGACCACATCGCCACCCGCATCCCGAATAAACAAGCACACAATCACAGATAGGTCCACCCACCATTGTGAGACTCAAAGCAATGAAGATGATGCCTCCCCAGCTGTTGCCATTGGCTGTGGGTTTCTTGTGATGTCACAAAAGCACTTGGCAACTGAGTGGATATCAAGGCAGGCCAAGGGGAAGGCCCTTTTCTGTTTCCATCAGGACACACCTAGCAATGGATGTGACATTCAGCACTGCCCAGGTTTCCGCCACTTGGAGGAGGCAAACTGGTGAATGGAAGGAGGCAATCCTCTGGCAGTGGGATACTGGGGAGTGATCATAAGACTTTGCTTGCTTGAAGGCTGCTGGTATCTGTGATTAGAATCTGGCAGACATCTCATGATGGACCTAACAGTAGCTTCTGGAAGATGTTGGTGGATGGAAGCCAGTGGCATTTGGATTCGGAAGTCAGTGGAGGCTACAAGGCTAAAGCAGACTGATGTTTGTGGATGTCACTGATGGAGGTTCACCTTTGGAAGACAGTCAACATATGCCAGGGGATATTTGTGGATTGAAGCCAGGACACGAACATGAATAGATGTCATCTTTTTGGATGTTGGCTGGTATATGTTTGTGTGAGTAAATGGGATATTTCAAATGTGGTTGAGGCAGAATGGTGGTTGCCTGTGCACAAATGTGATGTGTGAAAGATAGATATTCATGAATAGATGGAACCCATGGGAGGCGGTGGGATATTGGTTTCATGGAATCAGAGAATCAAGGAATCGACTTTGGGAGGGACCATGAGCGTCATGTAGCCCAACCCCTTACAATGCGGGAATCTTTTGCCAAATGTGGGGCTCAAACCCACTGGTATGCTTCTGAACTGCTAGGTTGGCAGGAGCTGGGACAGAGCAATGGGAGCTCACCCTGTTGCAGGGATTAGAACCACCAACCTTCTGATTGGCAAGCCCAAAGAGCTCAGTGGTTTAGATCACAGAGCAAAGATATTTAATTAATAAATATGTAATTTAAGTGTTCTATCTCTCATTTGAATAGTGTATGTGATATATAAATGTATGTATTTGTATATTGTTCTATACCTGAGTGAGCACACAAAGCCTTTAGGCTTGTTGGCAAAAACTTTTTAAATTGAGCCTCACCCTGGCAAAGGTCTGGAGAACACAGTGCCACTCTGTGTACTGGTAACCATTCCTGTTCTAGAGCATTTTGCACCATCTGCTTATTCAAGTGGCAAAGCTTACTGATATATGCTGGAATGTTGCTTATATCAATTCCTCATGGAATATCTGGGATTACTTTGTTCTTCTTGCAGAGGTTTTGATCACCCTTAAGTCTAGTTATTTCCCTAGCTTTGCAGTGACACTAACTGTTCAGTCAAAATATATTTGGCATGGTGATTCAAGGGCTGCTTTTACATGATTATTTGCCTGCTTGTCCTCTGAAGCAATCAGTGCAGTTGTTAAAAATTGAAGGTAAATTATGATGCAACATCTGCTTCTGGTCCCTACCCACATGAGGGTTGGGGCTGTGCCTTGTCTGTCCACCCTGCAGGCTTCATCCTAAGAGTGTTTTAAATTTCGTTCAGGGTTCTCCTCTGTCTTCCCAGCTCCTGACTCACCTCCAGAATGGTCCTCCTTGGCCTATAGATTGGTCAAGGCTTCAAAAGGATGGTGTAGGCTGTCTTACCTGATAGGGATCTCCATCTCATAAGGATATAGGCCGGGGTATAATGACGTTGTTCCTCCAGCAGTGCTAACAGAGCACTGGGACCCTCCACTCATCCTGATCTGTTGAGTTGGGCTGCGATTGGCAGATATCTCCATTGCAACGGCAGCTTCTTATTACCCTCTCTTTGAATTTGGCTGATTCTGGCCGCACTCTGGACCTGGCTGCCCACAGTTGGGTCAAGGGTCTCCTGTACACAAAAAGAAAACAGTTTGAAACATATTGCATTTGAGCTATGTGCCTACTTATTACTGATGTTAGAAAGAAGCAGCATGAGAGTACCTAAACATACTGTAGCGTTATGCCTGCATCTGCTGCTGAAGGCCCTTACAAGGCTGGTAGAGTTGTGGTTTTATAGCTTCTCTTGCCATCCAAGGAGTATTTTACGAACTACTACCAAGAAGCAGTAAAAATCCACATTGTTTCAGATCCCACCCTGACCCGACATGTCAATTTTTGCTCCTAGCGCTCCTTTGATCCTTCAGGTTTCCTCAGCCTCTTCTACTGAGTCACCAGCTGCTTCTACGTGCCTGACCAAGTCCTGGAAGGGAGATGAAGTCATTTCGAAATCAAAAGTTGGTAACGTTACGCACAGTGTGTGTGTGTGTGTACATCTTTGTGGCATGAAGCTGAGCTACATTGGCAAGAAGAGAGTGTCCGGAAGTTGGAAGCTGAGGCCGCCATGGCTTGGCAGGGCCCATCACCAGTCCAAATTAGATGCAGTGCCAGCCATTGCCTTCCCTGCCTGGACCCAAGATGCTTTTCAGTGGTTGGTGTCAGTGCCAGTTTAGAACAGAAGCCAAGCTCAGGTGGTCCCATCCACATGGACCAAACACCATTTTAAATTACCTAAAATTCGATGCCCTGTTGGGATTCTGGTGAACACAGAATTAAAACACTCTGGAGGCGTTCTGATTCTCTGGGTGTCTGCCCACAAGTGATACGTGCAATTTCCCTTGTTCCGAGTTCAGTTTTGGGCAGACACTCAGAGAATCAGAACGCCTCCAGAGTGTTTTAACTCTGTGTTCACCAGTTGAGTTAGATTAGAAGCAACGGAGTCGAGTCTGTTTTATTGAAGACACAGACTGCCATCGTTCCAGCTGCGCTGTAACTCTGCTGGGTCCGAACAAGAAGAAGCTTTGCAGAGCGTGCTGGGGAGCCACCATTGAATATTGGCTGCATGGGTCTAAGGATTTACGACCCACTAATGAACTTTACAATACTACATTTACTACAACATGCCCTGATGCCCAGATCTATTAAATTCATTGATTTCATATACTACAGTCCAGGTAGGGCTACATCTAGACATTTCATAGGCCAAGGCATTGCATTTTGGGTGAATTAAGACATTGGTTGTTACTACAGATGGGAGCTGAGCTGAGCTCCCATTGAAAGCTCTGTCCCCCATCTACCACTGAAGCATGTCTAGGAGGCTGATGGATGTGGCATCAGAGAAAGCTTGTGATGGCCAAATTTGCCACAAGAAGAGCTGAGCCTGGTGTTGGGTGAGGGGACATCAGCAGCACCAAACCACGGGCTCTGTGAAGTCCCGCACCAGTCCTGGATGTCTGAATGTGTTTTCTAATTTTGGCAAAAATGACCGGTAGAATCAGAAATCAGGAAGACCAAAGTTAATTTATAATTTATAACTTATCTTAAAAAACCATTGTAAACAGTTAAAACTGTTAGCAGGACTGGAATAATACTTGTAGTTTAATGGTGGACGTAATGGAGAGGTAAAAGATTTGGATTATTATAAAAGATGCAGGAGGAAATGATTAACAATAGGACCCACAAAGGAGAGGAGGGAACCCAAGAGATTCCTTGGAATCTTGTTTTTATGTTATATATTGGATATGTGATTGTAAAACTTTGATCTGAAAACCAAATAAACAAATTTAAAATGAAAGTGTTTTCTAATTTGTGCAAGGATTGTAGCCACGATATGTTCCTGCTTAATAGTGAAACTAGATGTGACGGAGGGGATATCCATATTGTGGATACAGTATATTTCTCCAGGCACTGCAGCCTTGACCCGAAGCCTCCCCTTTCACAGCTGCTTTTAACAAAAGAAAACAGCAGCTTAACAAGCCACAAAAATGTGAGACTGTAAGGGACAGCACATCACAGGAGTCTCCTGACCTTATCTCTCCAATACTTCCTCTCCTCCAGACCAAAAGGTCAGGTCTGGCCCTCCTTCGCTGCCCCCGCCTGAATTTTTAAAGCAGTACCTCAGTTTGATAGGACTGATGTGTCTGAGCGCGACTTTCTTCTTGTTTCTTGTTGCGTCTTCGTTCTCTTCCCATTATTTACCCTGATCTCAGCCTCCGTTTTTAAAAAAAGATAGGACACTGAAGAATGTGAATTGTAAGCAGAGTTTATATTGGAAGAGAGCCAGGTGAGCCGTGCATCTTCCTCTTCCTGGAGAAAGATGGTTGGGCCACCTCAAGCTGTTCTCATTCCTGTCTTCCATCCAACAAAATCAAGAGCAGCAAGGCCACACTCTGCACACTCATAATTCAGTTAATCCCAAAAGCCAATATCAATGCTGTTATAAAATCATATTGGGGTGTGTGTGTGTTGCAGGACACCATTATTAATGAACAGAGAGGGGTGACAGAATTTGACATCCTGTCCAATGCCATCTTCCCTGTCTCCTCACCCCTCCCGCTAGGACGCGACCCTGCTCAGCATAAACTCACACATTTCCCCTCTCCACCTCCCCTCCGCCCAGAACAAAACAATGTTTCCAGAAGAAGGGGGGGGGAAACCGCCCAAATCCAAAGTGACCCTTTTCTACTCAAGTTAATAATACAGCCTATTATATGTTCTCTTACCATGAAATCTCTATCCGCTGCCTCTGTATTAGAATTGCTAGTATCTCTCTGTATTGGAATTGCTGTTTTATATCTTAGAACTGTATATGTCAGGACTGCTACCTTTTAATTAGAAATCCCTGTATTAGGTATGTTTTCCAGGTATATTTTCTGTATGAACCCTGTATGATCCCAACCCACCTGAACCTTGCCCTACTACCACCCTATACCCATTCAAGGACACACGGACAATAGAGGGATTAGCTGGAACAACTTTATTCAAATAAAATGCCATCCTCAACGTAGCCCACCCTTCCATGGCCTGGAGGAAAACACCTGCCGGGCGGACTTCCACCCCACGGAAATCGCCAGGAACTGCCCCACCTCTGCACCCATCTCGACTGATTGCCCCTCCGGCCAAACAAAGGAAAACACCATCAACAACAGGAGGAGAGCGATTGACATCTCACCATGTGAAAAAAATACTCACCGCCACCCATCCTCCTTCTCCTTCCCCTCCCTCCCAGTCCAGGGATTTTCACATGGGGACAGGAGGGTATAAGAGGGAGCTTCACCATTTCCCGGGGTTCCTTCCTTCTTTCCAGAGGCAGGGACCCTACAGCTGTAGTTCTTTCTTTTCTGCAATAAAGGGATCTGTTTGTTTTTCCTGACAGCATCGTGTGGTCTCTGTCATTTTCCCGGCGGAGCTGAACTTAGTGCAAATTTTGGAGCTTCCGACCCACGTCTGTCCTTCTTAAAAGGCAACGCATTTTGGGGTACATTTTTCATAACAATGCTAAATCCTTTGCTTTTAGGAATACTCTTTTACCTTTAACATTTGGTTGACAGTGAGATTTGACGGCTGCAGTTTTCCCTCCGCCACGTGGCAAAGCAAGACTGGAAGATGTTACAGCCTGGATATTTCTCCAGGTGACTTTAAAGGGAACAGGTGCTCTCCCTTTAAATCAATCTTCATATTAATGGGGTGTGGGGGTTTTTTGGTCGGGGATTCATTACTCTGACCCCTTTAAATTTCTCATTATTTTTCAATAATATTTTATTGCTCAGCCGGATTACAAGTTTCATGTATTACAGTCTGCCAATTACCTGTTCACCTGGGAGGAATAGCAATTGCCTGGGAGTGAGCCCTAAGGAGGAAAAGAGCACCTGTCCAAGGGAGGCACTCGGATGCAGAACCCGCATCACAAAGCAACACCTGAAATCAGGGCAAAAGCGGTTCTGTGTTGCAGGGATCTCTGTCAATTCCCCGTGGAACCTTCAAAGTGGGGTTCTGCAGGGCTCAATCCTATCCCCCATCATAGCTGCCAAGTTATCCCTTTTTTTAAGGGATTTTCCCTTATGCTGAATAGGCTTCCTCGCGAGAAAAGGGAAAACTTGGCAGCTATGTCCCCCATGTTGTTTGACGTCTACATGAAACCGCTGGGTAGGGTTATCGGGAGGTTCAGAGTACGTTGTCAGCAGTATGCTGATGACACTCAGCTCAATTTCTCCTTTCCATCTACAGGTGAGGCAGTGGAAGTATTGGACCAGCGTCTTGCCTCGGTAATGGACTGGATGAGAGCCAACAAACCGAAGCTCAATCCAGATAAGACAGAAACACTGTTAGTGGGTGGTTCCCTAGACCAGATGGCTGGCAGGTTGCCTGCTCTTGATGGGGTTACACTTCCTCTGAAGGAGCAGGTTCGTATAAGGTTACCAGATTTTTTTCCAATGAATCTGGGGACACAACAAACAAACAAACAAACAAACAAACAAACAAACAAACAAATGCTACACATTCACGTTTCCCTTTCCTCTGAGGCTTCTGTCTCCTTTCTCCATGAGCCTGGGCAACCCCTGAGTTATTGGTTCTTCAGTGCTGGTGGTGGGGAAGCGGTGTGCGGTGGGTCAGGCACGGAAGGCAGAGGAGGGCTGAAAGCGGCGGCAGCAAGGCTTGGGCAGCGCGATGCCTCCCTTCCCATCGGAGCAGCCCCAATCCCATTCCTACTTGTGTGCAAGCAGGAGGGGGCGTGGATCCCTCAGCTGGGAAAGGAGGCTTCCCGTTGCCTAACTGAGAGATCCCTGCCCCCTCCTGCTTGCACGCAAGTAGGAGTTGGGAGGCTGCTCCAATAGGCAGCATGAAGCCTCCCTACACAGCTTAGTTGCTGGGCTCAGGGAAGGTGGAGGCAGCCCGGAAGCTGCATCTTAGAGCCCCTGCACCACCATCATATGGGGACTTCCAAGCAACTCCTGAAGCCAGCCAGAGCCAACTGCTCCGGGCTGCTGAGACTGCCGCTGCTGCATTTCCCGGGGACATGAGATGAAATCCGGGGACATTCCGGGGATGGAATTTGTCCGGGGGCTTATTTGCAAATCCAGGGACTGTCCCCAGGAAACGGGGACATCTGGTAACCCTAGGTTCGTAGCTTGGGGGTACTCCTGGATCCTTTGCTGTCGCTCGAGGCTCAGGTGGCCTCAGTGGCCCAGAGAGCCTTTCATCAACTTCAGCTGGTGGCCCACCTACGTCTCTATCTGGACAGGGGTAGCCTAACTACTGTTGTCTATGCTCTGGTAACCTCAAGGTTAGATTACTGCAATGCGTTATACGGATGCCCTTTTAAAATGTGTTTCTTTGGGGGGGGGCTATTGAGTTGTTGTATATCTTGATTTTATTCTGTGAACTGCCCTGAGACCCCTGGGTATAGGGCGGTATATAAATTCAATCAATCAATAAATAAAATTCAAGCAAAGTGGCCTAGACGAGGTAGCAGAATCACACCCCAAGCTGGCTACATATGCAATTTGAATTTAAAGCTATGTGGTGCCAAGGGGAATTGACAATTGAATACGCCACATAAATACCTGCAATACTAGCATTATTATGGGTGCTTTTTTAAAAAAGATACAAGTGAAAGCATTGGCCGTATTGTTCAATGAATCGTAGATATGCCCTTTTAAAATGGGGGTGGGTGGTTTTTTTTATTGGGTTGTGGTTTTTATTTTGATTATATATTCACGGTTTTATATTTTGATTTTGTTCTGTGAACCGCCCTGAGACCCCTGGGTATAGGATGGTATATAAATTCAATAAATATAAATAATAGCTATACAGTGTACAAGCTAACAAGCTCTCATTAATCTTAATTAAAATTGATCTTTATCAGATCTGGCACCTGAGAAAGAAATTATGTTTACTAATGTAATAGGTTTTCCTCATATCTCTGGATTGCCTATGTCTGAAATTTTAGGACGCAAGGTTAAGTGTCCTGAAAATAGCGGGTTTTGTAGCTATCCTCTCTCAAATGTAAATAACCTAAGTAGTGGTAGTAATAATATATCAGGTCAAACCAGTTCCAAGATAACAAACAGGAAACCTACATATGTTGCCACTTTGAACAATAGGAACTACTGGTGGACTTTCAGATTTCGGAAGCTTCCCAATTTGCAAGCATTGTTGTAGCTAGTGCATAACTGCTCCCTAGTGGAAAAGATATACCACTGCAGATTATTTAAGCCAGTTGAGCATGTTGCCATCAGAATGTCAAACAACCTGTAGCTGGATTTATTTATTCACGATGGGTAATATGACGCTGGGATTCTGCAATTATTATTTTTTGGGGGGGGAATAGAATTTCTGTGATTTGTTCTTCTAAAATCCAGTTGAGATTAAAGTTTACTAGATTACTTTACCCACCATGTCTTTACCCACCAATGTTGAGGGGGCCTGGTGCGTGCCGTGCGTGCATGTCATGTGCAATGCGCATCACACACATCACCGTTTTAGAGGTCAGCTCCTCCAGAACCTTTGGCCTCTGCAGACAATGCAACGTTGTCCACATGACATCACACACATGCAGCGTGTGACAGGGCCCCCCTCAATCTTGGGGGCAACCTGGCGGCTGTGTCCCCAGCTCAGCCATTTTGCCGGGTCAGGCTCCCTCACTCAGAGAAAACCAGGACTGCGTTTGCTTAGTAACATCCATGCTTCTCTTTCTTTCTCCTGGATCCCAAAGGCAGCTAGTACCTCCTGAAGGGCCAATATACAGAATAAATATCCCACCTGTCCCATGGGGAGGTATGATCTCCACATTGCCATTAATTTCCCTGCCTCAATAGCATGCTCCTTAGTCCATGCCAGAAGAACAGAACTGTGAACTTTGGAAGTTTATGAACTCTCGCCATCAGAGGCTGGTCCAATAAAAGTAATTGCCTTACCTGCTTTGCCTCATTGAATATGGAGAAGGCAATAAACCCAATGAATCACGTTCAATGTATTTCCTTCTGCGCTCAGTAAAGACCTTTATTATTATTATTATTACCAGTGCACTGGGATGTATGATTCATGCAACAAGTTTGCACATATTTAGTCTACTCCTTGGAAAGGTGCTGCTTTAATCTTGTTGGCGGGTCAACGTCATGCTAATGAAGATGGAGAAGTTACGGCACGATCCTATGCGTTTTTCGACAGAAGTGAAGCCACGGTGTTCAATGGGACTTATTCCCAGAAAAGTGTGTGCAAGACTGTAGCCTAAAACATGTATGGGCAAAACCCAGTGGAAGGTCAGAGAACCATTGAAGAAAGTAGGGATGGGGAACCTGTGACACCCCCCCCCCCGATGTTGCTGAAATACAGCTCTCCTTTTCCCTGACCATCAATCAAGCTGGCTGGGGCTGAGAGGAATCCATCAACATCTGGAGGATCATAGTTCTCCAATCCTAGACTAATGTATCTGACAATATGGTGAGTTCTTTCCCTTCCTTCCTTCCTTCCTTCCTTCCTTCCTTCCTTCCTTCCTTCCTTCCTTCCTTCCTTCCTTCCTTCCTTCCTAGGTTCCTCAATCCTAGACTAATGTATCTGACAATATGGTGAGTTCCTCCCTCCCTCCCTTTCGTTCTTTTGCCAAAAGTGGCCTATTGTTTTAGCATTCAAACTTCAAACAAAATAAATATTACAAACACCTTGGAATCTCAAATTTTAAAAGAACACGTGGAAATTCTAATACCTCAAGTTTTTACCACATATGAACATTGTATTTAGTTGCTTATTTTACATCGTTTGTATACCGCCCAAGCCACAAGTTTTGTTTCCAGATTCCCTAAGTATCCTCCTTTTTCTTTTATTGATAGAGGGAACCAGAAAAATATCTGCACAAAGGTATTGAGCACTATCTTTACAAGCCTAAATTCAATAGCTGGCTCATAAGATCATGTATGTATGTGTCTGTCACGGGATAGTTTTACAATTTAAACATTTCAAACTAAAGCAAGCCACAAATTAGGTACTGGGTAAAAACATAGCGGAAACTGAGTTATTTAAATTGGGGAAACGAGAAGAGGAATAGAGAATAATTAAATATACCATAACAATAAAATATAGGGACAGGGTTTATAGGGTTAGATATTTTTTTCTTTCTTGCAACTAATTCTGTAATGTACCTTTTTTGAAGAAAATTTCTATGTAGGAACTTTCCATGCTACATTACAAACTATTCTGGCGAGGCCCGTAGACCTCCAGAGAGGCTTCTAAGAGCCAGAAAAGGCTGCAAAAACTTATTTGGACCCAAGATCTGCTTATAGTTGAAACAATTAATATTTTTCCCTTTCCTGACACAGTAGAGGGATTACCATTTGCCTGTGAATCATTTCCACATACAGTAGCGCCTCGACTTACGAATTTAATCCGTTCCGAAGGCACCTTCGTAGGTCGAAAAATCCATAAGTCGAAAAACGCCATTGGAAACGCGATTTCCCATAGGAATGCAATGGAAACAAAAATTCGTAAGTCGAAGCAACCCCATCTAAAAATTCGTAAGTAAAAAAAACCCTATCTAAAACCGCCACGGTTTCCATTCAGATGTCAAGAAATTCGTAAGCGCCCCATTCGTAAGTCGAAAAATTCGGTTGTTGAGTCATTCGTAAGTCGAGATACCACTGTATGCATATTTAGTATACGTAGACTGCAAACTGAGTAAGCAAACTCACCCTCCCCGAATTAATCACAAAAGGGCCATTAGAGTCCCTTAGTTACAAAGAGTTTAAGATATTTTTGCAATTAAGTGATGCAGAGCAAGGCAACACACCAGATCTACGTATTTTATTGGGCAATGTGTAGTACTGGCATCGAATCCGTAACTCATTGCTCAGTCCTTACTAAGGATGACTCCTGTATTTCCCAAGACCGGAGACAGTGAAAATCTCTGAATTTCTCAGCATCCTAAATTGTTGTGGCTATGCCTGTCAGACTCAAAGTGTTCAGCCATCACCTTCACGCATGTTTTACCCATAATTAGAAGGAATTCCTGTTTGCCTTCTGGTCTGGATTACATGATCTGTAAACACAGCAATGCCATTGTGAACTTGAGCAAGACGGCAGGACCGACTGCTTAACATTTTTCTAGTTGACAAATGGGTTTTAAGGATATCGAGGCTGGTCTGGTGGTTTCAGCATCCGCTCTGCGGACCTCAGATTTCAAACTATACAATATTGAAAATCACATTTTGGCACCATGGGAAAAACCTGAGACTGTGTGCTGGCATTCCAGCACTGTACTGTTAACTCCTAGGACCTTTTATTCTGTAAGATTGGTGGCATTGAACATCACAGTTCTCTCCAGGAGAAGAACAACCTTACCGCTTCTTTATACAATGCTTGTGGGTTATCCTTGTTTTTATTTTTGCTTTTATTTTCTTTGTACCGCTTTATTTCTTTATAATGAAAACCTTTCAATGAAATATGAATACCAAAAAATGTTTGTAGTGAAAGATTCATGGTAGTCTGGTTTATGCCTTATTGCTAGGCTGAAGAAATATAGCCCTGACTTACTTAATATCTAGATTCTGTTAATTTCAGCCTAGGGCTCAATAATAATAATAATAATAATAATAATAATTTATACCCCGCCCAACTGGCTGGGTTTCCCCAGCCACTTTGGGCAGATCCCAACAAAAGATTAACAATTCATTAAAACATCAGTCATTAAAAACTTCCCTAAACAGGGCTGCCTTCAGATGTATTCTAAAAGTCAGATAGTTGTTTATTTCCTTCACATCTGATGGGAGGGCGTTCCACAGGGCAGGCGCCACTACCGAGAAGGCCCTCTGCACTGGCCCTCAGTGTCCTAGTTGAACGATGGGGTTCAAGACTCCTGCACTTCTGGTTTCATATGTAAGCACACAACTGGAAGAAAAAAAGAAAAGACCTGCAATAGAACCTGGAGTGTATTCGAGCCACACTCTCATCCCTCCTTCAAGGCAGAACCTCTTCCATGTCTTCCACTGAGGGGAACATAGTATCCACATTGTCTTTTCCCCCATAGTCTCCATTCTGATGGGGGGGAGCTTTCCTCCCCATCTCACCCCAACTGGAAAGGTAGTGTGGTGTAGTGGTTAGAGGGTTGGACTAGGACCTGAGGGACCAGGGCTCAAAGTCCTCAATCAGCCATGAAGCTCATTGGGTCTTCATGGGCCTGTCACTATCTCTCAGGCTAACCACAGGGTTGTTGTGAAGTTAAATAATGGGAGAATGCAAACTGCTTTGAGATCCTTGGAGGAAATGTGAGATATAAATTTAGCAAATAAATTGTTGTTGTTTAGTCGTGTCCGACTCTTCGTGACCCCATGGACCAGAGCACGCCAGGCACTCCTGTCTTGCACTGCCTCCCACAGTTTGGTAAAACTCATGTTAGTAGCTTCCACTGTCCAACCATCTCATCCTCTGTCGTCCCCTTCTCCTTGTGCCCGCCATCTTTCCCAACATCAGGGTCTTTTCCAGGGAGTCTTCTCTTCTCATGAAGTGGCCAAAGTATTGGAGCCTCAGCTTCAGGATCTGTCCTTCCAGTGAGCACTCAGGACTGATTTCCTTCAGAATGGATAGGTTTGATCTTCTTGAAGTCCAACTCTGTAGCAGTCAGAGTGGAACGCTCTCTCCAAATTTCCTCCTCTGAGCTCTACCTGGTTTCCCTAAACCTGCTACAGCCCCTTCTTCCCCCTTTCAGTGAACTACTATTCTGTATTCTCAAAACCTTTCTCTGCTATTGTTTCACTGCTACTCCTTTTCCCCGCTCCTCTTTGCAAGTTATAACAAAATAATAAAACTGGGAGACTACGACACACTCACACCCCAAGACCCGTATGATTATGTAAATTGGAGCATGCATTATTTATTCTGGTTGATGTTTACCGAAAATGCAAACCAGGACATGCAAGGGAAGGGTGTGGCTGAAACTACAAAACTGAAGTCCTGTTTTTCTACTTGCTTTGCCCATGGCCATAAGCTGAAAAGCATTATTACTTCACTCCCCCCCCCTCCCTACCGTACAATTTGCTTCCCATCTGGTGTTGTGGCAAATAGAGTTTCATAAAGTGCTGGGAGTTGTGTGCAGAGTGGTTACACGGGTAATTTATCACAACCGTGATGGTAGCATTGATCTTTTCCTTCTCTTAGGAAATAGTGCACAGGTGAACAGAAGGAGTGGGGCAGGCCACTCTTGCAAAACACAGGTGGCGCAGCAGCTGTAGAATTGCATTATTATGCTTCCGCTTCCCATCCTTCTTTTTCCCAATTTAAGGATGTGTCTCTCTTCAAGGTGTTATAGGGGACCAGGCAAAATCAGCAATCCCTTCTGGGTGTGTCCAAGGTCATCTTGATAAACAAGTTGCTTTGCTTTGCTTTAAATTATTGCTAATTAAAATGCTGACTATTAACACAGTCATGTCTTAGTCAGTCCTAACCATATCTACTCAGAATTAATTCATGCAATTTCTCAACGTATAAGTAACTCTGCATTTATAGGTTCCTCTGCTACCACAGCCGTTAATTAAGTCATATTGAATTCTGTGACATTTACTCACAGTTGCAGGTAAACGGGATTAGGATTGCAGATTTACACAGAAGTAAAGTCCCCCTGAGCTCATAGGCACCTGCTTCCTAGGAAATATGCTCAATATCGGTGTTGCAAACGTGACCATGCGAACGATTGCAACTTGAACGTTTTGTAATATTTGTTTCTCGTCATTTTCCAGGAGAGAAATAGGAGGAGGGAATATTGAATCAGTTTGGTTGGGTGTTGGCTCACTGGTTCCTCGTGCAGCAGTTCTGAGCTAAGCCCACCATGCGAGCCACTAAAGGAAGTGTCAATGAGATGAGCAAAATACCTTCTTCTCTGGATCGTAGCAGGAAGAACAAGAAGTGTAGAACTGAAGCTGGTTCTCCTCCTTTCTTCCCTTATAGTATGCATGTGACTCCCACACATCCACGCGTAGATTTTGTTTGCTTGAATTGCGTTTTAGCTTGTTGGAAGCTGTCCAGAGTGGACGGCATAATAATAATAATAATAGCCAGATGGGTAGCATAATAATACTGTAGTAATAATAATAGAGGCAAAAACATTCCTTTTTAACCAGGCCTTTGCTTGATTTGATTTACATTCTATGCCCTTTTAAAATATGGTTCACGTTTTTGAGGGGGATGTTTTTGGGTTGTTGTTTTTATTTTGATTGTATATATTGTGGTTTTATATGCTGATCTTCTTTTGTGAACCGCCCTGAGACCCCCAGGTATAGAGCAGTATATAAATTCAATTAATAATAATAATAATAATGATAAATGTTAATAACCCAGGGTCCAAACTAGAGCATGGTACTAAATGTGTACTTAGAAACCGCATCAAATCCAAAGAAGAGAGGTCTCCCATTGGCACCATAACTCATAGTCAATGGAGTTACGGCCATAACTCATAGCCAGTGGGTGGAGGAGATTGTTGGGATTGCAGCTGGGGAGGGACAGCTTATACCTATATACTCTGATGTCGTTTTGGAAGAAGTGTCTTTGTGTCACATCTACTTTGGTCCACAATTTAGGCCAGGGTTTCCCAAAACTTGGGTCTCCAGCTGTTTTGGGGCTACAGTTCCCATCTTCCCTGACCACTGGTCTTGCTAGCTAGCGATGATAGGAGTTGTAGTCCAAAAACAGCTGTAGACTCAAGTTTGGGAAACCCTGATTTAGGCGATCCTGCAACCTCCCCTGGCTCAATCCAAAACTCACTGCTAAATTATCTCCCAGAAGCGTCATGCCGCAAAGATTCGTGAACCCCTTTATGTTTCTACGCGAAGTGCTGTGGATTCTAGTTGCTGTATAAAAGAGTAAACAGACCTTTTAGAGGATTTACAGGTGAGGCTGCGTGGGGAACCTTTGGCCCTGCAGATGGTGCTGAACTGCAACTCCCATCAGCGCCAGCAAGCAGGCTGTCTTCAAAGCCATTCTACTCACATTCAATCCGAGCAAGTAATTCTCGTGAATTATGATGCTCTTGTTCTCGTTCTTTCAAGCAAGCTTTGTGTCCTGCACTACTGGCCTTATCGCCGGCTGCGTTTTGAACCAAAGGGCAGCACCACCCAGAGCCCACTGGAAAAAAATGTGAGAACACAAGTTGGAACCATCCCCTTAAAATAAATAGGGGGCAGCGATAGCTTTGCTACAGAGGTTTAAGAGAACTACTGGAGAGCAGACGGAGAGCTATGAAAGAAAGAAAACTGGAAATAAGCCAGATGGAAGCATACACTGGGCAAAATACATGTGCAGGATACTAAGAGGTCTGGAAGCCCCATTTACTATTATTACTTTAACTACTACTTATTATTATTATTATTATTTTGAATTTTTATACCACCCTTTATCTGAGGATCGCGGGGCGGTTTACAATATAAAAGCACAAAAACACAAAGCATAGTAAGAAACAAAAACAATACTGACCCCACAGTTCTAATACATGCATAAGAAATATTGCCCTTTACTCTCCTGCAAGGGAGCATAGGATGGTAGTTGGAAGGGATCCTAAGGCCCATCTAGGCCAACCCCTTGCAATGCTGACTTGGAAGGGAGCCCGAGGGTCTTTGAGTCCAAGCACCTGCAACTCAGGAATCTCAACACACAGCCCCCCCCCCCCGCAATCCATTACAGAAACCATACTGGCCACCTGCTTAGCTTTAGCAAATGTGCTGGCAGTTTTATTGCTGGATGGGCAGCCAGCCGCGATCTTAAGTCTAGCAGGACCTGCCATAGGACAGAGTTAACTCCTAAGGGCCGAGGTCCCTTCAGCCTCCCCACCCCCAAATACTCAACACCACCCCTTTCCTTTCTAACCTAACACTGCATGCAACACACACGTCTCACAAGAAATGAAACTGATCTGTAGAAAGCACAACTAAAAAAAGAGAGGTAATGCACGTATTTTTGAAAATTAAGAAATGGGATTGCCATTCCAATGGCGCTGCATATTGTGACCGATCCTATGGGGTGGGGCATCCTTGCAACCCTTCCAATCTGCATCTTGCAACCGATCCTATAGGGTCGGGCATCCTTGCAACTTTACCAATATTCTGCATCCTGCGACCGATCCTATGGGGTGGGGCATCCTTGCAACCCTTCCAATGTTTTATTTACGTAAACTGGTGTCCTCCACCCCCTCCAGTCCACACGCAACGGATTGGCCACAGGGCCATAAACTGGATTTCCACCTGCTCGTCTCTACAAGGCAGGCTCCTCCGGGGTGTGGAAGGAGTTAAAAGGGGGCGTGGCGAGGGGCGTGTCCGCCGCAGGTTCCCAGCCCCGCCCCCGCACGCCGCGTGACGTCGCGGCGCGCGCCGGGACCCGGAAGCATCTCTCGGCGATGGCGGCGGCGGAGGGCGCGGGGCAGCAGTGGGTGCTGGTGGAGATGGTCCAGGCCTTTTATGAGGTGAGCGGGCCGGGAGGAGGTGGCGGCCCCTCGAGGTGGGTGGCCGGGTGGGTCGCCCAAGGGCTCCCCCGGCCTTTCCCCCCCCTCCAGAGGAACGGGGAGAGGAGAGGCTGGAGGCTTCCCGAGGGGTCGGGGAAAGAGCAGGAGCCTCGGCTGACCTCTTCCCCCTCTCACACGACCGAAGAGGGAGGCTGAGGCCTGGGTGGGACGCCGGGGAGGAGGGTGGTTGCCCGGTGGAGGGGCCCATGGGGAGGGGAAAGGGGTCGCCACGCCTGGCCGTCAGGAAGACGCATGGCAGCTAACAACAACAAGGGGCAGAGTTCCCTTCGCAGCCCCTCTCCCAAGAAAATGAAAATAAAAAATTGAGGGGGCTGGGCCCCCAAAGTTCAGGGAAATTCCCATTCAAATTGTGTGTGTCTGTGCAACATTATTATTATTATTATTAAGGGGGCTGGGCCCCCAAAGTTCAGGGGAATTCCCATTCAAATGATGTGTGTCTGTGCAACATCATCATCTTCATCATCATCATCATTATTATTACTAAGGGAGCTGGGCAACCGAAGTTCAGGGGAATTTCTATTCAAATGGTGTGTGTGCCTATGCTATTGTTGTTATTTATTGAATTTATATATACCCGGTCTCAGGGTGGTTCACAGAACAAAGTCACTTATATCTAAGAACCCAAGGCATCAAAAGATTTTTAAATCCCAACAAAGAATCCAGCATAGGATGGATTATGTGGGGTGGGGCTTCCCTGCTTCCCCTCAATATTTTATTCAAGTTTGCACCCTTGTGAAAATAATAATAATAATAATAATAATAATAATAATAATAATAATAATAATTTATTTGTAACCTGGGTTGCCCCAGCCACTCTGGGGCAATATGTATCCTCGCTCCTGGCACATCTCCAAGCCAGGAGGCTTTTTCTGCAACACTGGGATTAAAAGATGTCCTCTCTGAATATGGACAGCGCTCTCCCCGTTGTCATTCTCAGATTTAATTTTAGGAGCAAGTTCTTAAAAGCATTAAACTGCTTGCTGGTGCTGATGGGAACTGTAGTTCAGTGCCAAAGGTTCTGCAGGGCCAAAGGTTCCCCACACCTGTAAATCTAAATTGGGGTTTCCTGAACGTGGGTCTCCCATCAGTTTTTGAATGGCAACTGCCTTCATTCCCATCTAGCAGGACCAGTGGTCAGGCGTGATGTAGTCCAAAAGCAGCTGGAGAACCCCAGCTAAATGGTCTCTGTTTACTATTTTATACAGCAGTGTGCCTAGGAGCAGGCATTTTATTCTAGCTGGGTATCTTTTTTAGGTTGTACACGCAAACGATGCCCCTGCAGATAGGGGCATCTCC